>NW_005841855.1:3742135-3779753 GCF_000455745.1 Alligator sinensis | reverse complement strand
CGCCCGCTTCCCCGCCAGCCGCTGCAGTCAGCACCGCTGCCTCGGCTGACCCCGTCGGGCCCTATGCATGTGCCCTGCTGGCACGGGTCCCGCTCTCAGGGTTCCCTGCGGGCTGCCCCCGCCTCCCTTTCGGCCCTGCTTCTTGGGCTGCCTTTTATCTCAGCCGGGCAGCGTCTCCCGCCAGCGTCGCCCGGCCCCAGCTGGATATAAGCGCGGCTCACAAACCGCGCTGGCGGTCTCCCCACGCGCATGTCCCTACTCGCTCTGGCCTCTGTGTGGTGTAAGTAGGTGGTTACTCCCCCCCTGGTCCGGCTCCGGGGTACCCTTCTAACCCCCGCGTCCCTGGGACAGAGTACATTAAAACCAGCTGCTCACTGTAAAAGGTGCTCAGGTATTATGCTCACAGGTAGTATCTCAGGTATAAAAATGCTAACATATACAGCTTAAAAGAGCTGTATTTGAATCAAAATTTTCTAGTCATAAAGCATGAAAACAAAATTAATATATGGTCGTATGGTTAAGGGCTTGCAGGCCAAGCCCTATGAGGAGAGACTAGGGCACCTGGACCTCTTCAGCCTCCGCAAGAGAAGGTTTACAGGTGACCTTGTAGCTGCCTATAAATTCATCATGGGGGCACAGAAGGGAATTGGTGAGGCTCTACTCACCAAGGCGCCCCTGGAGGTCACAAGAAATAATGGTCATAAGCTAGGAGAGAGCAGATTTATATTGGACATTAGGAAGAACTTCTTCACACTTGTGGCCAAAATCTGGAATGGGCTCCCAAGGGAGGTGGTGCTCTCCCCTACCCTGGGGGTCTTCAAGAGGAGGTTAGATGGGCATCTGGCTGGAGTCATCTGAAACCAGCACACTTTCCTGCCTATGCAGGGGGTCAGACTCTGTGATCTATTGAGGTCCCTTCCGACCCTAACATCTATGAACCTATAAATATATCAGACACAGAATGACATAGGCAAGGACAAAAGCAAACTTTTCTGTTCATATTTCTAAGATGTTAAAATCAATAGACAGTTGAAGAATGTCATCTGTGAAACAATACTGTGTGGTCCTGTACTGTATTTGGTAGACTGTACAGTGGCCTCCTGAGGCGAAAGAGTGGCCTTTATCACAAGACTCCTAAACCTAAAATGTTACATGAAAGACACCTAATCTGAAGGCTATGAGTGAAAAAGTGTGGAAATATGTAGATGGAAAAGTGAAAATGCATCGTATTTCTAGCCTCCCTCCTATAACAAGTGACACCTGACTAAAAATGGAAGCAAGAGAATGTGGTGTTTTTTAGGGCTGTGCAAAATTTCACCAGCTGTTTCATTTTGACACTGTTTCAACCAATTTCAAGGTTGAAAAAGCAAAATCAGAATGAAAAAAAGGCCGTCGAAATAGCCTTGAAACAAAACAAAGCTAGTTGAAACAATTCAAAAGTTGAAATGCTTCGACCATAGGCTGGGGATGGGAAGGAAAAGGAGCAATGTGCTCCCTATTCCCTGTGCTAGATCCCCATCCCCGGCACTAGATTGCGCCAGGGCCAGGAGGCAGCCCTGCTGGGCTGCTTTCCCATCTCTGGTGCTAGATTGCATGGAGAGGTGGGAGGCAGCCCAGCTGGCTGCTTTCCCATCCCCGGCCCTAGATCGTGCGAGGGGTGGCAGGCACCCCAAGGCGAAATGGAATGGTGCTGTTTCGCACAGCCCTAGTGTTTTTCTCTGGTATTATCATTTCTCACTTGGGAAGGTGTTAATTGAAAGACAGCTGTAAATGTTTTCCTTTTTTCCTCTGTTTACTAAAGAAGGAAAGTCTTGCTAGAACAGAATTTTTTTTAAGGGTGCACAGAAAATGACTCATTTGGTTGGCATTTAAATGGCTTAAATTCAATTCCATATTTGTAACAATCAAACCCTCTCTCCACCCCATCCTACAAAACAATAGTAAACATGATCATAGAAACCTAGAATATTATGGTTGGTAGGGACCTCAGGAGGTCATCTGGTTCAACCCCCTGCTCAAAGCAGGACCATCCCCAACTAGATTACCCCAGCCATGGCTTTGTCTATCCAGGTCTTAAAAACCTCCAAGGATAGAGATTCCACAACCTCTCTGGGTAACCTGTTCCAGTGTTTTACAACCCTCCTCATGAGAGCTTTTCCAAATATCTAACCTAAATTTCTCTTGTTGCTCCTTTTTCTGTTATTTGCCAATATTGAGAACAGATTAGCTCCAATCTCTTTCAAACCACCCTTCAGGTAGTTGAAGGCTACCATTAAATCCACCCTCAGTCTTCTCTTGTCCAGACAAAATAGGCCCAGTTCTCTCAGCCTTTTCTCATAAGTCATGTGCCTCAGCCCCCTAACCATTTTTGTTGCCCTCCTCTGGAATCCCTTCAATTTGTCCACATCCATTCTGTAGTGGGGGGCCCAAAACTGGATACAGTACTCCAGGTGTGACCTTACCAGTGCTGAATAGAGGGGAAGAATCACTTCCCTCAATCTGCTGACAACACTCCTACTAATGCAGCCCAGTATGCTGTTAGACTTCTTCACAACAAGGTCACAGTGTTGGCACATATTCAGCTTCTTGTCCACTGTAACCCCCAGGTCCTTTTTTTGCAGAGGTTCTGCTTTTCCGGTGAGTCCCCAGCTTGTGCTGGTGCATGGGATTGTTCTGTCCTAAGTGCAGGACTTTGCACTTCTCCTTATTGAAACTCATGAGATTTCTTTTGGTCCAAGTCTCCAATTTGTTGTGGTCTCTCTGAATCCCAGCTTTACCTTTCAGTGTATCTGCTATTCCTCTCAGCTTGGTGTCATCTGAAAACTTGGTGAGGGTGCACTCTATGCCATCTTCCAGGTCAGTAGACATTGAGCCATTGACTACTACCACTGGACCTGATGATATAGCCAGTTTTCTATCCATCTTACTGACCATTCATCCAGCCTGTACTTCCTCAACTTGCTTGCTAAGAAAGTATGATCTTGTAATGTGATACTATTTATTATATACTTGGAGAATTTTCCTAAATCCCAACATACAGGGTCTTCATAAAGTCCTTGTGCACTTGTAAACTTTAATAACTTAGGTTTTAGGAATGATAGAAGAAATCTGTAAATGGCATTTAAAAGCAAATTTATTAATGTTTTAGGACAATTAGAGTGCACAATGCTAGACTTCATAAGTAATAATGAATTTATTCTTAAATAAGATGGAGCTCCATGCCACTATGCTCTGAATGTATGATAGTTCCTAAACGACATTTTCCCACAGAAGTGGATAGGCAGAGGTGGATCAATTGCTTGGCCACCTCGTTCACCTGATCTGTTGCCGTTGGACTTCTTTTTAGGGGGACACGTTAAAAGTGTAGTTTACTTGTCAAAACCATGTTCTTTGGTGGACCTTAGGGCTAGGATCACCAATGCAATTAGTGCAGTAACTCAAGAGCAACTAGGAAATGTTTTAAAGGAATTGGAAGATTGGATTGAGCACTGTATCATGATAGGTGATGGTTACGTTGAAGTCTAGCATTGTGTACTCTATTTGTCCTAAAACTTTAAGAAATTTGCTTTTAAATGCTGTTTACAGATTGTTTCTATCATTCCTACAACCTAAGTTATTAAAGTTTAAATGTTCACATGGACTTTATGAAGACCCTGTATAATCATAGACTAATAAGGGTGGTAGGGTTCTCAGGATTTCATCTATTTCAATCTCCAGCTTATGGTTGATCACCTGATTAAACCACCCCAGACAAATATTTAAATTGAGTTAAATAAATATTGCTTGGAGACTAAATAAATAAGGGGATAGGCAAGAAAATGTATCCCTTTCAGTGTTTTCAAAATGTGATAAATTTGCTCTTATGGGCCTTATTATTAGCCATGTTCATTTTCAATTATTGTGTGGCTGTAGTAAATGCCTATTTTAGTGATGTGTGCTCATTAGTCTGCCAATATTACAAATATGAGCTTTTCCATCAGCCAACATTAAAATATAACTACATATGTATAACTAACTGTATGATCATAACTGAGATGCTTCTGTTTAATCCCTATAACATAACATAGTATAGAAAAATCTCCAGTTACCCTCAGATATATGGAATATAAGGACAATGTGTATACTCTCAGCACTATGATACCTGACTTGTGATGCAAAAGATGACTGCTAGCTATGTTAGTCAGTCCACTAACTTTTACAAATACTAAATTAATTTAATACAAAGGAGACATTCTAACTGGCTGATAGTAATGGTTAACGTACAATGCCACAGAACAAAAATAGACCCCCAAATCTATTAATACTTTATCTCATTACAGTTAAAAAGAATCTACATTCCATGGAGTATTAGAGTCATAGGGGAGCAGTTAGATTATCCTCATTACAGACATACTGAAAATTGCTAAGTCAGTGGTGAGGAATGTTAAGGGGGTTAGGAAAGAGGAATTTGCATATGCCCCACAATAATCATTCCTCAGTTTAACAGTTCTGGAGGGGGTGATAGAGAAAGCAGATTGAATTCACTCAAAAGCTGATCGTATAAAAATAAAAGAGCATTTAACTACAAACCTGTAACTGTCATAAAATATGTTGAATGAAAACAAGTCTAATTAACATCAGAAAAGTTTTCTTCCTCAGAGATTACTTGCATTAATGGAAAAAGAAACAGATTCACTGTACATAAGTGGGTTCTAGATAGAATGATATTATCAAAAGAGCAACAAAACTAAACGGTGTCAGTGTTTAATGATTGTAGAAACTCCTAACACTTCTTTGCCATTTGTTTCATCACACTCCTTGTTAAAGAAATGTCATGGCTGTGTTCTGTTTGCTCTGTACATCCTAATGAAAGCAGGCTGAAAGTCTCAGCCTTAAACTTACTGGCCTTGACGCTTTTCTCATACTGGCTTTACAGCTCTATCACACTATTGAAATCAGTGGAGTTGCTCCCAACACCAAATTGGGAACTAGAGCTAGGCCCCTGGAGTATTTACATATAGTAGCTTGGAGCATCTTTTACTTTTCTCTTCTATAAGTTACTTTTTATTTTTGCTGCTACTGTTAGTTGCTTAGATACACCAACCATGATTAAGATCTTGTCATGTCAGGTATCAAAAGGGACAAGGGGGCAAGAAAAGAAATACTAGTAACATTTAAAAACAGAAAAACCTAGAGAAAAATAGGGCTGGAAGAGGTCATATAGTCTAACTTCCTGCATAAACCAGAATTATCTCTGTCTTAAAAATCCAGACAACTGTTTGTGTGACCTGTACTTAAAATTCTTCAGTCATGAAGGTCCCATAACCTTTCTAGGTAATCTGTTCCAGGGCCTAACTACTTTTTAATGGGTTGAGAGTTCTTCCTAATATCTAGCTGTGTTTCATTTTAATACCATTAGTCCATGCTGTGTCCCCTGTAGACTATGAGAACAATTGACTGCCATCTTCTTTATAAGAAATGGTTTTGTATTTGAAGACTGTTAACAAAGCTTCTTCAGTATTCTATTATTTGTCCTAAATAACCACACTTCTTTCAAACTTTTATTCATACATCATGTTTTTCAGACCACTGAATATTTATGTCCCTCTTCTTTGGTTTTTCCCCATTTGTCTCTATGTTTCTGGAAGTACCCAACACTGAACACAATAATTCAAGTGAGGACTAACCACTGCTCAGGAAAGTAGAAAAGTCACTTCCTGTGACTTGCACACAATGCATCTGTTAATACAATCTCGTGTCATTAGCTTGTGTTTCAACAAAATGGTATTGTTGGCTCATATGAACCTTGCGATCTTCTCTAACCCCCAAGGTTGTTTTCTGCGGTTCTGCATTCTTCATTTTGTATTTTTGCACTGGATTGTTCCATCTTAAATTCAGTACTTTGTACTTGCCATCTTAAATTCAGTACTTTGTACTTGCTCTTATTGAATTTTATTCTACATATTTCAGGCCATTTTTTCAATGTATCAAGGTCATTTTTAGTTCTATCCCATCCTCTAAATTGCCTGCTACCCCATCCAACATAATGTGATCCACAAATGTAATAAGTGTACATTCAATTCCATTATGTGAATCATGAATGAGAATATTAAACAGTTACAGACTCAGGATTGATGTCCCCCAGGATCCAACTTGATTTCTTCTTCTGGTTTGACATTAACTATTCTTTGAGCACAATTGTGTAGCCATTTTTGCACCCACATGAAAGTGTTTTCTTAGATGATTTGTGATAAAAAGTAAAGAAATCTAGAATACAGAAGAGTCTGGCCACATCTCCCCATTAAGTGACCCTGCCATGAAGATTACAAGTTGGGGGGTGATTATCAAAGTACTATGTGAAAGTCATGGGAGTCAATGTAATAAGCTTCACTAAAAGCCTGAGAACCAGTGGAAATGAGGCAAAGATATTAAAAAATGGTTTCCTATACAGAGGTGCTGAATTATCATTGACCTCAGTGGGAATTGAGTGCCTAAATACCTTCAAGAATCTGGCTCAGCGTATCTTGTACAGGTAGACAGCAGCATAATTAAAACCAGATAATCCCAATCCCAGTACAGTGACCATCAAGCCAGCCCTTCACTTTTATTCATTAAAACTTTTTACTGCACAGAATTTTGCTGACAGAATGTATAAAAATAAGCTTTTCCAGGTTTTTTTTTTGTAACATCTTTCACTAGAAAAAGTAATTAAGTAAGGAAATAGAAACATTTCAACTTCTCGTGATAAATGTCAACTTTGGAGAAATTACGGCTATGTAGCTAAATTAATTTTCTGAATGAAGTGATAACAGCTGATATAGAAAGGAATTAGAAATCAGAGCAAGACCTTTTCTTGAATTTTCTTTTCTGTATCTGCTTTTTAGCCCATCAGTAATCTCTCTATATTGTTCATGTTGTAGAAATGTGATATAAGAAAGCTAAGGGCTTGCTCTGTCAGATTTGCCGCCTTCAGTTCAGGCTTCCTAATCTAGTTCTATTTCAGTAACCCAGACCTACGCAGCACTTCAAGTCAGGGAAACTGAAGCTGGTGATATCACCTTTAATCAGGAATGACTCAGTAATCCTAGCATCTTCATTCATACAACCTCGTCAATCAAACCAAAAGGCTTAGACGCACAGCATGTGAACAAAAATGCATTTCCATTGCATTACATAGACACATCACATACAGTGGTAATGGGCAGTATCATTCCTATATTCACAAAGTAAGTTGCTGGGCTCTCACAAAAGCATAAGATTTTATTGCTTCCTGTAGTCATTGTTTCCAGGAGAAATAATTGACATCTTGTTACTCAAGCTGGTGTGACCCCAGCTTGCAAAACCACATGCTGCTTGTTGTCTGGAACGACAATATATGTCACCGCTAAGCATTCAGTTTCTAGTTCACAAAGGAAGTACCTTACCAGAAAATTACAAATTAAAAACTGTGGGAAACTTGGCTGAGAACAACTTCTCCTATTATCATTAATTAATTATATCAGTGTTCTCTAATGAAGGGTGCACAAGATTTATTTTTTCCTTGATCATGAAATTCAGCCTTTTGCTTTTGATTGCATCGTGTAAGGCCAAATATAAGACTGAGCCTGAGAGAAGGCCTCAGTATTTGCACAAGGGCACAGTTAATTGAAGGATGTAGCATTATTTACAGTGCAATTGAAGATATTTACAGCGCTGCATACTTGATTCTGACAGACCTTGGACGTCAAAGGACCTAGTCCAAAAATTGATGGCACACAGGTAGACTGCTGTTCCTGCTTGGAGTCAGAGGGGTTCTGCGGATCATGGCTAAGCTGTGGACAGAAATCATAGTTCAGAGCTTCATCCATTTTTATTGATTTTCAGAAACTGTGGGTTCAAAAAATGAAGGCCAGAGTTTGAAAATCTGGTCCTAAAGGTGAACAGATGTGGCATAAGCTATTTATCTGTGGTACAAAATAATAGTGGTTACATCTGTCTGTCATTTTATATTAGTTGGGTATTATTTTAAGGTAAATTACAGACTGCATCAAAGTAATAGAAGAGGCATAAATACAATTACAATTGTGTAGTTATCATTGAAAATAATTTCCGTTATGGAATCTTATGGAATCCCCATGTTACACATGACAAAAGTGTTGTGTTTTTTTTACAGTATGTAATGTAGACTTCATATGCTTTGAGGTTTTTTAAAAGTTCCCACTAGGGTCAAATTGTTCCCTAACTAGGCACTGGCTTAGATGAGGAGAACAGTGTGCCCCATAATCCTGGAGTATAGAGGGAATATGCACAGTCAAAATACTGCTTCTTCTTATCTTCCCTGATTTTTGTGTCCCCTGCAAATGCAATGCATTGGATCATCTTTGCATACCCACTGCAAGCAGTGTATACTTTTTATTACTGCTTAGTAGACATGCTTCTGTAGAGTGCTGTGGCCCTTTCCACCACCACAGTTGTGTGGAGATGTGTAAAAGGAGCAGCACTGATTATCATGAAACACCCTTGATTTAAGAGTTTTCCAGAGGAGCTGCTTCCACTGAACACCACTCTCAAGTCCTGGGTGAGAGGAATTGGTATCTTTTGTGTGCCAGACTTGAAGTTGCTCTGCAGGTACCCTCTCCTTTCACTGGTCTCAAGCATGCTGGAGACAAAAGAATTTGACAATAGCAGTAGGGACCAGCATTATTAGGGCTGTTTCACTACCTGCTTTGTAGAATCAGCATGTACAGAATGAAAGCAAGATGGCAGGTCCTGCTTGGGAATAAAAAATAGAGAAAGCCACACTGAACAAGGTCAGTTTTCCTGGCAGAAAATATGCTGGATCTCTTAATAAGAATGAGGCATGTCAGACGCTACACTCCAACTATTCTTAGATGGCAAAACAGACTTCAGGGTTCAGTATAAGCTTGCACATCTTGCTATGGCCCCATGGCAGCTTTAGAGTTGTTTCAGCAGCCAAATCTGGAATATGAACATCTGCAGCAGCTTTCTCCATTTCTTATTCAGTAAGCTATTGCAGGATAAAAAGTGTCTGTGGGCATATTATTAAAGAGGTTCAGATCTAGATTAGTAAATGAGATAGCTAAATGGGTCTCAGGTGGAATTGAGGAATCTAAATTGCAAAAAGGGATCTAGAATATCTCTGTTCTAGCAGCCACAACATTGCTCAGGTATCTAGATTTTGGGCCACAGATCTCTAGGTACCTGCAGTTTAACTTTCACACAGAAACACTCCTATCTCAGCAGCTTCTGCCAATCTTCCACCTAACACGTCCCACTGGAAACTAAACAGAGGCAGAGCAGTGGCTAATCTCTGCTTAAGTGCCCTGAAAGGCTTGATGCAGTTTTTGTACTCTAACCAAATTCATGAGCATGCCCATTACAGATCAACAGCATTGAGTTCAGTACGCATCACAGCACTCAAAAATAGTGATAGTGCCTGTCTTTTCCATTATGCCTACTTGGTCAGAACACTTATTCAGAAAGTCAGAGCCCTAGGTTCTTACCCTTCCTCAGTGAGATGAGTTTCAAATCAGTATCTTCCACTTCTAGGACAGTGCCCTAGCCACTAGTATTACTTTTGTTTTTATGAGCAACAGCCCAATGTGAAACTCATGAACAGAACTGGTAGTAGAGACCAGAACCCAGGACTCTCAACTCCCAGCTCCCATTTGTTTGCTCTGTTTGACCCTGTGATATTTGTGTTCTTGGCTGTACAGACACCCAACTTCAAAAGGAAGAGTGGCTGTACAACCTAGTAGTGTCTTCCACAGTGCTACATTCTAGTGGCTAGAGAACTCTCCTGGGAAAAAGGAAATATGGATTTGAATTCTATCATGCTGAGGTGAGACTGTAATCCAGGACTAAGTACAGAGGTTCAAAAAACCCAAGGCAAAAGTGATCCAATTTTTGTGCTTTACTCTAAGTGCCCTACATTAGGTTGGGAGGGAACAGAACAGCTGTTGGCCTTTTTGGGAAGGAGGGCAAACAGGGTGCCTACACTGGTCAGACCAGCAGGGTGTGGACGCTGCCAGAGCATGGATGCAGAGAGGAACTGAGCTGGGGGGCACCCAATTGCCTGCTGGGCATGGTGGGAGGGGTACAGTTCCCTCTTCTGCTGCTCTGTCTGCCACAGGAATCTGTCAGCCTCAGCCTGGCGGGGGGAGAGGGTAGGGGTGGGGCATTTGAGTCCCTACACCCCCCATGACAGAGCAGTGAGGGGAGGGGGGACCACTCCCCTGTGACTAACAAAGCAGGAGCATTCCCCGCCTGCAACTGTTCTGCCATGCAGGGAGTAGACACAGGGACAGATGCCAGGATTTTACCCCCAACCCCAGCCTGGCTATGGCTGCATCTGTGTCCCTGCATGAGGAGCAAGGGGAGCAGCCTTCCCTCCTGTTGCTATTCTGCAATGCAGGGAGCAGATGCAGGGACCCCCCGCCATCTAAGGCTAAGAGCTCAGAGCAGCAGAGTGCAGCTGAGTTCCACGATGCCACAAAGGGGAGGGAAGGGGGAGGGCCTCAAAGCATCCTGGGATGCCAGAGGACAGTGAACTAAAGAGTTCATTATGGGATCTGGGACAGAATTTCAATAGACAGGTCTAGCCTAAACTGACTAAATCTGATACTACATCCAGCCAGGTCTGTAAGGCTAAGAGCTCAGAGCAGCAGAGTGCAGCTGAGTTCCACGATGCCACAAAGGGGAGGGAAGGGGGAGGGCCTCAAAGCATCCTGGGATGCCAGAGGACAGTGAACTAAAGAGTTCATTATGGGATCTGGGACAGAATTTCAATAGACAGGTCTAGCCTAAACTGACTAAATCTGATACTACATCCAGCCAGGTCTGTCTTAAACTGGATTCTGCCATATTGAAACTGGCCTATGTGCACTGAACTACAGTTCTGTTACAGGTTTGGACCAGTTTCCAATCACTTAGACAGGTTTACATGTAATTTCTGTTCCTATCCCAGATCTCTAACGACTCCAGCAAATGCTACAATATTATGCACAATAGTCATAGCACTGTGATGAAAGCGATCACAATAGTCATACCACTGTGATGCAAATGATCTGAACACTTTGGGTTCTGGATTATGAGTGAATGAAAAGCATCTAATGTGCAGACCTGAGTCAGCTACCTATTTTTTTGCAGAGGAGTGAGAGTTTAGATACACCATGTAGGCTTCACTGCTCAGTTTATCTTATTGGATAACTTTAGTCACTCCCCATGCAGTTTATGTGCTTTCTGAATTGCCTTTTGGATGTGCTTAACTCTCCCCGCTGACTGTATAGGAGCCCCCTGTTTCTTTGAATCACCCTCCAAGGACCAAGTGTTTAATTTTTAAGTATATTAAGTTTTATATAGGAATTGCCTAAGAGACCAGTCTTGATTTTACCTATAGTTTCTATGTAAAATGAACTGAATTGTCACCATAATAATATTTTAATGCATTTTTTTATATCATCTCACTATAACAAGGCATAGTGTAGTGGAATAAAACACAGCACTTGGAAACTAAGAACTGTGTTGCAGGGAATCATTAATGAGCACTTAATGAGCTCTACAAATATTTAAAAGTATTTTGCTGTTATGGCAAAGTGGGGAAAAAATAGAGATGATAATAAAATAAATTATCTGGCATGAAATTATATGGGTTAGCTACTTCAGCCACACCTAGATGAGGGTCCTTGCAAATTCATTGCTGCTGTGAATTCTCTTCTTTTCAAAAGCAGATATCTAATATAATAGCTTATAATGGTTTATTTCCTATTGGCCATGGAGGCATGCCCCAGACTGTCTGGCACCTTTGTAGCATAGTGATTCAAGTGACACAAACGCCTGAGGGAGAGGTTTAACACAAAAGGACTTTTTAGTGTATATTAGGGCAGGGTATAGTGCATGCACACACATGCACACACCCTCCACAGAACTGGGCAGAAAATCATTTTAGGAGTTGACAAGGAAGTGCCTGAAGATTTCTGAGACTCTATTTAGCTAGATTTCTGGAACTGAAGTATTTATTTATGTATTTATTAGATTTATATGCAGCCTCCCCTTCACCTCCTCCCCCAAAGTTTCTGGGCAGCTTATAATAAAAAACAAAAGAACCCACAGGATAAAATGACACCCCAGAACTTGAAAACTTCAGCTCACCCCAGCCAGCCCACCCACGACTACCCCACTTGCTATTTGATTTGCTATCTTAGCACTACTCTGTAAATTCTTGGGAATGAAATAGATGAGGATGACAGTATTTTGGGGTGATGTCTGGTTATTTCTCTCCAAATAATTTGGAGAAAAATAATTATGGCCTCCAGTAGTGA
Source organism: Alligator sinensis (assembly GCF_000455745.1). Classification (NCBI taxonomy): domain Eukaryota; kingdom Metazoa; phylum Chordata; order Crocodylia; family Alligatoridae; genus Alligator; species Alligator sinensis. The sequence continues at coordinate 3,767,454 of NW_005841855.1, read as the reverse complement.
TAACTGGAAATACCACATATTTCAAAATGTCATTGTTGATTTTTGGCATACTTATACACTCTTCCCAGCCCTTATGATATAAAAATTGGTGATCAAGAATGTTCATGTTATTCAAAGAGTGCCATTTATATTTACAACTCATGCAGCTGTGGGATAAACTTTTTTTCAAAATAGTTAAAGAAATGTAAAAGGTTTAATAAAGGATGCAATTTGTCTTTGTATTTTAAAAGATATGATCTATTTGAAGTAGGCAGCAAAGCTCCAAGTTCCTATTGCATTGAAATTTGATGGAAGTTGGGCACCTAACTTCATTGGGCTTCTCTAAAAAGCTCAACCTATTTGGGTCCTATAATATTTGGAATGTTTTTTTCAGTATAGAAAAACAGTGAGTCTGGTGGAGAGATACTCACCTTCCTTAGATTCACATAGACTTTTCTTTGTATTGTACACAATAAATTTAGGAGTTTTGTAAATATGTTAAGAAGGAATTTATGCATTTTTTCTGCATGGTATAACAAAGCTTTTAATATATTCAGAGTCCATGTATTTTCCCACAGGGGAAAAGCATTAAGTTGTGCTGAATACGCTTACAGCCAAAGAATTCAAAGGCCATGACGCAGGAGAAGAATGATTATCATGTTAATGATATTGGAGCAGAAAGATTATCAGGCGTCATTGAGTGGTGGAACATTGTTGGATTGACAAACATCCAAGTTATCTGCATGAGAATAGCTTCTGGGCCAAGTAAATCTGTGGCATAAGTTTACTTGTGTCAACTGAATTACACCAATAATGAATTTGATCTTCCCTATTTAATTTCTTCAAGGTCAAAGAAGTGACCTTATCAGTTGGCAACCACTTCTACACTGTACTCCCCTTTTCTTAGGAAACTTGCAGTTCTTTTTTTCCACTTGTTTTAATTCCCATTTAATCATTTTAAAATGCTTCTCATGTTTGAGTTCTGTATATATTCAGCTGTTGTGAAAGCTGTACTAAACTGTCCTAAATCACAGTCATATGTGGCTGTGGAAACTTAAGAGTTGGAATTGAATGCAACCACGGAAAGGTATAGAATGAGAGGAATAGTCTAAGTCTTAAATCAAATATACAATAATGGTGTAAATGACAGGGGTCTTTGTTTAAAATAATAATGATGAATGCCTCCTTTGTGGCATTTCCCTGGTGCTTCCATCTAGTCCTCCTATTCCAACTCCTTTTTCTATTACTTCAGTCCTCTTCTTTTTAAAAATAAAGTATCCTCTTTCTTTACATCAGGAAGGCACTTCTGTGTTTACTATTTCAACCATAATTTCATCTGTCATTTTCTCTGTTCCGTTCATATAGGGCTGGTGAAACTGAATATTTTAAAACTGAATATTGCACATTTATCACTTATTTAATTTGGTGTTTACACCCATTATAGTCCATGATGGTGAAATTTAATTTTACTGAGTTTTAAAGATCAGCTGGAAAAAAAACACGTTCTGTTTTCAAACTGCATGATTTTGCAATATCTTGTGTTGTCCTGTGGGACCAGGCCAACTCTCAGGATCTCAAAATTGCACTGTTAGAGGATGTGACACAATTGCACATACACACACACACACAAAAAACATCAAGTAGGCACATACACACATGCCAGGTGCATACACACACACCAGGAACTCAGGCACATACACATCCAAGACTACCAGTCTAAGCACATGCACACCTATTTCCAATTCAAGCACATACACATTATACACACCAAAAATTAGACAAAAATCAGTTGTTAATACCTGCACACCCAATACCCATACACAAACATGCACTTTCATGGCTGTGTGTTAATCCTAGGGGGACATTGGGATAACTTGGTGTTTGGGGTTACTTAAGGTCAAGTGGCCCCAGGGTTACTCGAGGTCAATGGGGCTTGGGGTTATTTAGGGTTAATGTGCCGTGGGGTTACTTGGGGTCACCTGGTGCCGGGGTGGAAACAAGGGAAAAAGCCCAGTGGCAAGGAGGAGACAGCCAGGAAACAGAGAGGCAGAAACCTGCAAGACTGGGGCTGGAAACTGAGAGGCAGAAAGCTGGGAGCTAGCCGGGAAATCGAGGAGGAGGGTCAGGAGGTCAAGAAGAGAAAAACCCAACTCAGTGTTTCAAAATAACAGGTTTATTAAACAGACAATGCACTACAAAGCCCCACAAAGTCATTAGTTCCTACACACACACACACACACAAGCACTCACATACATACCCTCACAATGGTAGCAGGAGAGGAAAAGGCTTGGTGGAGGGATTGAAGTCAAGGTGTGTAGGGACAGAGTCCAGGTCCTTTGCCTGGGGAAGAAAGGTGGGTGATAGCTACCTATCCTGGGCTGTGAGCTGATCCTCAATGGCCAGTCAGGGTCTTCTCCAGCAAGATGTTGTTCAGAGGGGGTCACCAGAAGGGCCTCTGGGTGGATAGGTGGTGTGGCATGGTGCTGGTCCAGATGGAGAGGGTTTCCCAGGAAGGTCACACTTTACTACCCCTTTTATAAGGGTGGGCTACCTGTGGCTCCTATGGGAGGGACATGTCCAGGCAAGGAAAATCCTGCTCAGATGTCTACATGTAGATCCAGGTATCCTCATTGTCTGGTAGGACACAATGGTGGGGTTGCTGATTTCTGTAAGGTCTTTGTCTTTCAAATGCTGGGGATCTGTTCTGGTCCTGGATGACGTCCCTGGTTCCTGGGTGAGTCAATACAAGGCACTTGTCTTGTCATTAAGCTGATGGTCCAGTCATTGAGTTGATTATTCAGTAGAGGCCTGCTACCATTGTATCTCAATCACCCTCATTCATCCCCATTCATTCAGGAACCAATGTACATGAGACTAGTTAGACATTTCTCATAGGTTACACCCAGGCAGAGGACACAACATGGAGGCTTGAAATACAAAATGGAAACTTGACATTACTTGACATTACTTATGCTAATTTACACATGTAGGCCTAAATCATATAGTATCAATTAAAAAAAAAACAGTAAAAATCAGTAAAACAGTAGTCACACAGAAAAATATCAATTTAAACATAATAATTATGCAATATAAAACAGTGGATCAAAAAAGGAGAGAAAAGAAAAAAAAAACTTGCTACAAAAATGCTAAAGCTTATCCTATGTCTTAACTTACTCATACTTATCTATAGGAAATAGAGAGGGAGAGAAAAAGTCAGAAATAGTTGGGGAAGGAAGGGTATGCATTTTAAAATTAAAAAAAAAGAAAAACGGGGGGTTTGGCTACACTTGTCTTTTAAATTCCAGTTATCCTTAACGATTTTGACTATGTAAGAGAAGACAAGAACTTGTTAAACTACACACAGTTAGTTACACATGTTTATAATTTGTACATACATGACACCCAAGACAAAACCCCATGCACTTTGGCTCTATCACCACAAAAGGTATTGAAATCTTTATCAAAACCTGTGCTCCTTATATTCCATTTCTTGTAGCCTCATCCAAATGGAGAGGCAAGGAGATATATTAAGGTGACATGAAACTAACGAATGGAGAATTCTGCACAAAAGAAGTCTTTATTTAAGATAACAATGATGACTGCCAGCATGTGCCACAAGTAATGGTTATTATCACCATTTATTATTGTGATGGGTTGGCAACAGATAAGGATGTGCTGGACCAGGATGTCACTCCAACAAAACATTACCTATTTTTTTTTTTATAAATTGTATGTAATGTCTACAAGGGGAACACAGGCATAACACATATGTTCCTTAAAATTTTGGATGATTCCTATTCATCTCCTTTACAGTGACCACAGTTTTTCACACTAGTTCCAAACTCTTCACTGTTGCTTTATTCTTTAGCCATCTGCCTTATCCATCTCTGATTGCTTCCCTTAGATTGTAAGCTCTTTGGGGCACAGACTGTCTTTTTTATATATGTTGATACACACCTGAATATAATCTAAGTGATTGCATTACAAAGGAATAATAATAATATGACTATAGCACTGAAATATCCATGGTATATATTAAGGTACAATATACACCAGCTTAAACATAACTAGTGTCCACCAAAATAACGATTGCAGAACATCAAAAGGTTCTGGAATTAGCTATGTGTCTGAACTACCACTAAACTAGCATCCATTGGCCATGTCTAGACGAGCACAGAATTATTTTCCCTGGGGACAAGTAGCAACAGTACACCTTGTGCCACTGCTACTTGTCCATGGGAAATGCTTGTGCCACGTGAGCTCTGGTGTGCAGTAGGTTGCCCCGGGTTGGGTAGCGGAGGCTGGGGCCAGAAACTCTGCTGGCCCCAGCAGCCTTACCTGGAGTTCAGGGGGCCTCAGGGAGCTGCAGCCATGGCAGGAAGCCTATCTGGCAGCTGGAGTGTGGCTCTGGCCAGCCAGGCTCCAGTTTTGGGTAGTGCATGCTGCCATTGCATGCACCACCCCACTTTTTTCTGTGTGGGTTTTTTGACTCCAGGATCTCCAAGGGGCAACTCCCCCGCCCCTCCACGCTGCAAGGTAGCAGCCCGGGGAACACCTGCATGTGTGGTACGTGGCTCTGCAGACTGATCTGCAGTGCCACAAACCTCACATTTTCACTCTTCTGGATGTGGTCATTTGTTCCTACGTTATTTATGCTACTTCTGGTCTTATTGATGTCACTAATCTTTGAGGTGCTACTAAAAAAAGTCACCATGCTCTAGACTGCACCAAGGATTGATTTAGTATCACCTGACTGTTCTATTCCCTTCGGTCCTATAACTTTCTCCCCTAGTGGTAGCTAGAGCTGAAATGCTCCTAGGTGATTACCGTCCCAGAAAATGGGTCTTTCACTTCTTTTCCTCCCTTTCACATAGTAGTGTGACCTCCTGAATTCCCTTCCAACCCTAATTTTCTATAATAGATCATATATAACAGCAGCCCCATTGATATCAAAAGGACTGCTCATATGACCAAAGCTAAGCCCATTCATAAAAGTTTGCAGAATCAGGGCCAATGTTATCTTCCACTCTGGGTATCCCTTAACATACTTTAATATTTTATATTATTTTCTTATATTATTTTCTTCTACAATGAACTACACTATATAAGTAATTGAACACATAATTTTATTGACATATTTCAAGTACATTGTAGGCTTCTACCAGATTCTCTCCAATTTTACCAATTGCATGTGTCATTGGGATTAAAAATATGCAAGTGTTGTTCTCAGGATAAAATTTGTCCTGTTTCAGATCTATTGTTACAATGAGCACTCTCAGAGGTCATGGTTTGTTCTTAGTAAACACAGAGGAAGGACTTCAGAACCACATCAGAATTTGTCGGAGACAGGATACACACAGTGATATAAATACTGAATGAAATGCTCTGATAAATTTGGGAGGAAATGAAACTTTCTCTCTTCCCTTTTGATCTTCATCTCTTTTTTTGCTGAAATGAAAGAAAAAAAAAATCAGTGACCTGTTCTTCTTCTCTCACTAGCAGTTTAAAATGAAAGAGAATGATGGAAACCTTCCACCTTGTCAGGATCATTTAATTTTGAATAAAATAATTGATTGGAAAGCAACAGACAGTGTCTACAACATGCATCTTGTCCGGCTGCATACACACAATCATTTTGTCAGTCAGAATTTTACTGCATGCAGTATTCGAGATTAATTGTGGACAAGAACCTTTTACCAGTAATAATTTCTTTTGCAGCAGCCATGAGGGGGAAATTGTTTTCTGTTCAATGAATTTCTACTTTGCTTTTGAATAGACGCACAGTCAGAAAAGCTGAACTTGACATTAGGGCTAGGCATAGACATTCAAAAAGCATGAGGCAGAACCGATCTAAGTTACAGCGTTTTCAGTAAGCAGCATAGTTTAGATCGGCGGTGGACAGAACACAAATTTGCCCTTTAGTAAGGAGCACACAGGCTGCCTGTACTGGCCGAGGTCAGCAGGTTGGATGTGCTCCTGCACACCCCCAGCATGACCCACAGGCTCCCCAGGCTGCTGGAGACTGCCTGCCTGCAGCCAACATGTGTCTGTGGCTGACAGATGACATGGCAGCAGGAGCAGGTGTGCTCACGGATGCCTGGCATCATAGTTCAGCTCCATGGGACTGCACCCAAACACGGGGGTTCTCCTGGACTCTGTGTCAGACCTGTGTGTACATCGTGAAGTGCTTTGTGATGGGGTGCAGGGGCATGGCCCATGGATACTGGTGCCCATGTGCTTGTGAACAAGAAAACAGATGCCTCCTTTCCCCAGATTTGCTGTCTGCCTGTGTCTGACTCCTGGCTGGAGGCAGGAGGTGAGGCTGTGGAAAGTGTGCTGGAACGAGTCTGTGCTGACTTAGCTCTGTGATAGCTTGGGGACAGGGCTGCCCAGAGTAGCTGAGTGTAGGGCAAGTGCTAGCATGCCTCCCTGGGAGGAGAGGCCAGCAGGAGATTGTAAAGAAGCCTGGGATGCCAGCAGACTGTGACCTAACATGAATCAATAGGGGAACTGGTACTTAATTGATTAAGTTTACATGCACATCGATCCAGGTCTACCTTAGAGCCTGGTTCCACCATTTTCCGACCAGTCTATGTGCGCTGAACTTCTGTTCTGTTATGGGTTTAGACTAGTTTCCAATAGCTTAGACTGGTAAAAGTATACTGTTTGTACGTGTCCTTTGCTTCACAGGTCTACACCATAATCATACAATTGCTGTAAAATAGTGTAAAGGTGCTCAAGCCAGTTTTAAGCTACAGTGCCCCATCACAATTTCTAAGGTTAACTGAGAAAAATCACCTTCAAGTACTATCAGTACACCAAACCTGCTTGGTGAAAAGGCTCGAGAGGTCATTCTCAGCAGTCATGCCTCAGTTCCAGATCTGCATCCCCCTTGAGGCCCAGAACTTAGTTTCATAGTTTCATAGTAGCTTCAGGAGGGACATGAACAGATCATCTAGCCGGACGCCCTGCCACAGGCAGGAATGAATGCTGGGTTCACAAGATCCTAGACAAGTGATCGTCCAACCTCGTCTTGAATTTGCCCAAGGTAGGGGCGAGGACCACTTCCCTGGGAAGTTGGTTCCAGATTTTGGCCACCCTAACTGTAAAATATTGCTTCCTGATCTCTAACCTAAACCTATTCTCCATCAGCTTATTACCATTGTCCCTTGTCACCCCAGGTGGTGCTGGGGAGAAAAGGGCTCTACTTATTTGCTGTTGAGCCTGAACTTCCTTCAGAAGGAATTTAAGATCTTTCTGCTTGGGCGGGTATTTAGCAATCAAAGCTAGGCTGAAATTTTAGTGGATCTCTACTTTACATAGTTTTATTTTGTTATTTTTTTATTTATTCTAGTTGCCCTTTTACGTATCTGTTTCTCTTGCTGTAAGCCACCCTGGACCTTTGCTGGGAAGGGCGGCATATAAACTGCATAAATCAATCAATCAATCAACCATAGGTTGAAAACAATAGGGGATACTGAATATATAGGTCTTTACTATGACACTTGCTCACATCCTTCTCCTTGCAGCAGTGTGGAGGTACTTTGTCTCAAGGTCTAAATCTTTTTTCCAAGATTCCCAGTGTTCAGGTCTTGTACATGCTGCACCAGCAATTTTAACATATTTTTACTGATAATAGGGGGTTAATATGGCAAATAGAGAACCCTTTTGCACCTGTGCAACCTCATTATCCTCAGATGTTGTGCATGGTGCATCCTGTAATATCATGCAGCCTTCTGCAGGGCAATGCAGATGTAACTAACTGGAACTTGAAAAAAATAATCAGCAAGGTTTTGGAGCCACAGGCCAGATCAGCCTGCCTTGGGTCCCAGGGGGCTGATGTTTCCAACCCATCCCTATTCTATGGCCTCTATTGCTTTTTGCTGCCTGGCTGTACTGGTGCAAAAAGATCTCCCTCTGCCTGGCCACAGTGCAGTGCCAGTTTGCAGACTACCCTACTGTCCAGCATGGCACATGCAAAGTCCTCCCACAACCTGGCCATGGCAGGACATGGGCAAAGCCCCACAGTTTTGCAGGCTAGATGCAGTTGTTCCATGGGTCAGATCCAGTGTACAGGCCTTGTGTTTTCAACTGTGATATAGATAGGCAGCAAGAGACCTGAGCTCATTCCCACCCTCTTAATCATTTTGGCTCTGCAGAGCTAATCGGAGTACTGAGCTTTAGTCACTAAAACAAGGTGATATGACTGACTGTACCCAGGGACCAGGTTTTGTAGCATAAGATGACATTTTTATAATGTCTCAGAACAGAATTGCCCTTTAGAAGGGAAATATCAATTTACCCTCAAAGAAGTAGATCATACTATGCTTTATTTTTACATCATGGCACTCTGTAGATTTGTAGTGAAATCCTTAGAGCATCATCACCTCCCATTGGAATCACACCATAATGGAACCATCAGGATGTCTCTATGGATTTGCTGTGAAAGTATTTTGCTATTGCAGCTTCATATTGTAATGGCTTCATAATGGAGTCCCCTTAGAGTTATATTGAAATCATCTTGCCATCATTATCTCACATCGTAAATGGTATCATAATGGGGCCTCCATTAAAGACCTGCATTAAAATCTTATTGAAATTGTTACTATGATGTTAACTTCCCACCCAACTGATTGGGTATGTAGGATGGAAAATTACTGTGGATGTTCACTAGTTACTTTTCAAAGTGGTCCTTAGTATTGCTAATATAATATATTGTTCACTAATGATACTGCTTCCACTCTCATTATAATATTTATTGTTTTCTAGTGTGCTTTAAATTATTTGTCCTTGTACTTCTCAACTATTAAATTGGTAACCATTAGTTTGCATACTTTACATTTTATTTATTAAATACATACACGTAACATTTGGACATTTTAAATGCAAAATGCCACTATTAAAGAGTGTCAGTAACATAGATTAAATTAATGTTTTCTTTTTTTTGTAACAGTACATAGAGTATGGCAGAGAAATAAATCTATGCAAAATAATAACACTTTTTTTCCAACTTGTTACTTAGCTATTTTTTGTTTTGTTTTTGTTAACAATGTTGTGTGACTTGTTTTTATAACATAATGAGTTTTAGGTCCATTTAACTTTTAAACAGAAATACGAAATAGAAAATACTGGTAAACTTTAGGGTCCATGAAGCCTAGATTCTGAAGTGAGGTTTTCAGCCTGGCTCCATCTCTAAATTTTAATATTGAAGTAGTAAAGCCCTCTGATAAAGGATACCATGCACACTTTTTTAAAAACAAAAATCAGCCCTCCAGATGAGGGACAGTATATGGCTGCTGGGGGCTCTGCTTCTCTTTGTCTGTCTCCTGACCATGGCAGAGAGGGAGAGTACACTATTCAGAGTCAGTTGTTTGTAACCCTTTCAGATCCACTGTCAAATTGGGCTCTAGCTTTTGGATGAGCAGCCAACAAAGGCTGCTGCCAATTTGGCAACAGCTGAGAGAAGGTTAAAATGAGATTCTGGCTGATCAGCTATGCTGAGTGCTGCCCCTGTGGTGGGTGTTGAAAAATCTTTTTTTTTTTTTCATTCTGTCTTCTGTCTTAGAACAAATATTTGCTGGCGTATGGTATGTGAGAAAACAGGGTTTTATAGAACATTAGGACAAGTAGCACAGGCTCAGACTCCCCTAAACAGTTGACACTTCCAAATTGCTGGGTTTGGGTCATATGTGGCAGGAACAAGTGGGCAAGCCATGTTTTGAGTGCTGATCCCAGATCTGACAGGAAAGTGGTAGAGACATGTTCTAAAGCAGTACAGCCTTAGCAGGCATGCTACAGATTAGCTCCCCAAGTGCCACTGATACCTTTCTCCTACCCAATCTGCTGCTGAGATTTTGGCTCCCTGTCTTGTGTTCCTTGACCAAGCTGCTGTTCTGCTTTCTGTGTCCTGCCCTATCTGCCCTGTGCTGCCTGTCTCCTCCCCAATCTGACATGTGCCATACACAAAGGGTGCCCCGCCACTTGTGCCACACCACAGGTTGACCACCCCTGTTCTAAGGCACAGAACTACATAAACACATACTTAGGGATGACATGACAGCTAAATATTTGTAAGCAATTGAAGGATTCAGACAAAAGAGGGAAGGATTGGGACCATTGGTGCATGTGTCCTGAATTTTTAACCCATTTTTCAACATTAGCATAGCTGCAATGGAGCAAAAAGCCCATTTAAACAGGGAAATACACATTTTCTGTACTGTGCCATGGTTTTACAGATCTTTGAGAAAACTGCTGCAATTTGGGGGAAAAAAAAGAGATAGCCCTTTGGAGCTAAGAAAAGACATAACAGTAGCCCCCTACCAATGTATTTGCCAGGAAGTACATTCATGTGTAATATTAAACAGAGGTGAAGTCTCAAAGGATACAGCTTTAGACCTGCTTGTGAGGATTAGTTGTGGCAAATTACTCAAGGGATAAATATTGCATTTAGATTACTGTGGGTTGGAGCAATGGTAAAGAAAATGTTAGCTGTCTCTCTTACTGGCTGCAAATGCTTGGAATAAACTTATGACTATTGATGTAACAGGAGGGAGACAATAAAGGAAAATATCAGAGTTGCTACTAAAGGAGGAATCTTGCCAGATATTAAGGTTTAAGTACCAGAATGTTCAAGTTTCGGTAACACTTTAGTGTAGGTGGAAATTAATTAATGCTAAATTACAAGAGAACTCCTAAAGGATTACATAACACAACCCAATGAATACCAAGAGAATTTATTGTGATTAATGGTATTACAGTAAATACCAGAGCAAGTGAGAGACATTTACTCTCTGTTATACAGCTTTGCACTGTATCTTTCAATCCACTGAGGCGTCTACTTAATAAAGTATTTTCTTTGAGGAAGTGCATCCTTTTTTTTTATGAACACTCTCTAAAGAACAACTGTTTCTCCAAAACCACCGTACCTTCAGCCTCAGACAAGAAGGCTCCTCATTCTTTCAGCTAGTCCCAAAAAGATTCTTGCAAAAACAAGTGTTACTAACACCTTTAGGTCGATGTTAGAAAAGTGAACAGGCCCTGCTGTTAGTGTGAAGTGACGGATCTTCAATGTGACAGGGTGAGAGAGCATGTGAAGTTTTTTGTCTCTCAGCCAAACCTTGACATTTGGGAGAATAGCTCAACAGAAAAGTTGGCAGTTTTTAAGGAGAAGCCTAGATTGTGCACCTGGACATTTGGAGTTTTGGGGTGGTGAGAAGATTCCTCTACACATGCAGGTAATGGTGCAAAGGTACATGTGCATGGCAGAAGGTGTGACTGTGGGATTATGCATTAGATCCCATCCCACACCTTACTGCCAATGCAGGGGGAGCCCAATCATGGACTCCCCCTTCACCGGCAAGAAGCAAGCTCTTGTGGCTAGGAGGACCCTCTGTTTCATGCACCTCTAAGGCTAGGAGATCATGGCAGCCATGATCTTCCAGCCCTGGTGGTTTCATGCACACCCAAGGCTGGGAGCATCTGTGTCCTGTGGCTGCAGGGATCCAGCTGAGTCCTGGTACTGGGAGGTGTGCTGCAGGACTCTGGGATCCAGTGGTTGCAGGGTGCTGCTGGGACTCCGAATTGGCAGCTCCTGGGGTTGAGAGTCCCCTCAGTTGTGGGACTCCTAACACTGGCTGAGCCTGGTGCACCCCTGCACCTGGGACCCCGGTCAGCTGATGGAGCTTCCAGCCAAAGGGGAAATGCTGTTAGACGTGCAAATTAAAGCTAGATAGCAACCAGCTATGAAGTTAGTGCACATTTTTGAGGTCTAACTTTATAGCTGGCTGAAGCTTTTTAGTGTATGATAGCTACTTTGTACATGTAGTTGGTCTCAATTCACTAGTTCAATTAACCAGTTAATTGCATGATACTTGTAATATGTAGAGGGGGCCTTATCACATTAATGCAGTATTTGGAATGGGTTAGATAAGCACTTGTATGGTTTATTTGGAAAGGCATGATTCTGCCTCAGGTTGGCCTTAAATTAGACATCCTGAGGTCCCTTTCAGCCCTATTTTTCTATGATTCTATGAAATGAGTCTCCACATTTTATAGGAATAACTTTTCAGTAAATCTTTACATTTTCTTTGCAATTCTTAATTAAATGCTCTCTTTTTGAAATGTTGTGATAGTCCCAATTTTTGTCCTTTCTTTACCTTGTTACTAAGGTGTTGCATAGGTCTGCTTACTTATCCTGCTGTTCACATTGGTTCTTACCATTACGTCCGTTATTATGCCACTCATAATAAAGTCCTTAGGCTGCATCATTTGTTGATGCAAAGTCTTCAGTTAATCCCTGTGCATGTGTCTACATGAGACACTTTACTGCACAGTATCATAGTTTACTGTGCAATAAGCATGTGCATCTACACGTGCACATGCTTAGCGCACAGAAAACCTCACTAATCACAAGTAAATTTGCTACCTGCAAATGCAAGTAGCAAATTTACACTCAGTTAGTAATGGTGCAGTACTGCTCATGTAGATGACTGACTGGGAGCAGATCTCTCCTGGTCACCAGCCACCATAGGGCAAGAGATTGCTCCCTGCCCTCAGGAGCTGCCTGCTGCCAGGGCAGGCTCTGCCATTGGAGCCTGGGCAGGAAATATGTGCCTGTGCCCTAGCAGCAGGGATCTCCAAGCCCCCTGCTCCAGGACCTCCCTGCTGCTTGGGCAAGAGAACATTGTTCCCACCCCAGCAGCAGGCAGCCCCCAGGGGCAGGGTGTAATGTCCCAGCCAAGTGCTCCCTCTCCCTGGAGATGGCAAGAGCCCATTGCAGTGGCCCAGGAAGTGGGAGCAATTTACTGACATTAACAGGAAATCTGCTCCTGCTTCCCTGCACGTGCAAATGCCTGCTCAGAAGCTTTTACTCACAAGTACTTTACTTGCAGGTAAACTGATCCTGGCTCAAATGCATGTGTAGACACTCCCTGTTTCTTGCAGTGGTACAGAAAACATGGGACCTCATCCTCAGAAGGTAAAAGCTCTTTCTCCACTGAGGTTCCATAGTCCTTGGAAATTAAAAGTCAAATATAGTTACAGCAAAACAACACATAACACTACAAGAACCTAAAAAGCAGCATACCCAAGTGGCTTTCCCTGTGGAAGTACTTTTCCTTTTTCATACAAAACTAGGGAGACTTAAATCTGTATGGAGCTTCTGAACAGTGTTTACATCTACATAGAAAGTTACAAGTCTTCAGTTGATGTAAATCAGCAAAGCTATGTTGGCTTTATCTGATAATCCCAAGGAGTTATTCCCTTTTTTGTTTAAGAACCTAATTGATCTATGCTTAGAAAGATTGATGAGCTTTCTCATATTCATTAGTAATTTTCATTTTCTGGTGCTACAGCAGCCACTCCCAGCCTGTGAACTCATTAGCTTTAGTACTCCCTCTCTTCCTTTGCACTACTAGATAGTTTGAGCTCACAAATGGAGAAGTTCATCAGACTTACTCCATTCTCAGTGCCATGCTGAATATTTATGAAGGGAACAGATAATGGGACCAGCAGTAAAGATTTAAGCTGGGCAGAACATTAGAGCTCTTGTTGACTTTGATGTATATCTACAGCCCTGTGGCAAACACAGTCATTGCCCAAATGTCCAACCTATCTTACTAGCTCCAGGACATGTCTCACGCTTCTCCTGGAACCCCATGGCAAAATAGACAGTATAGTAATGGGGGTAAAATGGTTGGACAATGGAGCTGGGGCAATTTTGAAGGCAGTAAGGCTTGCCCAGTCATGACTCAGGGACCAAAGCGGTGACCTCTGCTAACTAGCTCTGGTTCTTATTCCCGTGCTTTGATCCAACTTTGTTTGTGCCCCTGTATAAGCAAAAATTCAATGCCCAGAAAACGGACAGTGGACGACTGGCTACTGAAAGGGCTGTGGATGCTGAGTTACGAACTCTGTGTTAAAGTCTGCTTCTTCCTGTGGTTCACCACAAGCAAATCCCAAATGGTAGGATCTGAGCAATAATTCAGACCAGAACTCCTGCTACAAAGGTCCTATAAATACATGCCAGAGATTTGTGTTTGTAGGCATGGATGACCCTCTTACGTCTTTCCACCAGTCTTCTCACACCCTGCCACTCAGTGCCGTAACTAAGAGAGGTGATTGGGGCAACCACCATGGGAGCTGAATTGAGGACAGGAAGAGGTGGGGGTGAAGGGCAAATAAAGCAGCTGCTGCTGGCAGCTTCATGTTCTCAATTGTGAACATTGTGGCAACCAGAAGTCATCATTTCTACTTTGTCCCAGGCACCAGGCCTCTTCCCTTCACTGTTGCTAAATGATCCACTAAAGGAGCAGAGCCATTAGACTTGATTGTCTTGTAACTTCAGCTTGCAAACCTCAATTTGGAACCTACAACAAATATGCCTTGCCTATTTTTCTTTTTTTTCATGCTAAAAGCTAAGGTGTATTTCAACCTTACACTAGTAAAATGCGCACTTACATAAAACTGGTATTTGCTGGACAGTGGAGGGTTTAAGCAGAGGCATAATAAGGCAGCTGGGGGCCTGAAATACTGGCAATGCAGGGAGGCAGTGACAACTTCTGGTTGGTGCTGTGCTGCTGGAGTGCCTGTGCAGCTGCCGTGGCAGGAGTTATTATTTTTCCACTCCCCGTTCCAGCTGGCACCCAAGGCTGCTGCCTCAGTTGCTCGCCTTAGTATACTACTGGGTTTAAGACTTTGGCTGACTGCAGGTGTACGTTTATATTTCCTTTATTAGCAAATTACCACTGAAATTTTCCTCTTTTACAGTAGAATTATATCAACCTGCCTATGAATAAAGAATATCTAGATGATAAAGTATGCCTATGCTTATGAACAAATGACATTTAAGTAATGAGTGCCAGTGTTGAAAATGTCTTATTTCATACTCAGATTTTCTAAGGAAAAGGAAATACTTTCACAGTATAAATGGGAATTTTAGAGACTCTCTATCAGTAAAATTAATTTGCCAGCCTTCAGAGGGTCTTATTTGACAACCTTATTTCTTAACAGTAGGTCTTATTTAATTAATGTTTCTCTTTTTAAAAAAGAAATCTAACGATGAGCTGATAGTTTGTATCATTCTATTTCTCAAGTCTTATACTGTGTACTACCTACAGATAAAAAGCTGCTCTGAAATGAGTAGACCTGATTGAAAAAAAAAACACACTGACAAACAATTTGCAGGATTGCTGCATTGCAAATGGTAAGTTTTTTTCAAAAACCAAAAACAAACAAGCAAGCAAGCATTCAGGTTTCTAGTTGAAAAAAAAAATTGCAATTCGGAAGACTAACAGCAAGACTTTTGTTCTGTTTCCTGCTCCGATGTTCATGTTTTATTTATGTTCTTTACTGGGTGGTTACATTTGGAAGAGACTGTGCGAGAAGAGCCCCGACCAGAGCCCTGAGTATAATGTTTGAGTAAAATTGCTGAGGGTACAGATGAGGCTCTGTTGTGCTATTTAGCTCATCAGCCAATAAAGAGATAAGGGAAATTATGAAACTCACTTGTTACTTTTCTAAACTAATTAACATTTAGCATCTTCTTATCCCCATAGGTAGATATCCTGATGATTAATTATCATCTTCTGATTAATTCAGCGTTATGATTTATTTTTGCAATTATATTTACTAATATTCAGCAAGGCTTCACAACTAGCTCTGGGCTTAGGTCAAGGAACAGTTAGTCTTCATATCAACAACTCTCCCAGCCTGTACTCAGTCTAAGTTATACATCATAGTCTTATGATATTTTCTAGGGCTGAATGATCATTTGCCAAAAGGGTTAACCCTATTTCTTCTCTGATTTTGCTTTAGAAATTATCTGAACTTCACTCATGCTGGATTTTGGGTCTTCACTGGACACTTGGGTCTTCAGAGTCAAATATAAGGTTGTACTGTTTCTGTGTCTTAATGAAATAAGACATACACTTGTCATATTTGCAACCTTTATGATCATATGAATAAACTATTCTCCCTAGCTATCAGAGTTGAAAAGTGCACTGTAGCAAAAGATCCCTGGCCTTTCGATTCTTGTTACTTTACAGCCCTAGGCTGGTCACAACTGCCATTATCTCATCAACCATGAGCGTATTTTCAATATTTTAACTGGTAAGACTAGCAGTGGATTTTCTCAGCCTGTAAGAAAGGTTTTAATTCAGGAGAACACAGTGGCAGCTGCTACTTCTGCCTCCAGCTACAATTGCTTTAGCCCTGAGAAAACCTTTTTTGCATGTTAAATACGCAATGTAAGTGCCAAGTTATCCTCAGCTTTTAACAAGATTTTGTTTTCTTCCCTGTTTATTTTAATACAATATAACTCCCTATACAAAGGAATTTATGCAAAGCAGCACTATGAATGGTATCTAGCCAAAATCATGGACTTCCATCATGCAAATGTGAATACCTAATTAAGAGCCAATGGTCAAAATTTCCATAATGATGTAGCCAGATGAAATGTGTTCCAGCATGCCTTTGGGAATGTGGCTAGTTTGTCTTGCATTAATGTCTATTATGGGGAAGCAAGGTGAACATTCAAAACTGGTTCTTGTGTGAAGATATTTCTTTACAACAGTTGGGCTGTGAGGATTTGCTCATGATTTCATCAATACAAACTGAACTTAAAAAAAAACGTTTACCTTCCCTCCCATAAAAGCCATGATAAGAAATTTATTGCAACCTCAAAATTCGTGAAGTGTCAACATCATTGTACAATAGGAATGGCTAGATTAATTGAAGCTGTTTATGCATTATGTAACATTTTAATATTGTATAATTTGGCAACTGGAACACAACATTTTTATGCCTTCTTAAATTATAGATTATTCCTCAGAGTGAGCTATTTTGGATATTATATCCAAAAAAGGTTATCAAAACAAATTCTCAAAGAGCCAGCTCTGAATTAATATGTTAAAATTGAAAGATTCGTGCCAGTGAGATAATATAATGATTTAGCGAACAGAACAAATGACTATGACCATATCCAATATGAAATCTTTTCCAGATCTACCACCCTTCATTAATTGTAATGAACTGAATCATTTGAAGCTGTGATGTAGACCATTAAGTGATTTTATGGAGCTCTTCCAGGTCAATGTAGCAGTAAGTATTTTATAACGTACCACACTTAAATGCATGTGCCTTAAATAATACACATAATAAATAATTCTGGACATTATTTTTTGAATCTCCTAAAAAAGTTGCCTTCAGTCTCTCTCTGACATACATATACATGCACAGTCCCTGAGACTATCTATGCACATTTCAGCTCTGATCTTGATTACGCAGCGCTTGCATGGAGCTGCACTGAAGTCAATGGAGTGCTGCACAGCCACAGAACTAATCCAACAAAACATTTTCCTTGATCAGTTAAGACATACTTCAAAACTATTGGACATAAAAGGTTAAGAATAAAAACTAAAAAAAAACCTTTCCAAGGCATAGTGGCCTGAACTGAAAGCAACCCACTGAAATCAATAGCAGAAGTTGAATTTACTTTCCTGAGAGTAGGGTTAGGGTTCTGTTCCACCAGCAAAGAATCGCACCCTATATTTGTAATCATTGATTAAGGAAGAGACTGATCTGAATTAAAATCAATTTATTTCTATTGTACTACTTCTGCAAGTATAGGGAATCTGTCTTTTCATGTGCACTATAAGCCTGATGACAGTGGTGGTGATGATGATGATTGAAGATGCAGTAGCATAGAAGTTTGGAGACCTAGTCATAGACCAGGGCCCTATTATACTACATGCTAGGTATAAATGGAGAAAAAAAGGTAAGCCCCTTCCTAAAATGCATACAACCTAAAGGTGTGAGTACATTGCACACTGCAGTAAATTAGCCCAGATGGAGCCACACAATATTGTGGCAAGACTGTTTCTAGTACCTGAACCAGCTGTGCAGTGCAGAGCTACTCTATGTATAGGACAAGAAATGACAGATGGATACATACAGACAGGGGAGTACAAGGAAACAATGAGAAATACTAAACAGCATGTTAGGCAGTGATCTCTAGATGCCAACAGCTTAACCATTTTTAGTCTTTTTAGAAGCATCACCAAAAAAAAAAAGTTTTAAGGATGGTTTGGAAAGAGGAGAATGAAGTAGCTATGTGTATATTTACAGAGAGATCCTCCGAACCAGAATAGGAAACATCAGAGAAAGCAGAAGGTACTTGGCTGAAAATTTAACAAATGAGCAATGGAGGCTGCCATCAGGGGCTGATCAGAGGTAGTAGCTAATCTCTACACATGTGCCTGACTGTGCAGTAATCACTGGTCCTGCACAGTCCTGACGCCGTACGGGTCGTTTCTGACCCTACTACACAGTAGCAACAAGCTCATTGCTACTGTACAGTAGTAGCGGCATTACGGTTCCTGCCCACTGATGGTACATCGCTGTAGCAATGAGCTACATTACCGTAGCTTGTCGCTATGGCGACGTAGCATCTTGTGTAGACTCAATCACTGATTGACAGACGATAGTTTGGGTGGGGTGAGGCCATGAAGAGCCTTGGAATTAAGACAAGTAGCATATGTTCCCGATTTAAAACACAAAACGGTTATGTTGCTCCCCTGATGCTAACGTTTACCAGTGAAAAAAAATTAGTTTGGCTTCTAAGCACATTAAACACAAAAAATTCAGATGGCAGAAATGTGAAAACATGTACACAGTACCATGTTTAAGATTTAAAGTTGTCTTTCATTTTTCTTTACTCAGGTAAGTATATATGAGACAAAAATAAAATAATACCGAATGCTTTTATCTAGAGAGTGGGGAAACAGAATGACATCCACTCTGAAAAAGAACCGTGTCTTCACAAGGATGCGTAGTGTGAGCTGGTTCAGTGGTTCCCAATCTGTGGTACAGGTACCACCAATGGTACGCAGACAACCTGTCAGTGGTATGCGTTAACAGATTTATTATACTTACTTTATATGACAAACATTTGCTGATGGTACTTAAGGTTGAACTGAAAAAACTGCTGACAATACTCAAGGTTGTATCAGTTTAAATTGGTGGTGTTCAATCTGTCCGAGTTTGGGAACTGCTGCATGTTGGCTTCTGTAGGCAAGTTTTGCTCCCAATAAAGCTCCTCAGTCAGTCCTCCCAAATAAAATACAACCTTTAAGTGCCAAACAAGCAAACAAATAAACAAACAAAACCAAATGCTTATGCCCTGTCCCAGGCACTAGGAGGAGAGCCCTTTGGCTCCGGCTTCAGGACAGCAACCTGGCCCCTCCATGCAAAAGCTGTTCAGCTCACAGCCTGCCGTTTCTAAATGTGACATCTTTGATTCACAGACTTTTCCCCTTGCAAATGTTCCTCCACAGTTTGCCATCTCCTTGCTCTCTCTTCTAGGACTTTAAGCTCCCAGTGGGACACTCCCTCATTATGAAAAGGCCCTACAGCTGAATGCCCCTAACACAGCTGGCTGCCCCTTCCTGCCCCATGTACATATACGTGTATAAAATTTACATAAACACTCACCAGGGAAAGTCCATATCTGGTTACACAGTGCACAAGAGCAAAATTTGCTTCTTTTTTTGTTAATGTGTGCTTGTGTACATTGTAAAATTACTGACCTCAGAAATGTCTATTGTCACTGCTTGTGGTTGAAATGATTTTTTACTGTACTACCCCCTGAGGAAATAGTATCTTTCTCCCTGTTTGTGTATGAGGCTGTATGTATGCAATAATGCACCTCTAAATTTACTGCAGTGCTTGCCAAGGTTCCCTCTGTCATTGGTTGCATCCCTAATATAATGTTTACTAATAGCTCTGTAGAGGACCAGTATTTCCATAGCAACAAATGAACAATACTAGAGAGATTAATCGTTTCTACATTATCTGTATACAGTTTGCTGTAAAGCAACATTTTGTAGTTTGATAATTGCAAGTCTAGAGTGATTGTACATTATGAGATGATTAGCATAAACACTTAAGAAGATGAAGAATGCCTATTGAAATGGGGAGAGTGTCTCAAAATAGGAGATCCTATACTGCAAGCATTACCATGACTGGGAGGTTGTGAGAAGGACTAAGTAATAATGACATTAGTCAAATAGTGTGGCAGTAGACAGCTGATGTGGACAATTCCATGGAAGATCTGTCATGACATTAGCCACATAACAAGATTTATTTCACAAATGATATTTAGTGGCACTTGGTTTATCAGTGAAAAATATGGATGGTCTTCAGTGACAGAAGTAATTAGCTACCAAATGGACACTACTTATGAGCTCCTTGACAGGGTTTTCTTCATGAATATTCTTTTCTGTTATTGCCCTTTAACCATAGATTAGTGTCTCTCAACCTTTTTAGATCCAAGGCTTCCTGGGATAGATTCGAGGCACCCTTGAAAAATGCCAGCACTTAATTTTCGCTCTTTTTTGACTGCTGAAAAATAATAGAGCAGTTTTTCAGTTCAAAGAACTCAGAAAAGCCACAATTATGGCTAGCTATATGAAATCTTTGGGTTTATCTTGTGAATCATGTCTGTAAGCCTAATAGTACAAATATTATGTGCCACCCTGTGGCACCCTTGAAAGAATTTGAAGGCATCCTATGGTACTGTGGCTTTTGCCATTGTGACATCAACCATTGAATAAAACATCTTCCAAGGTTGACCATGAACTTTTCAAAAGAGAATCACTAATTGTGTTAACCCTGCATGAGCCATTTCTGATGATGAAATTAGAGAAGATAACCTTTCTTATGTTAGGAGATGCAATTATTCTCCTGGCAACTCACTTTTTTATTCTTCTCCTTTTATTGTAGTAGGAATTGTGAACTAAATGTAACCTACTAGTTGGACAAAAGTAGAAACCAAGTTTCTAAAAGTTATGTCTTTGATTCAGACTTACCTATAATTTACATTGACTGGAAAAAAATGAGGTGAAACTTAAGCACATTTGCTAATACAAAAAAACTGATGTAGTCAATTTTGGCATAGAAAAATAGTATAAACTGAATTTGTCATGATAGCTTTATGAGGGGCAGATTAATGCCCCAGGATGTCATTATTTCTATTTTGGGAAAGGCTGGAACAAAAAATAACGATAAAATTCCATATTAAAGAAAAAACAAACAAACAGATCAGTGAGCATTCGTTATTTACCAGTTTGGCAAAGGTGAAGTGGCCAAAATTAGCAAACGCTCTCTGGGTAGGCAGAATTCTGAGCATCATGGCTCAGTTTTTAAGGTAGCTCTTGTCTCATTTACAGTGATGTAAATCCAGAGTAGAAATCAAAAGCCTTTACATGAAACAATGAGGGCAGGATATGGAGTATAATTTTTATTTGAATAAGGATTATTTATTAAAAATATGGCAACAGAAGGGACTATAGTACAAGAGAATTGTTCAAATGTAACTGCTAAGTAATCAGTGCAACTGTCTGAACAATGGTTGCCGATTTTATGCGTATGTGGAGTACAAGTTTGATGTGTACATCTTTTCAGAACTTTTGAAATAAATATCCTTTTTGTTTTACCAGTTCATCCAATTCCAGTCCAGGGTTTTTTCAATTATTGCAATCTTTGCCTATCCCTCGATATGAGGATGATGTCTGGGCAGGGGGAGGGATTATTGTTGAGTTTTAAAATGGCTTAAGAGTCCAATCCATGTTCCACAGTTGTTCCACTGATATGACAGGCAGTACCTTGGGGGAGCATAGATGTTGGCCAGGATGTTGTGTGCTTTCTTTCCTCCTCTTCTGTTTTTCGGCTTCCTGAACAAGATGGTTCTCTTCAAACTGGGCTGTAACTTGATGTATGGTGCAGTGCCATTGAAACCTGTTACCAGCCAGCACTTCTCAATTTGTAAGGTTGATGCCACCCTTCTTAAAGTATGCTTTCAGGACATCCTTGTAGCACTTCCTCTGTCCTCCATGGGTCCTTGTACCATGGCTGAGTTGAGAGAAGAGGACTTGCATTGGGAGACGAGTGTCAGCCATCCAATGCCCAGCCCAGCAGAGTTTGTTTTGTGAACTTTGACTCAATGCTGGTTATGTTAGCTGCAGAGAGGAAACTAGTATTGGTATAGTGATCTTCCATTCCAGGCAAGACGACTTAAGATGGCTTTGATATGTCACCCACATCTCACACCTGTAGAGGAGCGTGAGGATAAACACTGACACAGTGAATCCTACGTTCGTTTTCTATATCAAGACTAATTCACTGGGAGAGGTGGCTGCCAAGGTATGGGAAATACTCTATATTTTCCAGGGTTTCTCTACTGACAATTATTTGTAAGGGGTGGGGGGAAGCTTTGCTGGGACAGCCTGATGGAACACCTTAGTCTTCTCAATATTGGTCTTCCCAATATTAAGGGTGGAGATCTGTAACCTTGTCATGGTAGAGAGGCTTGTGTGTTCCAGTGACCCTCAGAATATGTTGTCTGGAGTCTTGTACTCCTGGTAGGATCTCCCCTGGCAAGCAGGCTTGAGGCAAGGTCCCAGACTAAGCATAGTCCAAACTCCTGAAGACCCCAGTGGTGAACCAGGTGTACTTGAGGACCTATTGGTTCTCTGTGGCTGTGAAGGCGGATGAGGGCTGCAGCAAGATGGTGGTCTCCGGTTGTCTTGGACATCCTTGACACTGGGTTCAAGGCTCCTTCTTGTCAAGTGGTTATTGCTTGCGCACCAGCTTGTCTATGTTAAAAAATGTCACGCGCTGACCTCCTCTCTCTTTTCATTGATTAGAACAAATACACAATCACAGCTGTGAACCATATGAAATATACTACCGTTGGAGTATTTGAACCTTGCTCTCCCATGCATAAAACTGCTGTTTTCTATGCTTTACTAATTTGACGAAGCATCCCACATAAAATTACAAGATTACAAACATGTTAGAAAAGGGGTGGGCAATTATTTCACCTGGAAGGCTGCTTAATGAGTTTCGGTGACCTGTCAAGGGCTTCATGAGTTACCCCACCCCTTGACAGTTGCCCTGTCCCCTGGTTGCCATCTTGGGACCACAAGTCCTGTGCTTAACCCCTGACCTTTGACACTGAAAGTCCCTCTCATTCCCCCCCAATAATACTCCTCTTGGGAGGGAGGATTGCCATTTTAAAACCAGAAAAAAAACCCAAATCATACACTAAAAGTAAAACACCTACTATAACATTTAAATTTTATTACAAAAAATATTTTTGTCATGATTTGTGTTTGCACAGTGTATATAGAGTTGATTGCATAATAACTCAAAAGAAAGGTCTTAGTCTTGTATGTTGTGTGGGGGGTGGGGATGGTGTGTGTGTGTGTGTGTGTGTGTATGGTGGGGTGTGGGTGTGTGTAAGGTGGTATGTGTGTGTAATGGGGTATGGGGGGTATGGGTATGTATAGTGGGGTGTGGGATGTGAGTGTATGCATGATTGGGTGTAGGGTGTGTGTGTGTATGGTGGAGTGTGGGGTATTTGGGGCAGTGGGGCATGTATGGGGGTATGGGGGATGTGAGGGAGCATGGCTCTGTGTGTGTGTGTGGGCAATAGGGTATGTTGTGGGGGTTGTTTATGTGGGGGTTTGTGGGGGTGGGGTTTGTGTGGTGTGAGGGTGGGTGATAGAGAGTGGGGACCCCCCCCCAAGGCACGCAGTCCCCACCGGCAGCAGCAGCACCAGCAAGTGGGGGCACTTGTGCCTGGCAGAGATACTGCCACCCAGCAGTATGCAGTACCAGCCAGTGCTGCACATTTCAGTGAGAAGCACAGCCCAGCCAGACTGCCTCTATCACCAGGGCTCCCCCTACATCCTGCCCATTCGAGCTCCACACTGCTGCTGTTCATGTATTCCGCAAAATTCTCAGCCTCTGTGTGAAGAGTTAAAGTGGCATTCAGCTACTTTCAGTTGCATCCTGATCATAGACTGTTCAAGAGACTTGTGCAGCCACAACTGAATTTAGCTGCATGTTTTATAGCAGTCTGCTGGAGTTAAATTGAGCTGGATAGCTATGGCAAGAGTGAACACTATAGAGGCAATCTCACATCCAATCCCCGCACCCACCCCGTCTTTTACCACTTCCTCTATTCCAGGGCTTCTAAAGGTGTCCTAAGAGACAGCTTTATAATTGTCTCCTATTGTGCTACCAACAGAGAAACCCTTTCCTGACCAAGTTACAAGGGTTTTTACACTGTTCTTGCCCCTTACCACAGTATAAAAAGGCTGAGATGGCAGTCAGTCTCTCTTCAGTGAATTCAGATGTCTGTCCCTTAGCACTCACTAGTCTCATCACAGATTTTGAACTCACTTTGTATAAAGTAATATGATCATTTTTAAAGTAAGAAAATACACAAATAACTTTAGATGAACAGAAATTATATTTATATTTGCTATATGTGTTGCTCATAATATGTTAGGTACTTTTCAAACATTAATTAAGGTGTGAAGCCTATTTTATTTATGTTATGGTAGCATATAGAGATGTCTGTTGATATCAGGGCCCTAACCTGTTTGGCACTCTACTAACACTTAGCAAGAGATAGTCCCTGCTAAAAGCTAAGATAAAGGGTAGAAAAGGAAGTATTGTATCTCCAATTTACAATCTGAGAACTGAGGCACAGATAAAATGACTTGCCTAAGGTCACTTAGGAGTCTGTGACAGAGCAAGGACACAAGCCAATTCTTATGCATCACTTTGGCTAGGGACAGACATTCAAAAAGCCTGAGACTGAATTGATTCAATCTTTGCAAGTTAGTCTAACCTGGCTAGGCTCTGAACCAGTTTGTAACAGGACAGACATTCTCTCTGGACTGAGGAAATTTAGGCACATGCCTGCAGTGGATCAGGCTAAAAGCCGGGGAGGGAGGGTGGGGGGCTCTACAGCAGCCCTCCCTTCCCTTGCACAGTGATGAGCTGAGGGGAGTGTGGCCAGACCCCTGCAGTACGCTCTGATTAGGGAACTCTGCCTACACCATCCCAGGCTTCTCCCTGCTGGCTGCTTAAGTGGCGGGAGTGTTGCCAGCACTCTGAGGCAAGGCGGAATGTGCAGTGCATGCATCTGTTGATGATACAGAGCTTTTCAATCTCCCTCCCTGCTTCTTCATACTGTCTTCAGCAAACTGATAGGCAAGCAAGCCATCAGGGGATTGATAAGAGTGTTTAGCACCCCATCAGCAAAATAATAGCCTTTCTCCATTAGTTCAAACTCTTCTTAAACAGCTTACCAGCTGACCTGTTGATTAGCTCCAAGAAGCCCTAAGTGATCACTGTTTTGTTTGCCTGTCCCAATTAAATTGGAGAGACACACACACAGACACCTGTTCTAGCATACCACATTTCTAGGGGCTGGGGTCCGTGCTGTGGGAGATGGGAGGGAGGGATTCCTGCTTGAGCAGCAAGCAGT
>NW_005841855.1:3705337-3742118 GCF_000455745.1 Alligator sinensis | reverse complement strand
GGGGGGGGGCGGGGGGGGGGGGAAGGTAGAGCAGAGGGGAGCCAGGCAGACCCTGCTATGCCTGCAGTCTCTGCCGGAGCTCCAGTGAAAAAGCAAAGGGGAGGGGCCAGCTCTGCTGTGGATCAGAGAGCTCCACTTAGCCCAGAGAGCATGCCAGGATGCTGGGGGTGTCTGGTTTAACTTAAATGATCAAAGGGTCTGAGACAGACATTGCATAAACCGGTTTGACCCAAATCAGTTAAGTCTGATACTACATTCAACCGGATTTATCTCAAACCAGTTTTAGCCATTTTCAAACTGGTTATGTGCACTGAACATCTGTTCTGTTGCAGGTTTAAACCAGTTTCTGATCACTTAAACCTGTATATGTGTAATGTCGGTCCCTAGCCTTTGAGGGCCACTTCCTCACAGAAAGCTTGATTATCCCACACCTGCTTCCTGCATGCCACCTACACTATACCTGCTGAGATGGAGTAACTGGGGAGAGACAGTTATACCAGTTTTGTGGCATACAGATATTTCTCCAAACAAGTAGAATCCCGAGTTTCCCAGTGAAGGCAGCTCTCTCAGGACCAATAAGTAAAGGAAGGAAGTAGCGTTTAAATATCTGGCTCATATTGTTTATAATGCCCAAGCCATATTTATATAAGTATTGTCATAATTTTAGTGAAGGTGTCACCAAGGCTATGAAAGGTCCAGAAATGTTCTTTGGAGACATGACATATTCTTATTTGCTTTTACTTCCATGTGACTATATCCAAAAGGAATCTGAAGTGTCTTGTGGATATTGCATACTTTCCTGATAAATGTATTAGTGTCACTACTTCTTGCCAGAGTATTGGGTTCCATGCATTCATAACCATATATCTAATGTAGTGACTTACAGTGTGTTGCAGCCAGTAAGTATCTTTGCATCAAGATCCCTGTACACAGATGAAGGAATAGTAACGTGAAGCATTTCTCAAATCGTATTTATGGTAGAGTCATCACTGTTTCAAGGATCCCTCTCCCAATTTAAATGTGACCATTCTTAAAGAACATTGTAGGTTGCTTTCTGAGTAAATGATGCTGAGAAGGCAGTGTATTAGAGGAAGCAGCTCACCCAGAAATACACTGTCAGGTGTACCTAGTGCTGTAGGAGACCTACCATTATTATTTGGGCTGACATGACAAGCCAGTTTAATGGGCTGTGGGATGCTTAGTTATGCAGATTTCCCTAAGAAAAGCCTGATCACTGCTATAGCTGCCAGCTTGTACTTGCCTTGGGTGACTGCATATAAGCATGCTGGTTTTTAGTTGACTACACCTCTTTTTCGTATAACCACTATGTTTGGAGGGAATTTGCTCAGTTTGTATCATTAGTCTGGAGTGTCTGTGTCTGTGCTCTTGGGTACAGTAGTTGGATATTATCTTTAACTCCCCATGGCACATGGCAGCTTTTAAAATTTGCCAGTTGCATTAGATAGGTAAATAAGCATTTCCTGTGCAAAATCTGAAATACTCAAGGTATTTCCTGTAGAAAATATAAAGGCACACATAGGAATACTGCCATTACTGAGGTAATGAGGGTATCTTGTCTGTTTGTCTTAAGCAAATCGGGCAAGATTTTAAGGGTCACCATGATAGATAGAGTTCATTTTTGCACTTTATTTTCTACTGTGCTCCCAACTTCCTCCTTACACACATATATAAGCATAGATAGCAATTCCATCCAGGAATTTCAAATATTTGCAGTTGACTCAGTATGCTAACACCAAGCATTACAATTGCTGGGGTAAAATGTGATGTCTATTTTCTTTCTTTCAGGGGGTAAAAAAAAACCTCTGGGAATTCCAAGATACTGGAATATTTTATATATACCAAGGAGATAGATAGATAGATAGATAGATAGATAGATAGATATGGCTATATATATATAACCAAGGAGATATAGATATATATATCTATATATTGTGTTTTTATATATCTCCTTGGTTTGGGGAAAATTACAATAAAAGTAACATTTTTACTCTTCAGTTACTGCTTTATATTCTCAGTCTTAAGTCCATTTTAATACTGTGTTTTTATCTTGGATTATTTTGCAGACAAAGATCACTAAAATCGTATTTCATTCCTAGTTCTCCCATGGTGATAGAAGGTAGAAATCTTATCTGTATAAGGATCAAGCTTTCTCATAAATGAGTAGCTGTCTAGCTCTATACATAATGAATGTGTGTCTACTGCTCATTCATTCTGTTAATAACAATTTAGAAGCATAGGACTGCAAAGGGCCCCTTAGGTCATTAAGACCAGTCCCCTGCTATTGGAGGTACCATGTCATATAATGGCTTTCATGAACTGATCAAAATCTGTATAAAAAAAAAAAAAACAATTGGGGAGGGGGTGTTTGCTTGAATTGCTCCTTTAAAAAATCCACTCCACGCCTTCGTATTCTGATGCTTAAAACCTCTTCTAATTTCCAAATTAAATTCATGGTCAATTTTTTTCTTGAACTAAATTCTTGAAATTTTAGCTTAAATAGTTCCTCTCCATCCCAGGGCTTTGACCTACTACTGTATTTGTAGACAGCAATCATTTTCCTTCTCAGGTTTTTTTTGCCAGACTAAATAATCCAAGCCCCCAGTTTATGGCAGACATTTTCTAAGATATCCCTAAGATATCTTTGCATTTTGTACTATTGGATTTGATCCCTTTTCTGTTGCTCAGTTTCCTTATATATGCTTGGATCCTCATCCCCCAATCATCATCATAAACTTTCTCTAACCTTGTTCTAGTTCAAATTCATCTTTTTTTAACAAGGTTATCAGAATTGAACATAGTATTCTAGATGAGGCTTCCTGAGTGCCTTGTACAACAAACAGTATTAATACTTATTTATCTCTATTAGAATCAGCTCTGGTACCTTCTTAGGTTGACATTTGCATTTTTCATGGCTGCATCACATTGGCAGCTCAATCCTGTGATCAGTCAATACTTGCAAGTCCTTTTCCTCTGTTATTTCCGACAGATGAGGTCCAAGCTTGTAGTAAACATCATTAGTCCTAAAGTACATGTCCTTGCATTTTGTAGAATTTAATCTTGTCCCATTTATATTACTCTAGTTCTCAAGATCATTTTGAACTTGCAATACCCCAAACCTAGGCTGTATTATGATGTCACCTAGCTTTTCGATATCAGTAAATTTCACTAACATACTCCCAATTTTTGTGCCAAGTTCATCAATGGAAATATTAAACAAGGCCAGTCCCAAGACTAATCTATGAAAAACTCCACCATAAACTTCCCACAGCCCATTACTTCCATTTTTAACACTACCCGTGGTCATCTTCATTTTAGCTAGGTCTTTCTCCCGCCCGCCTGAGCCCAGTCCTGGTCCAACCCCTCCACTGGGAAGAGCCTGG
Source organism: Alligator sinensis (assembly GCF_000455745.1). NCBI lineage: Eukaryota > Metazoa > Chordata > Crocodylia > Alligatoridae > Alligator > Alligator sinensis. Next base: position 3,738,717 of record NW_005841855.1, on the reverse strand, counting down.
CACTGCCCCTGGTCTTTAACTACCTTGAAGGTTTTCTTCTGGTCCTCCTCTCCTCCAGTAGAAGTTATAATTTGGAAGAGGATTTGGAAATGGATTACTGCTTTTTAGTCATAAAAGTATAGTCATGAGCAAAAAAATAGGAAATACCTTTCATTCAGGTATTTTGTGATGGGGCTGCCTGTCAGTACAGTGCTAGAAAATCTTCCAGCCAAAATTAAAAGCCACATTTGTGTGCCTCCTAGAATTACCAAACTACTTTAAAGCAGTAGTGAGAAGTGTTGAGAGTAGGGAGCATGGCACGAACCTCTTCCTCTCCTGGTATTCTTTCCCCCTCTCCTTCAGCCAGTCCTCTATTTACCCTTTCAATCTGAAAAAAAATTGAATTTTTATTTTAAATCTTTGCTCTCGGCTGATTTTTTTTCAATAAAATGTTTTTCAAGGAGAACTACTGATGCATCAAAATGTAAACTTTATGTGGAAAAGGCTGATTCTAGTATATTTCTTGTTTGGGAAAACATTTTTGCTAATTTCAAAATATCCCAGTTTCACATTTCAAAGAAAAAAAATCCCATTATTGTATTAAAATAACTTTCCCCCACCCAAATTTAAATTAATTTGAGTAAAAATGATAAAAAAAAAGAACATAGAGATTAAAACATTTTGAAACCATTGAGCTGAAACATTTGGTAAACTTGAACTGAGTATGTTTTAGATTGCCAGTTTATGAAAAGGTTCAAGATTTTGACTTTTCCTCCCATTCAACATGAGGAGAAAATTTTTTTAAAATCTCAAAAAAAATCCTGTGATATTAAAATCTTTTTTTGGCCAGCTCCCCTAAAATGCTCAGGAAAGCTTCATTCTTTATTGGCACCTCCAGCTGGGATATAATTGGGTTTAAATAAGAAGAAGCAAGCACCAGAAGAGCTATGGGCATACACATGCAATATGCCTCTACATGCATTTACATGGCAGACCAAAAAAAAAAGCTTTATTTTTGTGATTAAGGGGGTTTGAATTTAAATACCTGTGCCAAAGCCCACTGAAATCAGTGGAAAGAATCCCAATGGTCACTGGATCAAGCTCTATGTTAGGAGCTCTGTCTTAGCACTACTAAAGCTAGTTGGCAAGAGGAGGCCTAGATAAAATTGCCAAACAGTGCTTTTCATGTTTATACAGCTAACAATGACTTACTGGCCCAGCACACAAAAGGGAAAGAACCAAAGGCATCACAATGCCTGGCATCCACATCTTCGAAAATGTTGAAGAATTACCTTGTTGAGGCCTGTGTTAGCCTTCTCGTTAAGCACAGCAATGCATATATTTGCTTATTTATATGCATTTACGTGTCAGATGTGTTTGATTTGTTAACTTTGGTGCCATGGCTCTAATTATCAGCAATATTACCCACTGATATACATTTTGTTGTCAGCCTGCAAGACTGTGTAATACTGTGCCCTTTGGCCTCCTATAACAAGTTGACTGAGAGGTTTCAAACCATACTGAAAAAGTAGTGTCTCCAATCCAGTTCCTTTTCTCCAAATTTTCTTTTTCTCTGGCAGCTTCCTCTTTTCTTTGTTATCAATGTGAAAAGGATTGCACTGTCCATCTCTAATTTCACTAGATGAATTTTTCACCCACCCCAATTTAGCTGCAGAAGTTACAGTGCGTTCTTTCATCTTCGTAAGCACACAGAGGATCTTGGCATACTCAGTGTATCCAGAATTTTACTATGATCACATACAACTCTAATGAAAGCAATATATTTATATTCCTTTCATTATATAATTTGCTTCCATTTAAATATATATATATTTGCATATATGTATTGTACTGTTTTTTATTTATTATACATGTAAATTGTAGATCTGTAGTCTATTCTACAACTAGTAAAAGTCCTGTTGAATTAGCAATGCTTTAAGATATATTTTCCCCCAAATCTGAATATTTTTATTGTTGCTCTTTAACAGAATTGCTACTTTTTTATAGCTACACTGAATTTAAAATGAAACTAGATTTCATTATTTATTCATGGGATTTGATTCACCCTGATTGTTACATTATTTCTGGTGTTGACAGTTCTTGGTGAACACTGCGTGAAGGCTAGAGGGCATTTATTTGACCATGAAATGCCATAAATAATAAACTGATGCTGTTTTGTCTTGAATTGGGGCCTTTGCATCTTTTGAAACAGGGAAATTAAAGTAACAAAGGTACAAAATGAACCTTTGTGCTCAACATTCTCCCTGTGAACCTCATCACTTGTCATGCGTTACAGCCACCTGAAGTGTATAAATATTAAATCTTACAGGAACTGTTGGATACTGTCTACTATGATCCATAGAACAACAAAGGAAGTTTAACTTTCAGTCCTGTAACTTGGCTAAAAAAAAGTTTTTCTGTACCTTGTCAAAGAAAGAAACCTTGAGGTATAAATTCCAAAATAAATAAATAAGTAAATCAATACATTACAAGTTTGAGAAAACATCTGTGTATACTTTGACCTTTATTTCCTGGGGCAACAGGAATACAGTATAAATCTTGATTTCAAAAATCCAGTATTATAAAAATTCCGGCAGTTCCCTGCACCACTCCAGGACTGACCACCACTCCGCCCCGCTCACTAGGGAGGGGGAAGCTTGCACACGGCAGCTGCCACTGCCATTCACAACCCTGTGTCACCACTCTGCATGTGACCACTGCTCCGGGACCAGCTACCACAACCCCCGCCCCGCCCCCTCCTTATGACTGGCTGCCGCGCCGGTTTAAAAAAAACTGTCTTGCAGACTGACTAGATAATGACCCATGCTTTCAGGTGGGGGACTTGCTGGGGCGGGATGGGCTTCACCTCTCTCCTAAAGGCAAGCATGTCTTCTCTCGTGTCCCAGGGGTTGGTCCTGGAGCCTGTTTTGTTCAATATTTTCATCAGTGTTCTGGAAGGTGGGATGGAGTGTGATGGAGTGTATTCTCAGCAAGTTTGCAGATGACAAAAAGCTGGGGGGTGTAGTAGATACTCTGGAGGGTAAGGCTAGGATTCACAGAGACCTCAGCAAATAGGAGGATTGGACCAAAAGAAATCTCATGGGGTTCAATAAAGATGAATGCATGGTCCTGCACTTAGGATGAAACAATCCCATGCACTGCTACAGGCTGGGGACCAACTGGCTAAACAGTGGCTCTGCAGAAAATGACCTGGGGGTTACAGTGGACAATACACTGAATATGTGCCAACAGTGTGCCCTTGTTGTAAAGAAGGCTAGAGGCATACTGGGCTGCATTAGTAGGAGTGTTGCCAGTAGATTGAGTAAAGTGATTATTCCCTTCTATTTGGCACTGTTGAGGCCACATCGGGAGTACCGTGTCCAGTTTTAGGCCTCCGACTACAGAAATTATGTGGACAAATTGGAGAGAGTCCAGTGGAGGGCAATGAAAATGGTTAGGGGGCTGAAGCACATGATTTCTGAGGAGAGGCTGAGGGAACTGGGCTTATTTAGTCTTCACAAGAGAAGACTAAGGGGGGATTGAATAACAGTGTTCAGTTACCTGAAGGGGGTTCCAAAGAAGATGGAGCTAGACTGTTCTCAATGGTGGCAGATGACAGAACAAGGTGCAGTGGTCTCAAGCTGCAGAAAAGGAAGTTTAGGTTGGATATGAGGAAAAAAAATCACACAAGGAAGGTAGTAGAACATTGGAGCACATTACCTGGATAGACTGTGGAGTCTCCATCCTTGGAGGTTTTTAAGATGCAGCTACACAAAACCTTGTCTCAGATGATCTAGTTGGGGTGGTCTTGCTTTAAGCAGCGGGTTGGACTGGATGAGCTCCTGAGGTCTCTTCCAGCCCTAATTTTCTATGATTTTATGATCCTAATGCTGTAAAAGAAGAGAGAATTCATTCACAATCCTTGAAACTACTGATATCATCATCCTTGCTTGATGTACATTCACGCACCTTTTTCTTTTGAGGTTTCTGAAAAATACTTCAATGACAGTACTAGAGAATTAGGGACACTTGATATGAAATACAGTAAAAGCTCTGTTATCTGGCATCCCACGGGAATGGGGGATGCTGGATAACAAAATATGCTGGTTAATTGAGGGGTTGATGCAGCGGGAGGGGCGGCAATGCCACGGGAGGGGCAGAGGGATGCCCCACATGTGGCGGGAGAAGTAGATGCCTTTGCTTTCTGCTGCTGAGCTGTGAAGTAGCAGAGCTATAGTCCCACTTTTCCCGCCGCATCTGGGGTGCCCCTCTGCCCCTCCTGTGGCATCACTGCCCCTCCTGTGGCATCACTGCCCCTCCCATGGGCCCTGTGGGACATGGAGGTGGGGCCCCGCACAGCCTGTTATGCCCCTGGGCCATGGGGGCTCATGACTGTTGAAACATGGCCTTACTGGAGAAACTTAAGTTTCAGGCCTAGACCTTGAGAAAATTGCTGAAACAATTCTCCTGAATGAACGTGTTTGAGCCATTCACTCTGAATTCTATACTGTCATAATTACAGACAGTCTGCAATCAATAAAAAGTAGATACATAGGGAAAAATAAAAACAAAAACTATTCAAGCTTAGACACATCAGATACCCAGTGAGTCTCTCACTTGCCTGGCAAGCAGCAGGCAAGTGTCTAGATTAGGCATTTTCAGTCTCCAAATCATGTTCAGTCTTTGGCTTCTCCATGTGTACCAATGAAAGTGAAAATTATTTTTGGTTCTAGGGTGATGTATTTTGTTAGAGGCTAGAATAAAGTTATCAGCTCATTTCATACATAGCAGGCCCATGAACACCCACTAGATGTTAATGATTTCACTGAACATCCACTCAGAGACCCTTTATAAAATGAAACCCTCTTAAGTTACCCTGATGTACATCTGAATAACTAAAATCATAATAGGGATTATGATAATAAATACATTATAATTAATTAAATGATTTTAAGATTGGTTATTTAATTGTTCAGGTTAGTTGCTTGCAAGTGTTCAAAGAGCTCCAACAAGCTTTTAAAATTCATACCCAATATAGATAACGGCAAAAGTTCACACTTCTCTTTATGTTGTTATTTCAATCTGGCTGCAGGCTCAAGCACAGCAGAACATTGCCTTGTCTAATGTTGTAAGCTGTTTTCACAACTAGAGGTAGAGATTTCACTTTTAAATAAAATGTAACCCTGTATTTCCAATTCCAATAGCAAAAGCCTACATAAACACTCTAATACAATCATTTCCATATTCTTCAATATGAGGTAACTTAACAGAACTTTTTTTTCATATATAGTGAAGCTCTATGGCTGTCACTCCGTTTTCACATCTCGTCAGCATTGTATTTTTTATTGAATCATTTTTTCATCACCTTTTTTACCTAAAAGGTAGAAGGTGACATCCTAGAAAATGTATATGACACTGACTTATGCAACAGGTTAACCTTAGCAGCAATTCATGTTTAATTTCTATCACTACCAATCCTAACCTTGTTATGAAGGCTATTAAATTAACATATCCCTGAGACAGTGTTTAGTTTTTTATTATAACAGAAAGGCAAGCATTTAAGACTGCAGAATTTTCATCAGCTAATGCCTTGTTGTAAATCCATTAGAAAACCATTGGTATCTAATTGTCTAATCACAACAAAGGCCTAAGAATGACATGGCTGTAATGAAATTAAAGTAGATTGTAGCACACTACCTCTACTTTCTGATCTAGACTGCAGATAGCAATGACCTTGAACATCACTTCGGTTAATTTAACCAGACTCCACAGAAAAGAAGAAAAAAATGGCTTTGATTAAATACACACGAGGACAAGCAGTACTAGTTTGTTTACACCTTTAAAAGTTAAAGGTCAAGTTTAGTGTGGTTGAATAAAATATAATGTTTACTACAAGCCATGAAAGCCATGAAACGCGTTATATTGCTCTAACAGTGCAACAGATAGAATTTAACTTGGTTGCATACAATGACTGAGATGTTTTGCTGCCAATTAACAGGGTACAAACTGAAAAAAGTCTTAATTGCCTATGAGGAATTGAATGAATATTCTCCTCCCATATTCTCAAGTTATCCAGCCACTTTTGCTTGTAACAGAACAAGATGGTGTCATCAGACTGCAGCCAGGCTCTGAACCAAACGGCAATATTCTATGAATAAACAATACATATCATCCTCTAGTAGTAGACAAATTGCCTATGTAAAGTATGTAATGAGCTGCATCATAATTCTGACCTACTTACCTTGGATCTCTAGGTAAAGTTGAAACATTCACTGCTGTCTCCTTGCAACTACCTCAGATGTCTTGTATTTACTTTTCAAAAGAGTTAGTGCCAAGTATGAGGCTTATGCCTTGTTCTCCATAAGGTACTGTGGAGCACAGTAGCTATTCAAACTACCATCCAATTATGCTACAGTGTTTGGAGCAAACACTGAAGAATACCGTAGCATGTTTTGGAAGACGAGCAGCAAGGAGTCTTGGTCATAATTCTAAGAATATTACTTAATCTCTTCTACCTCGTTGTTGTCTCTATTCACGGGGGAAGCTGCTTACATTACAATGGTGTTGTGAGGCTTAAGCAAGTAACATAATAATAGAAAAGTATTAAAAGCCATGCAGTGATAGAACTGAGAGGAGAACTCAAAATCTCAAGGTCTAAATCCTCTGGTCAGCCCCTTTTAATGTGTCACAGGTACAGGCATCTTTTCTTTTCTTTTGTTAATTCAAAATTATTAATATTTCATTGACTGGCTCTCTTTTTATTTTTCTCATTATTTGAGGCACATTATTAAGGTTGTTATTATCACATCATTATTATGAATAACAGCAACAACCAGACAGTTGAATTGGGTACTTTCAAAATGTGGAAAGATTGCCATGATGGTTTCATGAACTTAAAAAAAGTCAAGGTTTGAGAAAAGGAATGGCTGATCACTCCACCCAGCTCTATCAATTTATATTGATCACTGATCAGTAAAGCACTTACCACTGTCCTAAGGGAGTAAAACTTTGAACATCCCACATCAGCAACACTGCTCCATGATAAAGGGAGAAGGGGTGTACAGTGTTTTAGAAACAACAAAGTGTCACAACCCAGTGATTTTGGTGCCTCGGCACGGTGGAATTTTCCTGCCACATGAGAGCCTCTTGCAAAAGTAAAGGTCTTCTGTTGCAGCAGAAGAACCTCGGTGCAAGAGACTTCCCGCCAATTTGCAGGATGCATTTCTTCTTTGCAGCACAGAAATGCACGGTGCAAGGAGTTCCCGCTATTCGAATGCAAATTTGTGTCCCGCTATTGGCCAGTTCTAAATTATTCACACATGGCGGCTAGTAATTGGCTTGCTAGCCATTTAAAATTTCGTGCGACATCGGCCCAAGTTGAAGAACTTTGAGCACGCTGCAGAGTGCCTCTAAAGAGATCTGACTTGCGCCTGAGCTGATCAATAGACTGATCACCTATCGATCCTTCTTCCCGTCGCCGAGCGCAATCCCAGACGTACCCTTTTCCCGCCGGCTCAATTTGCGGATGGATTAACTGGCTTGGGCCTCGCCAGCTGGAACAACTCACATAGTTGTTTAGACGACCGGACCGTCTGCGTCGCAACTACAAGCGGCGTAAGTAAACGTTTTTGCAACCATTAAACCTTGTCTGCCTCTCCATTCACCAGCCCGCCCTAACGAACGAGCAATTTCTAAATCACCTCGAGTCAGCTCTGGCCGTCCGAGACACAAAGTAGAGGGAAAACAGTAGGACAGAGTGAGAGAGAAAGAGTATTGGTTTTGATAGGCTGTCTCAAACTAGACATGTCACTCCTGCTGTTGATAGGACACTGTGAGTGTATGTTTTCTGTACACATTATCTCATCTTCAGACAGTGGGACCCCTTCTGATTTCACACTGGTTTTATGTTGGGGTAGCCAACTTTTTGGATTTGGTCTTCATTGAAACAAAAGTATCATCAGATTTAAATTGATATTTATAGTGCTAAACAAGCTTAAACCCACCAAGAAGTTGGCTGTGTATTTTTTTACTTTGTTTCTGATTTAGTTAGTCAATAACTTGGTAATAGTTGGAACTATCCTGTACTGTGACACACAAAAGATATAACAATCAATACACCTGTTAATTTTCAGTCATCAAACCCTTGAAACTGGCAATGAGCATGCAGGATTCATTACAGGACTTCATACTAATTTATTGTACTGGCTTTGAAGAACCCAAGTACTCTATACTGTCAATAGTCTATGGGTGACATTATTGACTATGTTTATACTCCATGTACAGAAAGCAGCACTGTCTAATGCTTTCAGCATTTCACAAATGGCCTCATTATTTCTTTTTCCGTGTTTGTTTTAAATGCATAAAAGCAATATTTAACTATGCTTCTCCAATAATAGAGTCGACTTCCCTGCCACTGAAAACAGGGAACATTTTCAATTATTCATATTGTTTTACTTAGTAAATATCTAATAAAATGACATGACAGCATTTTATCATCCTTAGGTTGTTGTATCCAGTGAGAGGAAAAGGTATGGTGGTATCCTTTCTAGAATGTAGCTATCCTTCAGAATCAAAAAAGAAAACTCCCCCACAAACCTTCTTCCCCTCCACCCCAATGCAATTTGATAGAGTGCATGTTCCCATAGATCCTGCTTTGTGCAAAGGTACAGATGTACCTAGAAGTTAATTTAGGTGGACACAAAAAACCATTCTTTTTGAGGGAGGTTTTTTGTTTGTTTGTTAGCTTTTGCTTCATTGGAATTAACCAACCAGGGAGAGGCCTATCTTTTTAGGTCATCAGTGTAGCTTTCTTTATCAAGTATAGAGCAGTGTTATGCAAGCTAGGAAAAAATATTAAAAAAATAAAATAGGACAGACAGCATCTGCCTTTTTTTCAGGCACAGTAAAACACAGAAAGAGCATTAGCAACTGTTATGCTCAAAATGGTAAAAGCTACATAAAATTTCAGTAAAATCATCTAGCAGCAGGGAAATATCTGTATTCTGTTTGACTTTGAGGATCATATTCAAATGGTGTGGTCAGCTGAAGAGACTCCTGAAGAAAACTTAACTCAACATAGAAAAACGGGAAGTTGACAAATAGTACAGTTGAAAATGAGTAATGTAATTGTATCCGTTTTATTTAATTGTGTAAAAATAAATCTAGGCATCATCCTTAGTACACAGTTACTGAAGTGAAAAACAAAACATATTAATAACTTCTAAGCAGTACACCTTAGCTTACCATCACTAGAAACATTGAAAAAGAAATTTACCACAGCCTTTTGTCACCCCTTTGGGCACATCCAGATGAGTGCACATGTGCCTCTTGCCCTGCCTCAAACCCCTTTGAAGCAGGGCAAGAGGCACGTGTGGGAATGAAAAAAGAGAAAAGCAGACCCCTGGATATGCAGGGGTCTAAAAAATCCGCTCTGCAATAGAGCAGAGCAAGGCATGGTTCCAGACCGTGCCCAGAGCCAGCAGGGAGTCAATCCTCCAAAAAAGACACTCTGGTTTCAGCCAGAGTGTCTCTTTGGTGCTCCTGCTGCCCCCAGCCCCCAGCACTGTCCAAGGTCAATGCGAGGCGGGGGGTGGGGCATGAGTGAGGATGGGTGAGGTGTGGCAAGGGAATGTGGGGGGTTTGGGGAGTGGTGGGGGGGATGTCCCCGGGGCTGGGGGGGGCGGTGAGGACCTGGCCCAGATGGGCCCCCCACAAGGTCACCCACACCCACAGTCCCCCCAGCAATTGCCCCACACTTACCCACGGACCAACCCACATCCCTCCACACACATCCACAAAAAGTACACATCAACACATATAAGTATTTAGATTTTTTTTTTCAAGATGATAGAGACACTGGTAGGCTTCCAAATTGCTTTAACATTGTAAATATACCAATAAAGCATTACCCAATTGTTCTCTCTCTCTCTCTCTCTCTCAATGTGTGTGTGTGTGTGTGTGTGTGTGTGTGTGTAGAGTGGTTTTTTGTTTTAACTGGAGGAATATGGATTTTGGGGTATTTTTAAAAATGGATTTGGGATGCCGCTGCAGCAGTCCAGCTGGCACAAGGGGTAGTGTCCCCAGGTACCAATTGGCTGGGACCCAGAAGTTCCTGAGAGCAAGTAGCCCTGAGATACTTGCCAGGGCAGGTGTTTATATGGATGGGGCCAGGACAGGGGAGCTTTTTATACTGCTGGGGACAGCACAGGTGCTGACCCCAGGCTCTAGCTCCCTCTGGCTGCAGATCCGGGAGGAGTCAGGCAGAGTTATTTTGCCCCAAGTGGCACAATTTGCTCCATAACAATGTGTATGTCCAAGCATGAGTGCTGAAGCAAATCCTCTGGTTCAAATTTGCACCGCTTCTATTTGAGGGGCTGCAAGCACATGTGTGGATGTGCCCTTTTGGATCCAAGCAGCTACTCAAAAAATAGGGTATTTCAGGTTGATATTTTTTATATATTCCTGTTTATGGATATTGTTATACAAAATCCTACTGGTGTCTGGCTTTCTCCTTTTTATTGTGCACTTCTGTTTTTGTTTTTTTTTCTCATTCCCTTCCATATTCGCATAATACCCAGAAAAACCTCTCTACCTAGACTGCTCAAATTCCACAGTTGAGTTTACTTTGGGCTGTGATGCACTACTGCAAGGGTCAGCAATGTTTTTGGGCAGAGTGCCAAAAACAGACACAAGTTTGATTTGTAAGGTTTTGGCGTGCCAAGGGCGGATGGTGGGGGAACTGCGAGGGGCCCGATCCTTGCTGTGACAGTGTAGCTCTAGCCCCTTGTCCAATGTCCACCCTAAGACACATGCGCCAAGCAAAGCGCCTTCGTGTGCCATGCTTAGACACCTGAGCTGGGGGTTCCCTACCCCTGCACCATTGTCTTAAATGAAGGTTAGTACATAGACACACAAGTTTTAATGTGTTTTAACATAGCCTATAACACATCTTTTTCTCTGTCTAGCTCCTTCCTGCCTTTCTTCCAATTTTGGTAAGAAAAGATAAGGCTTACAGTTTGTTATGAAGACCACCATTTCAAGCATCTTTCACTGATGCTGGAGTTGAGTTTCGGCATCACATTTTTCTTTTTGAGAAATCAGGGAAGACATCTACTGCAATCACTGTATAATATACTACTACTGATTGGGCTATTCTTGGCTGAAATTTCTGACAGGCCATCCAGCATAAGCCTATGTAGAACGATCCCAAATTTCAGGTTGGCATAATCATAGATTGATACTATAGGCCTCTCACACTTTGGGAACAGATCAAAAACTGAATTAATATGTTGTGGTGGTCGAGTGGTAGGCCGGGCTGTGGCCAGTAGCCCGAAACAGCAGGCGGGTACTTTTGACCAATGGAGCGGAATTAGGCACGGATCCATATTGGTAACAAATAGATTGTTTACTTACGCCACCGATGTATGGTCGCAGGCAGAGTTGACTGGCTTAGTTGCAGTTACAAACAAGTTACAAAGACTCTCTTAAAAGCGCGAGAGAACTGGGACGAAGTTCCCGTAATCGGCTTACTGCGGTACCGGGGTCAGGGTACGTCGGGAGGGTCAAGGACGGGGAGTCACTGGTGGGTGATCAGTCCGCCAGGTTCACTCCGAGAAAAGCACGGAGTTCTCCAACTCCAAGGTGTATGCGGAGTTCTCCAACGTGGGCGGAAACTGCTTTAACTTTTATATGACTAGCGAGCCAATTGCTAGTCTCCAAATATGAATAATTTGGAACCGGCCAATGGTGGTGTGCGTGTTTGCATAAAGTTGGTGGGAACTTTTTCTAAGCTGTATTTTTCCATTACTGTGGCATATAGTTATTGGATTCTGACATAGCGGAATTTTCCACCGTGACCTAGTTACTGCCACCAGCAGAATTTTCCACTGTACCATAACATTCAGAATGATTGACAGCAGAATGATTGACAGCGGGATGTTCCACTGTGGCGGGAGATTCCACTGTGGCACATGTATCAAACCAATGGAACTTTCCACTGTGCCATAGGCATACAACTACTGGGTTCTAACATATGTAACCTAGTTTGAATATTCCAAATGCTTTAATTTTCCTGCTCTATTTTAAAAACAAAAGAAAGCAAATAAGAAACTAGGCCGATTCCATTAAAAATCTTTGCTTCTTTTTACACAGAGACATCAGTGAAGTCCCCATATCCAAACGTCTCACCAGACGCTGACTGTGTGTAGCAAAAAGTTGACACAAACTTCCTCCACGTGTGACTTGTAAAAAACAAAGCTACCAGCTGACTGTCCAATGTCAACTCAGAGTAGCTTAGACCAGAGTAGCTTAGACATAGTCTACTTCAGGTTCTTCTTTCAGTAGAGGCAAGTGAAGTGAAATCAAGGAGGGGGTTGGGATGAGACAAGCAGCGAGTGGGGATTGCCTGCAGACACCGGTGGCAGTGTCGGGAGTGAGGTGGGGCAGGTGGCAAACGGCCACTGCCCACAGAGGTTGCTGGCGGCTTCAGCAGCAGCCAGTCTCATGGACATGCCCCACCCGGTCCCTCCTATGCATCGCCTGTACCCATCCCTGACAAAAGGGCTTCAGGACCTAGGCATTACATAAATCATCAAAGTAAGTGAGACCTAAAAAATTTACACAAATTGTGGAAAGGACTGAGGAAAAGAAGGAGATGCTGTTGAAGACAGATGTAATTTGTATCTTCCCACAATAAACCAAGTTTAAAATATAATCAAAATGAAAATAAAGAATTCCCTTTTGATTTTTACTTTATATGAAGCTTGCACACAAAAAAGTTTATAAAGGGTTAATAAATTGTTCATGAATGTTTTCATAAATGGTTTGTCAAATATTATAGATTTTTATAGAGTTCAATTGTTAAACAGTTTGTTTATAACAATGTCTTATAATTGTCAATAACACCCTCTTTTGGTGTTGTTATAAACACTGATAAATTAATGGCTGTAACATTGCATCAATAAGTTATTTATTAACTATGGATCCTTAATAAAGCATATGATGTTTCTTACTATGCCACATAACAAAGTTATAAATAGGATTTAGCAGTAGCAAACAAGTGTTGTTATTTTCAAACAGATTATATTAAAGTAGTTCAATGAGCAGCTTGTCAGTAGTCCTTGTAATACCATGAAGGAAGCTCCATGAAACACTTTAAATACTTTAATACTTTAAATACATTAAAAAAATAATCCTTCAACTATTTTCCATTTTTCTGTATTGGAAAATTATTAAAACCCATTCACCTGTTTTACTGTTTTGTAAAAGACGAAAGCTTGGAGTAAATCATTAGTAACTAAGGCAGTGATTGCATTGGTAAAATGGAGCTCACCCACAGCTCTCACTATAACTTGAAGTGACACCAATACAATAGCCATTGTTTTTTGTTTTTTAAAGTGCTACCTGATCATGCACAGCCAACAGAGGTAGAAGAAATATATCAACTTAGTGATGGAATAGCATTCTCTTGCACTGTGGTATCAAACCAGTAATTGAGGATAGTCCTGCTTTGAGCAGGGGGTTGGACTGGATGACCTCCTGAGGTCTCTTCTAACCCTCATTTTCTATTATTCTCTGATTCTATGCTTCTAACATCAGGCACAAGTCCTCTGGCAAGAGTGCTTCAGGATGGCCTGATTCCAGAATTTGGAAGGCCTGAGAGAAAAAATTTAAGGTGCTCAACAGAACCCTGTGGCTCCTACTAAGTTTAGATTAATGGTGACATGTGGGAAAATGCAGTAATTGAGCATTACTGGGAAAACAACAGTAAATGATGTGGTGTGAAATAGAAGTGTGGCATCCAGCTTAGCGACCAGCAGGAGGGAAAAACAAGTTAAAAGGAAAAAAAAGTGAAACAAATTCTAGAAATGGAGTTCAGAGGAGGTCTTGGAACATGAAAGCAGAGAGGCTGAATGTTAAGTGCAGACTTTCCAAGGCATCAAGTTATTATAGTAGTCCTTAAGAAGGATGCTTTTGTCTATCTTCTCTAAGGTCCCAATAATCAGTAAGCTCCAAAATCACAGACTTTGGCAGGCAGCAGGGGGTAAGGCGGCAGGGGGTGATGAGCAACCTTAGTTTCTCAGCTGCAGAACTCACGCTATAATCATAACTGAACATAGTAGAAAGGAAACATTTTTATATTATTTACCTATAATAGGCGCATGTGGTAGATGCATGCATTAGAGCTGGCCAGATAGTTTGACTGTTAATTTTTTTTCAGTGAAAAATGGGGATAAATTTTTGGGATAATTGTTTCCCTCCATTGAAGAAACTCTACTACATGTTCCCTGTTACAGGAAAGAGTAAAAGCAAGGAAAAGTTTTAGAAAGACAACAGCTTAATAATAGAATTGCATTATTAAAATTCTCTTTTCCTTGATAAACAAAAAACAATATCAGTCTTCTTTGGGAAGGAGTAGATCCAGAGTATATAAGCAATACAAAATGATGCATGATTTTTTAATTACATATAACTACAGTCTGTAAGTGAGAGGGAATAAAAATACCATATTTACTTGATTATAAGACAATGGTTCTTTCTGCATGTAAACCTCATCTTATGATCGCATACGAACTACCTGAATTCAGAAAATGCACAGAGGACAGCAAAGTTAGTGTAGCATGGCCAGACACCTAGCATATGGCGAGGCAGAAGAGGGCACCGGGGCTCCCCTCAGCATGCAGGGGTCCTAGCTGGTCAGTGCAGGGTGACTCCAACCTGCTATCAGCACTCTCTTCCTGTAATCCGCATACGCATCTCAAAATGACCTAGCAGGCATTGCCCCAGTAGCAGGTCAGAAACCCTGTGCTGTGGGGACAGTGCCTGGCTGATGCCTGTGATGTCATTTTGACCTGCATGTGCCAAAGCAGCCAGAGGGTGCCAAAGCAAATAAGTGCACAGGTAGGCAGTGCTTAGAGTCAGCCTGCACTGGGCAGCTAGGAAACCTGCACACTGATCAAAATGACCTGGCAGGCACCAGCCAGGCTCTGTCCCCGCAGCAGCAATTCTGGATCAAGTGCACAAGTACTACATGTAAATTGCTACAGGCATGTTTAATTTCAAGTTTATTGTTTTCCTATTTGCTCCTTACTTCCATATGCTCAGGGAGATCAGGGTCTGACAGTAAGGAGAGGGGGAAGGGGCTGCTAAGGGAAAAAAAAATTATGGGAAAGAAGAGAGCAAAAGGCTACCTGACACCTCCCTGCCTCCAAGATTTATTTTCCCTGCTGTAGCAGTGGGAGGGGGACAAATTTAAGGCAAACCTCCAATAATTAGATTCAATGCCTGGAAAATTATAACAGATTTATGCATTTTCCAAATACAGAATCTAATTATTGGAGGGCCATCTTATAATTGGGGTTGTCTTCTAATTAGGGTTGTCTTTTTACCATATGAGTAAATATAGTAAAAAAAAGCCTGCATGGGGACAGAACATCAGCTTCCTCCAGCTGTCAAGTCTCCACTGAAATGAATGGAGCTATAAAAATTTAACACACCAAAGATCTGTTCAGCTGAAAGCTGACTTTGACTAGTTCAATGACACCAGCTTAGTTATCACTAGCTCTTCCGTTCTAATCAAGACTCACCTGTATTGATAGTACTTCCAACTTCAGGAGTTCAAAATCATGAGTCAGATCCAACCATAAGATGACCTCCAAAATCATAAGGGTTTTTTTGTTTTGTTTTGCTTTGCTTTGTTTTTTAACTATGACTAAAATGTGGGTTTTAGTCTGGCTTTTGAGCTTTGAATAGCCTTTGATTATTGACAGTCAATGCCAACTTCTTTTCCAAATTTATTCAGAATTTGTACTTCATTCCCACATCTGTTGTGCATTCCCTGCTCAGTGATCAGTTCTACCAGCAAACCTAGAAATCACTTCTATTCACCCAGTCTTCACATCAGTACTATTCCTGTATCAATTGTGTCCCTTGTCTTCCACAAATGCACTGTGCATATCCAGTCCCTATCCGGTCCATCAATTCATCCCTCTCCCTGTTCCTCTTTCCTGGACATTTCCTGTCACTCTCCAGTTCCTTCTCCCTCTAACCAATCTCAGCTTTAGTTTTGTGGGTTTGTTCATCTTTCTATCAGGCCTCCTACCAGGGCATCATGATCCTCTTCTCTTTCTTACCTTTCCCGGGTGTTTCAGGGAGAGGAAAATGGAAAGTAAGTGGCATGATGTTAAGAAGGGAGGACTGAGGAACAGATAAGCCATTCCATTGCTTGCTGGAGGAAAGAAGCGTGCATCTCTTGAGAATGACCAAGTAATAGAGTAATTCTTTAAAAAAAAATCTTTTTTCTTCTTTTGGAGTTCATATCTTTCAAGCCACTATCATCCCTAAGCCTCTAAGGCTCTAAAACATCATGGCCCTCTAGCCCACCACAGCCCTTTGAAGAAATGTGTCTCTAATTGCAGTAAATTAGTAACTCAGCTGAAACATGACAGCATTTTCACTCTGCTCTTACTTTGGTTCAGTCTGTCCCAGATCAGCATCATATGTTAGACTGTCTCAGTGCAGCATGTTAACTCCATGAGGCATAAAGAGAATAGAGATCCAGAAAGGTGAAAGTATCAACATTAAATAGCATAAAGGTGGCAGTACAGAGGAAGGCAGTTCATTTTAATTTCTTTTTTTCTTCCAAGAT
This sequence comes from Alligator sinensis, assembly GCF_000455745.1. NCBI lineage: Eukaryota > Metazoa > Chordata > Crocodylia > Alligatoridae > Alligator > Alligator sinensis. The sequence continues at coordinate 3,722,093 of NW_005841855.1, read as the reverse complement.
GATGCAAATTAGTCAGTTTTTTTAACAGTCGTAATTACCTGTATTTTCTTGATAACAGCTAAAGTTTTAACGTCTCAAAATATTTGTAAATTAGTAGTGTAATAAGCAATGGGCAATCAGGGTACCAGCTCTGAGCATCCATTTGGAAGGGTTGCATGAATGGCAGCAATCACTGCAGCCAGCCTGACCCCTGCTGCTACCTCTGGCACTGCAATGCAGAGCAGAGACCCTGCTTTTTATGCCCATGTTGTAAATTGCTTTAGTGTACATTGTGTCAGCAGTGTTTTCCGCCACCGATGGCCCAGTATTGCAGCAGCATTCCAGTCCTCAAGCTCTGGAGACTTGAAAGTTTACTCTTGCACATTCTCTCATCAATATATAAGAAATATATATACACACACACACACACACACACATGCATGAAATTCAGTCTTCATAGATTTATATTATTCAAACAAAAGACAGAAAAAGTGAAATGGTCAGAAGTCGATAATGGAGAATAAAGCTGTTTACTGGAAAACACTGAGATCCTCCAGAGTGATATAAAAGATAACTGCTTCAGAAGAGTAGGAAACTGGGGACTCAAGCAGGATCACAAAATCAAAGAGACTCACGCAGCATCTCTTCCTAAGAGGGCATTTGTGTGATAATATATAGGGGAAAACTGCTGAAGTGTGATATATAACCTCTGCACAGGCAGCTATTCTTCATATCTACCATCCAGTGAGTTCACAGGCTTTATCCCGCTTGCATTATTTTGTTCAGTCATTTTTTTCCTTTGGGCTCAGTCCACTTATTTCATTGTTTCTCTTAAGCTTTTGTCTTTCAGTTTAAAGTTGCTGCATGAAGTCAAAGAGCAGCGATTTTCAAACCCAAATGTAATCCTTTCCCTCTTGAGGATTCAAAATTCTACTAATGGCAAGAGAATAATTTCTGAGGGAATATTTTGAACTGTTTAACAAGAGCAAAGAATGATCTGATATTCATTAAATTTCAGATTTTCCATTTAAAAGTGAAAAACACAAATCACTTAAGGAAGGCAAGAAGAGAGAAAAGAGCTAAGAGGATGACACATAGACTTACAAAATTACTTCTAAATGACTATGCAAATTAATTTAAAAAAGGAAGAATCCCTTTGCCCTCAACACATATTGAAATGAATCGGCCAAAGAATAGATGATAAAACCATGCATCTGCTACTTGACTGAGTATTGGTTAGACAAATGACAAATGGAGATATTATAAGAAATGAAAAATGCATTATTCAGCAGAAAAATACTCTTTGACCAAGTACTAATGCTCACATCCACAAAAGGCCAATCATGGTTCCATATATAAAAATCAAGTTTGAAGAACTTGGCAAAGGTACAAAGAGCACCATTACTATGAAAGGGAAAAAGAAAAGAAAAACAGAAGAAATAAGCAAGGACTATAGGAAACAATTATTCCAATAGAAGTTTCATATTGAAAAGCTACAAATACATATTTGGGCATTTTATCTAGGACACTGGTGTTCAAAATGGATCCAGCATGGGGTTGGCATGTGAGGTCAGTTTGTGCCTGCAATATGGCATGCCAGCCTAGCCCCATGTGTTGAAATTGGCTGCGGACTGAATATATGTGCCAGCCTAATCCTGCGTGGTGGCTCCATGTCATCTGGCTCAAGGGGAGCTGCATGGACCAGAGGACACAGCTCCGTGGGCTGGATCCAGCCTGCAGGCCATATGCTGAGCACCACTGGCCTAGGAGATGTTAGAATGATAAAATCACAGAAAATTAGGGTTAGGAGGGATCTCAGGAGGTCATCTAGTCCAACTCCCTGCTCGAAGCAGCACTAGATCTTCCCAGCTAAGGCTTTGTCTAGTCAGATCTTAAAAACCTTCAAGGATGGAGATTCCACAACTCCTGGATAATTCTGCTGGAATCTCCCACCCTGCATGAACTGCTGCTGCACCTCCACCATGCCCCACAGCACCACAAGGTCACCAGTCTCTTCCATGGACAAGTTGGGGTGCCAGGTGGTGAGCAATGGCATTGGCGAAGCCGAGGCCATTGGAGCTCCCACACCAGGGGGCCAGCATGGGATATTATGCTTAGGGGCAACCAACATGGGGTCATTAGGGGCAGGTCCTGTCAGACCAACCTGGTGGCCTTCTATGACCAGGTGACAAAATCCTTAGACGGAGGTGTAGCAGTGGACATAGTCTTTCTGGACTTTAAGAAGGCCTTCGACACTGTCTGTCACCCCATTCTCATTAAAAAAACTAGGGGACTGTGGCGTTGACACCTACACAGTCAAATGGGTCACTAGTTGGCTGGAGCGCCGCACCCAGATAGTGGTGGTGGACGGGTTGTTTTCGACCTGGAGGGATGTGGGCAGTGGGGCTCTGCAGGGCTTGGTCCTCGGGCCCGCACTGTTCAACATTTTCATCAGCGACTTGGACGAGGGTGTAAAAAGCACCCTGTTCAAATTCACAGATGACACTAAGATGTGGGGAGAAGTGGACACGCTAGAAGGGAGGAATAGGCTGCAATCAGACCTAGACAGGTTACAGGGGTGGGCAGATGAGAACAGGATGGGTTTCAACACTGACAAGTGCAAGGTACTACACCCGGGGAGGAAGAACCAGCAGCACACCTACAGGCTGGGGAACTCCCTTCTCATCAGTGCAGAGGCAGAAAAGGATCTTGGAATCATTATTGATGCCAAAATGAACATGGGCCGGCAGTGTGGGGATGCGGTCAGGAAGGCCAACTGTACCTTGTCATGCATCCACAGCTGCATCTCAAACAGGTCCAAGGAGGTGATCCTCCCTCTCTATGTGACACTGGTCAGGCCGCAGTTGGAGTACTGCATCCAGTTCTGGGTGCCGCAGTTCAGGAGGGATGTGGACAACATGGAGAGGGTCCAGAGGAGGGCCACCCACATGATCAGGGGGCAGCAGGGCAGGCCCTACAAGGAGAGATTAAGGAACCTGAACCTGTTCAGCCTCCACAAGAGAAGGCTGAGAGGCGGATCTAGTGGCCTGGTACAAACTGGCCAGGGGGAACCAGCAGGCATTGAGGGAGTCCCTGTTCCCCTGAGCACTACCAGGAGTGACAAGAAATAACGGTCACAAGCTGGCAGAGGGTAGATTCAGGCTAGACATCAGGAAGCGCTACTTCACTGTCAGGGCAGCTAGGATCTGGAACCAACTTCCAAGAGAAGTGGTGCTGGTTCCTACCCTGGGGGTCTTTAAGAGAAGGCTGGATGAACACCTCACTGGGGTTGTTTGACCCCAGTACTCTTTCCTGCCAGGGCAGGGGGTCGGACTTGACAATCTGCTCAGGTCCCTTCCGACCCTACCAACTATGAAACTATGAAACTATGAAAACAACTATCTGGACCTCTGCATGGCTGTCTCTGTGCTGCCAGGCCTCAGCAGCTGCCTGCAGCACCCAGAGCAAGGGTACAGCACGGAACTGGCAGCCATGCAGTGAGGCAATGCCCCATAGCACCTGCAGGTTCCAGGTAAGCTGCTGGGGCATCTGGAGCTGGCCCCAGTAGCCAGGAGCTGCTTGCAGCTGGGCCTGGTTGCTGGCAGGCCTGGCAAGAGCATGAAGCAGCCTGCTGGTCTGGATGGTGAGGGTCTGGGAGCCACATGACACTGCCAGGCAGCTATGCTGGGGGGCAGGCAGGCTGGTGCAGCTAGCTTATGGGCTACCCAGGGAAAGACATGGACCTACAGTGGCATCAGGCTGCCTGTGTGTGCCCTAGGGCTCAAAATGCCTGCAGGCTTTTAAGGGCCTGAGGCTGGGGCAGGCATAGGGCCAGCCCAGCCCTGGGGCAGGTGAGGCTCCCAGCCCCGGAGTCCTGGAGTTAGACTCAGGCTGGTTCCCTAGTGGCAGGGCTAACAAAAGCAAATTCACTCCCAGTTGCTGTCTACACGTGCATTACTGCATAGTACATACTTGCAAGTAAATTTTCTACTTGCATTTGCTGGTAGCATATTTACTCATGAGTATCATAGTTTACTGTACAGTAAGGATGTACATGTGGAGACATGCACACTTACTGCACAGTGAACTACACTACTGCACAGTAAAGTGTCTTGTGTAGATGCGTCCTCTGAATCCTAGTCCTACCCTCAAGTGTATCTACTACTCCATCTAGCTCAGTGTCATCTGGAAACTTGAAGAGGATTCACTTCATCCAGTCTTCCAGTTATCAATTAAATTTGCAACCCATATGTCTACAGTTTTGTATGCAGTTGTTCCAGTTTATTCAAGAAAAGCAGAGACTTATAACTGCTGTAAGAAGAGGCTGTATTGTATCAAATATACATGAAATCCAATGGAGCAAGGTGGATGATGGGACAGGTAACAAGATATGAAGACTTTCACCTTTAGGTTTTTATATTTAATAATACCCAGGCCAATGCAAAACAAAAATTGCTATAAAATAATGGTTTATAAGAAGTGAGTACAGTGGTCTCATTTATGCACTGATAGAATCTTTCTTCACATGGTCCATTGGCCTAATTGTAACACTTGATGTTGTCTGTCTCAGCAGAAAATTTCATCTGTGAATGGCTACAGACACAACTCCCGTTCATTCCTACATGGTTAATACAGCAAGTAAATTGAAACTTCCATTCAAACGTTCATCTTCACTGGTGATCACCATAACTCATTTTGAATCTGCGCAGTATTTGTTTATCATCAGTCTAACTGTACTCAATGTTGATTGCTCTTGCTAGCAGTGCATTCAGAGTAATATGCCTACTTACTCTGTACAGGTATATTCCCTTATTAAATTCTTTGCAGAAATTAATTTAAATATCTATCGATCATTTTATTATCACATGAAATGCTACATAAGACAAATCTTTTATGGCATAGCTTTTACATGTTTTTTCTTTGAGAGGCAAAGCATGGAATAGCAATATCAAGAGAGTGTAGGACAACTTTTGAGGAGCAAGGAAAGAAGGAAGGACTTTGACTTTTTAGCTACTTTATTCAGGGGTTTGGGGTACAAAAAGTTGGCCCCTCCAGGGTCCAGGTCCAATATACAAAGCAAAGACAAACAAATTACCATCAAACCAAGAGCACCATGCCATTACATTCACAACATCACACTGTGACAGATACCTTCACAGTATTACATGTCATGCCTAACATGCCGTTATGTAGTCGGGACACCAGCCATATGGTCGTACAGACCAAAGCCCTCTATAAACAAATGATTCCTACCCTGCTCTATCCAATCATACATGTGACAACACCTTCAAATTCCCACACAAAAAAAAATCAAACAAGCAGCCTGGTGAAGGCCCAGGGTACAGTATGGGTTGGAAGTTGCAATCCGACACTGAGCCTGCCCAGTCTCCCAGACTGGTCATGAGATCAGAGCATGTATTGAAGACAGTCGTCCTCCACATGGCACAGCACTCCCTCAAGGGCCCAGTGTGTCTCAAAGATGAGTACCACCGACTGGAGCATGGTGTGCTCAAACTCCAGTGAGAGGCACACCCACACCAGGAGGCCAAAAAGCCATAGGGCAGACAGGGCCCCACTCAGCTACCCGGTATTGGTAGGAACACACATAAGTATGCTCTAAGAGGCTTCTACCCAGTGTCTGCAGCAGGGGCTCAACAGTGACAAACAGCGGCTGCAGGCAGGGTCAGTTGAGGAAGGCATGAAAGAGGTTCTCCTCAACACCCCTGGGGCAGAAGGAGCAGGTCGTCGAGGTTGCTGGATCAAAGAGGGACGCAAACGTGTCAGTGGCTAGGATGCCATGCAGCAACTGCCACTGCAGGTTGCCAGTCTTCTTGGCAGTTGGTGGCTTATACAATGTGTGCCAAGCTGGATGGGCCGGTGCGGAATCTGGCAGCCACAGGCACCATCACCACAGTGTATCAGGGTGGCCCGTCAGCACTTGGGCATGGTGGACATGAACCACCCAGGCATAAAGGCTTCTATGTGACAGAGAAGTAAAGGGGCAATCCATGTCACTGTCAGGAGGCACGGGGAGCATCAGCAGGGTAACAGGTTAGCTGGTTAGCTCACCAGCCATGGCCGGGGTGACTGGTAGCACAGGAAAAGTACAGGAAAAGCCTTGCTCGGGGCATCCACAGCACAGGGGAACTGGCATGCCCAGAGATGGTCATCCGGGGTGACTGCTGCCTCTGGTGAGAGGCAGCCTGGATGTCATGAGGGAGACAGCCCAGGCTTTGGACAGAGCGCATGCCTATCCAGGTGGTCAGGGCCTCAGGTGAGAGCCAGGCTGTCCGAGCGGGGTCAGGGAGATGGCTCAGTCAGAGGACATGGGCCTGGATGAGGGCGACCGTGAGGCTGGTGGAGGCCAGGCTCAGCACAGGGCATCTCAGGGCTGGGTTCTGTACCAGGGGTTCCCTCAGAAGCTGAAGGAAATGCAGGTGCCAGGCCTAGACCTAGAGGCAGAAGGGGGCCTGCCAGGCTCATACCATGCCACGGTAGAAGGCCAGAAGCACCACCCAGTTCAGGTCTGTGAGGTCCAGCAGGAAGAGTTCCCGGTCGAAGCTGAGGGGCCCCATCTTCTGCAAGAACTGGCACACCAATTGTTGCCAGGGTAGGTGCTCCACACCATAGAGGAGTCACTGAAGGGTTTGCAGGAGGAAGGCGGCCACCTCGTTCACCAGGTTGACCAGGCTCTGGCCCCCCTTGGTGACAGGTAGGTAAAGGACAGCTTGTGGGAGCCAGTGGCGCCCAACACAGAAAAAAAATTACCAGGAGGTGACGGAGCCTCTCAAGTAGGTCCTGGGGTGGGTGGAGTATGGCACACCAGTGCCACAGGGTCACTGCCACCAGGTTGTTTGTGATCAGGACACATTCATGGTAGGAGAGGCTGGGTAGGCACCAGCACCACTGTTGTAGGCAGGCCTCCACCTCTTTCTCAAAGCCGCTCCAGTTGTGCACCATGAAAGTAAGTGGCCCCAGGAACATGCCCAGGACCTTGAGGCCCTTGCAGTACCAGGTGAGGCCCCCTGGGAAATCTGGGAGGGGTCGCACTGATCCACACACCAAGCAGCAGGGTGTCACTCTTGGCCTAGTTGGTACAGGCCAAGGAGGTGCTCACTGACAGTCCGTCAGGGCCCACATGTCTTCCTGGGTGTTAAGAAAGATGGTCACATCATCTGCATATGCTGACAGCCAGACCAGAGGGCCAACGGATGGGCCCATGGCTGATGGCAAGGCCACACCACTCCGGTGGTGCCACGGTGCATGCAGCATTGGCTTGATGGCCAGGGCGTAGAGCATGCCCCAACAGGGGGCAGCCCTGACAGATGCCCCTGCATGTGGGGAACGGGGTGCAGAGCACACCATTCACCTTGACCAGGGTGGAGGTGTCTTGGTACAAGATCTGGAGGGCCCTGGTGAAGAGGGGACCAAAGCCAAAGGCCTCTGGGGTCTGAAAGAGGTAGGTGTGGCCCCCCCTGGGTAACTAGTTAGTAAAGGACAGCTCATGGGAGCCAGTGGCACTCATCCTAGAAAAAATCTACCAGAAGGCACTGGAGCCTCTCAAGTAGGTTCTGTGGCGCATTGAGTACAGTGCACCGGAGCCAAAGGGTCGCCACTAACAAGTTGTTCGCAATGAGGACAAGTCCATGGTAGAAGAGGCTGGGTATGTGCCAGTGCCACCATTGTAGGCAGGCCTCTACCCTTCCTCAAGGCTACCCCAGTTGCACACCATGATGGTCGGTGGCCTTAGGAACATGCCTAGCACCTTGAAGCCCTCATGGCACCAGGTGAAGCCCCCTGGCAAATCTGGGGGGGTCATGCTGATTCACATGCCAAGCAGCAGGGTATCACTCTTGGCCCAGTTGATATGGGCTGAGAAGGCATGTTCATAGGCTCTCTGGCATTCTGTAAGGGCCCACATGTCTTTCTCGGCGTTAAGGAAGATGGTCATGTCTTCTGCATATGCCAGCAGCCGGAGCGGAGGGCCAGTGGATGGGCCCATGGACAATGGCAAGGCCACACCACTCAGGTGGTGCCACAGCACATGCAGTGACACCTCGATGGCCAGGACATAGAGCATGCCTGACAGGGGGCAGTCCTAATGGATGCCTCTGCATGTGGGGAACAGGGGGAAGAGCACGCTGTTCACCTTGAGCAGGTTGGATGTTTCTTGATACAAGACCCGGAGGGACCTGGTAAAGAGGTGCCTGAAGCCAAAGGCCTCCAGGGTCTGAAAAAGGTAGGCATGGCCCACCTGGTCAAAGGCCTTCTCCTGGTCCAGAGAGATGAAGCCGATGTCTAGACCAAAGAGTTCACTGGCTGTGAGTGGGTCACGCAGCAGGAACAGGTTGTCTTGGATGGTTCTGCCCAGCATGCAGTAGCTCTGCTCAAGCCCAGTGATGGAGGTCATAATGGTGCAGAGGCAGGTTGGCAGTGCTTTGGCCAGAATCTTGCAGTCCACACACAGAAGAGAGCCTGGCCACCAGTTTTAATGCGACCAAGGTCTCCCTTCTTGGGCAGCAGTGTGAGCACCGCTTGGTGGAAGCTGATTGGCAGGACCTTGTCGGCAAGACTCTCCTGGAAAACCTACAGGAGGCAGGGGCTGAGGAGAGGCCAGAAGGTCTTGTAGAACTCGGCAGGTAACCCACCAAGGTCTGTCAAGGCCTGGGGCTTTGCCAGAGGAGGCCATCTGTGGAGGCTGCCAGCTCCTCCAGAGACAATTCCCACTCAAGCTTGCTGGCCTCCAGGGCACAGAGACATGGCAGGCCCTCATGGAGTTCCCACATGGCCTTGGGGAAGGATGACTCAGCTGCAAACAGGTCACAATAGAAGGTGATGGCATGCTCACATACTTTGCCCAGGTCCGTTATTACCCAGCCCTTGGGGGTCTTGAAGTGATCTGAGACTTTGCTTGCTGCCTGCCACCACTCCAGGTTGAAGAAGTGAGTTGAGACATTGGTTTCTGCCAGATCTTGGCAGAAGGTGTGGATCCTCGGTCCATAAACCGCACTCTCTGCCAAGTGATGCAGGCATTTCCTGTGGAACCGGAGGCTCTCGCACACTGCGAGAGGCAAAGGAGTCTCTGCATCACTGCCGGCAGCCAGCAGGGCAGCCTCGAGCTCTGCCACATCTTCCTCCAGCTCTTGGGTATGGTGGCACAGTTCATTTGTAGCCAGCTGGGTGTACTGCTGGTAAAAAGCCTGGATCTGTACCTTGCCCAAGTCCCACCATAGCTTAAAGGAGGAGTAACTCAGTCTTGCAGACTCTCAGCCCTGCCAAATGTTGGGGAAGCAGTCCCAGAAGTTGGAGTCTTGAAGCAGGCTGACATTAAAGCACTAATAGGGTACCCACACACAGCTGCTCCCTGGCAGGCTCAGTTCACAGCAGGCCAGGCCATGATCTGACAGGCCTGAGAGAACAATACGGCCACTGAGCATGAGTGGCAGATGGTGCCTGGTGACATAAAGGCGGTCAAGGCAGGCCATGGTGAGACCACCAGCACTCATCCTGGCCCAGGTGTACTGGTACATGTCAGGATGCAGGGCTCACCAGATGTCAATGAAGCCGGCAGTCTCCAGGGAAGACTGCAGCTTGCAGGCTGAGGGTAGGGGAGGTTCAGACCCCGTGCGGTTGAGTGAGGTGTCAATGATGCAGTTAAAGTCCCTGCCTATTTGGAGCAGGTCATCATCCTCACTAGCATCACGTAGGAGGGCTGCCAAGGTCTAAAAGAAAGCAACCCTATCCTGGCCATCAGTGGGTGCATAGATGTTAATGAGTAGCAGGTGGTGTTGTGCTAGGGTGACGCAGACAGTCAGCAGGCAGCTGGGGACAATCTCCCATGCCACCACCATATCATGCTGTAGTTGTGATGATAGGAGAGTTGTGACCCTGGCACTGAGGTTGGTGCCATGGCTCAAAAACAACTAGTCTTGCCAGGCAGAGTGCCAAGCCACTTGGTTGAGCCCATCAGAATGTGTCTTCTGGAGGAAGGTGATAGCCAGCTACTTCTGGCACAGGAGCTCAAGGACGGCTTCTCATTTCACTGGATCTTGACAGCCATTGATGTTAAAAGTGCCAATGGTTGTGGCTGCCATGGGTGTGGGTATGGGAGAGGAAAAACGAGGTAAGGGGCAGATGGAAGAGCGAAGAGCCCCACTCATTGGTCACCAGCTGTGCAAACTGCTCCAGATGGTAAGCCATCTGCCATGTGCCTAGACCCTGTTGCATAAGTTTGGCCGCAGCTCTGGCAGCCTTGACAAAGAGTTTAGGATCTGTGCACTACTGGGTGATGCATCCTGCTACATTCTTCTGTCCTTTGGTCTGTTTCAAAAAGGCCAGGAGACCCCTATAGTCAGGGCCAACCCAGGGGGAGGGGGGTTTGCCACCATGGGCTGGACATTTCTGAGAGAAGCAGGGTGAGGCTGCACCCCAGGGGTGGGAGTTCACCCACAAACACAGTGTCTACAACCTCAATGTCTAGACATATCAGCCTCCTCTCATTCTCCAGGTCAAGGACTGGCTCTGGATGAGCGATCCCCACCTTCTTGGGGGGAGAGAGGTCATCCTGCTCTTGAGTTCACTTGCAACAGTCAGAAAGCTGGATCTCTATCTCACTAGCTTCCTTATCCAATTTGGTAGCCTGGGATGTGGCCAAAGAGGTCAGCAGACTCCTCTGCCACCCCTGGGCAGGTGTCCCACCCCTTGTAGAGGATGGGCCTCAGACAAGGCCATGGCAGAGAGCGGGCGGAAGGAGGCTCAAGCCCCATCAGCTGACAGGGGCCTAGCACCACAGTCACAGGCCACCCCAGCCACCTTAGCCGGAGTGGTCAGGGCAGGCAGGGGGCAAGGGGAGGCATCAGCCCCTCCACCTGGTGGGGCCTCTGCACCGAGGTCGGGTGGGCACTGTAGGTAGAATGGTCAGGGGAGAAGGCTGGGGAGTAGTCCCAGACCCTCTGCTGGATGGTGCTCTCACTCCAGAGACCCCAGCCCCCTCAGATGGAACAGGGATTAAGGAGGTTGGGAAGAGATTCCGGCCTCACTGGGTGGGGCCTGTGTCCCAGAAGTGGATGAACCATCCATCGGCACTGCTGTAGTCATCAGTGTTCTGGCTGCTTTCCCCCCGTGGGCACTGGGCTGCTAGGTGGGAAGAGCTAGCATACTGGAAACACGTGGTCTCCTGCAAGGGAGAATAAATCACAGACCTCCGCCCATTGAATGTGAGGTTCAAGAAGCAAGGCAGAGACCATGGGCCCTCCCTAAGGAGCATGAAAACCTGCCTTTGAAAAGACAGGACATGCTTCAGCTTCAGGTCCTTGCTTCCGATCATCAGTCGGCGAAAGGGACTCATGGGAACCCCATAGGGCTCGAGTTCCTTGGCCAACTCCTGGTCGGTCACATGCGGGGGCACATTGGAAATCTCCACCCTCATTGCCTAGGTGTCTAGGGACGTGACAAGATAGTGTATGCCCACAATGTCCAGCTCCTCTGTGCACACCCTGTTGACCAGGGTGGAAGCGCTCACGTAAATCACTGGGACTATGTTAATATATGACCTGCGTAACATATGTTATGCTGTCCCAGGAGACCAGCTAGGGCACCTACACAGACCTCGACCCTGACATAGGGAGGGGTAGGAATCCTCAAACTATGGGTAAGGAGGAGGTCTTGAGAGGCATCCCCATGCTAGCTGCTGGGTGTAGGAGCAGCCATTTCTGCTAGGACAGGGTTAATTTCAAAAGTTAAAGCTAAGGGAATGAAAACAAAGTTGCGTATATTAACTACAAGTGTCTGGGAATGCGGCCAAAAAGATGAAAATAAAAAGTTAAGGGCCTGGAGGGGAAGGGGGAAAATGAAAGAGTCAGGGAGAGGCTTATGGTGGTTAGGAATAAAGCAGAAACAGAAAAAAAGAAAAGGGTCAAAATGCAAGATATTGAAAAAGATAACTCCCCACAACAAACAAACAGAATGGAAAGAAAGAAAAAGAAACAGTAAGAAAAAATCTGTAAATCAGCAACTCTCAGATAAAGAAACCAGAACTAAAGGCGCAGGGGACAGAGAGCAGAGAACAAGAAGAAAAAAAAACACTGTGAAAATGCAAGAAAAGAATCATAAAGGGAGAGAAACAGAAGAAAGAGACCTTTAGACAGGTGGGAGTCAGAAAAGAAAGGAGATAGGAAGCTGGGGAGTCTTACAGTCAGGATAGCCCTGCACAGCTCCAAGCGAGCCTGGTCTGAAGCGTCCAAAACTGAAGGAAGAAAGGATATTTTATGCAGTTCTTCTGAATTCCCAAATATTGTAATCAAATCAGAAATTCAATGTAAACTATAAAATTTCAATTCTTGATAACAAATATTGTTATCCTAAGCCTATACAAATGACCATAAATCTGATAGCCTCCAAATGTAATTTGATTCCTCTTTCCTTTGAGAATTGAGTTGTTAGACCCATTGGGCATGTCTGTGTGGTACAGACCCATCTACAGACCCATCTACAGCACTGCAAATCACACGTGCTGCACATGCATACATTCACTGCACTGCTAATTTGCAGTGTGGCAGGTTTTTTTGACATTGGAAAATCCAGGTATCAAAAAGCCCACGCCTGAAAAAAAATAGATGTCACATGTGGCGGCAGCCTGCGCTACCTGTAACCAGAGCCTGGCCAGCTGGAGGAACACTTTGACTACTGGCCAGGCTCTGTGCACTGGAGTGCCACCTCTGGAGCCCCATGAGACCCTTAGGAACCAAGGTAAGGCTGCTGGGGCCAGCCCGTACCCCACCCAGGATAACTTGCCATGCAGCAAAGCACACATGCATGGGCATTCCCTGGGGACAAGTAGCAGTGGCATAACTAGATGTTGCTGTTATTTATTCCTGAGGAAATGCACATGCATGCTCATTTGGATGCACCCATTGAGTCTTCCGGGCATCTCCATTCCATTCACATCTCATAAATTCATCTTCCAAGGAAGAAATGTGAAGGAGTCTTACCTATACCGGACTTATTTTATTTTCCACTGTCCTGTATTTTATTGAGTATTACACATTTGGGGAAAGACAAATTTTGCAGATTTGTTCTAAGGCCAAGGGTGCATTTTGAACCAGATGTCAGACAGGCATTTAAGGAGTGAAATTTCAATCACATTCTCAATGATTGACATCCTCTTTGAACTGTAAGAAATATGGTCCATTATAGAATGCAACCAAATTATTAATACAGCCTTGCTTGCTACAGTTCCAACATGTAACTTGTAGATAAAACTGAGTAATCATGAACTTTGATTTTCCTTGCCTATTTCTATTAGGATGTTAAATATAAAAATACTTGCAACCACATGTATTTAACAATGTAACAGAAAAACTATATACAGGGTGCCTCTTATCATGTGGTATATTTAATACATAAAACTAGCTGATGCTTCTTTAGCTCTCATTAAAACTACATTTTCATGCCAATAAAAACAAAAATACTGTTCCTCTCTGAACTTTGCACACAGCCTTTTACATTAATGATATGTAGATGGTTGACCCCATCCTGTCTGCCTGTGGACTTTAATGAATCTTTATTCATCCATATCTGAATTAACAGCTTCACTACCAAAGCATTCACACTGTATATGCTGCTGGGAAATATGAATGATTTTGTAATCAATGTTGAGTAATACAATGCCTATTTTTATAATATGATGGGAAGGAATATTTTGGCATTTACTTGGTCCAGTTCATTATTGAAACTAAGTTAATACATTAAAACTCCTGTTGATTATATACTTGCTAAGAACATATTGCCATACACTGCATAACCCCCCCCACCCCCGCCCCCCGGGAAAATAATTTATAGAGTGAAGGCTTCTTCTACCCCATTTCCTATTCAAAATGCACACATTCATACACTACCTTTGAAATTCATGGAAGTGTTAACACCATATGTTCTAAAAGGATTTACCATTGTGTTGGTTCTAACTGACTCTGACCTTAACCTTTGTAGGTCAAGGATTGTTTTGTTTTAGGACTATAATGCAAAATGGCTCCTAAAAGCTTGTAGTGGGCTGAGGTTTGATTTAGTTTTTTTATCTCAACTTCTAAACATCCGCAAAAGTCCCTACTATAAATGGCAGTTTAATGATTAACTGGAAAAATCAGAAATTCAGAGTACAGTGACCCTCCCCCTTCCACAGTCCACCAATTGAAATCATCAACAACCATGCTCTAGTTTCCAAAAGAAAAGATGCTTAGCTGTTGCTAAGTTACAGTGAATACCCATTGAATTATATGTGAAACCTACATTAATTCCAAATACAGTCATTATGAGCAGCGGCATTACAAAGAATACCAAATGGATTCAAAATAATGGAAAACTGAATTAAAGAGCTGCCATCACCTTTTGCTACATGGTGCTTCTGCTTTTGTGGGTATTTTTTTAAATAGCTCAGTTGCCATGTGAAGCAAAATATAAAATAACCTTAATGGTAACTATACAGCATAAACCATCTCACTGCCTCTAAGGCAAAAGGAACAGACTGAAACACAAAGTAAGAAATCATGTGAAGAAAAGGGGGAAAAGCAGCTGGCTTGTGCTGATACATGATGCTGAATTCTACTACATAATAGCTATTTTTATTCATTTAAATATGTCTGAAATTGTGAGTGTTTTTTTCCCATTGTCACTGTTAGAATTGTGTTAATTTGGGCTGCACCCAAGTAGTTTGTGAATGCAGCACACCTTGTACCATTAGGTACAAAATAATCATTGCCACCGTCATGGCACTGAAACCCATGTGTCTGAAGGCTTTGTATGATATAACTTTGCACTTCAGCAGTATTGAAATAAACTCACTGCTGCCACCTTTCAGTGCAGAAGAGGATGTGCCAAATATGTATACAAGCCAAATCCTCAGCTTCCCCATGAGAGTTGGGTGGGAAAGAAGCCAAAGTAGTTGTAAGCTGTAGCTTGATAAATGTATGAACACAAGTGTGCATTGTAGTTGCCTACACCAGAAAGGAACAGGAGTCAAAGACTTGGGGAAACCTCCCAGTCCTATGGCTTTACACTGCATGTCAATGATGTAACTTCATTCTCAGTGGGTGCATAGTTTCATAGTTTCATAGTTGGTAGGGTCAGAAGGGACTTAAGCAGATCATCTAGTCTGACACCCCACCATGGGCAGGAAAGGATGCTGGGGTCAAATGACCCCAGCTAGGTGGCTGTCTATCCTCCTTTTGAAGACCGCCAGGGTAGGGGCAAGCACCACTTCCCTTGGAAGTTGGTTCCAGCTCCTAGCCGCCCTGACTGTGAAGTAGTGCCTCCTGATATCTAGCCTGAATCTACTCTCAGTCAACTTATGGCCATTGTTCCTTGTTACCCCTGGTAGTGCTTGGGTGAACAGGGACTCTCCCATTGCCTGCTGGTCCCCCTTGGCAAGTTTATAGGTGACCACCAGATCCCCTCTCAGCCTTTTTTTTGTGGAGGCTGAATAGGTTCAGGTCCCATAGCCTCTCCTTGTAGAGCCTGCCCTGCTGCCCCCTAATCATGCGAGTGGCCCTCCTCTGGACCCTCTCGATGCTGGCCACATCCCTTCTGAAGTGCACCGCCCGGAACTGGATGCAGTACTCCAACTGCAGCCTGACCAATGTTACATAGAGGGGGAGGATCACCTCCTTGGACCTGCTCGTGATGCATCTATGGATGCATGATATGGTGTGGTTAGCCTTCCTGACCACGTCCCCACATTGGTGGCCCATGTTCATCTTAGAATCAACAGTGATTCCAAGATCCTTCTCTGCCTCTGTGCTGACGAGAAGGGAGTTCCCCAGCCTATAGGTATGCTGCTGGTTCTTCCACCCCAGGTGCAATACTTTGCACTTGTCCATATTGAAACCCATCCTATTTTCATCTGCCCACCTCTATAATCTGTTGAGATCTAGTTGTAGCCTGTCCCTCTCTTCTAGCGTGCTCACCTCTTCCCACTTCTTAGTGTCAACTGCAAACTTGAACAAGGTGCTTTTCACCCCCTTGTCCAAATTGCCGATGAAGATATTGAACTGTGTAGGCGCGAGGACCGAACCCTGGGGAACTCCACTGCCCACATCTCTCCAAGTCGAAAATGACCCTGAACTATAGGCCAGTCAGTCTCACCTCCATCCTTGACAAAGTCTTTGAAAAAATTATCAAGGCTCACATTTGTAAGACCCCGGCATGAAAAAAAAATTATGCTGAGGGGAAACCAGCACGGCTTCGTAGCAGGAAGATCATTCCTGACTAATCTAGTCTCTTTTTATGACCAGGTTACAAAACACCTGGACGCAGGAGTAGGGGTTGATGTCGTTTACTTAGACTTCAGGAAGGCCTTCGATACAGTATCCCACGCCATACTGGTGAACAAGTTAAGAGGCTGTGACTTGGATGACTGCACAGTCCAGTGGGTGGCAAATTGGCTAGAGGGTCATACCCAGAGAGTCATAGTGGATGGGTCGGTATCGACCTGGAAGGGTGTGGGCATTTGGGTACCGCAGGGCTCGTCTTTGGACCAATACTCTTCAATGTAGTCATCAGCGACTTGGACAACGGAGTGAAGTGTACTCTGTCCAAGTTTGCGGATGATACAAAACTGTGGGGAGAAGTGGACACACCAGAGGGCAGGGAACAACTACAAGCAGACCTGGACAGGTTGGACATATGGGCAGAAAACAACAGAATGCAATTCAACAAGGAGAAATGCAAAGTGCTGCACCTAGGGAGGAAAAATGTCCAGCACACCTACTGCCTAGGAAATGACCTG
>NW_005841855.1:3692811-3705327 GCF_000455745.1 Alligator sinensis | reverse complement strand
CAGACGCATGACGAACAGATCCAAGGAGGTGATACTTCCCCTCTATTGGGCACTGGTCAGACTGCAGTTGGAGTACTGTGTGCAATTTTGGGCACCGCACTTCAAGAGGGATGTGGATAACCTGGAGAGGGTCCAGAGAAGGGCCACTCGTATGGTTAAGGGATTGCAGGCCAAGCCCTATGAGGAGAGACTAGGGCACATGGACCTCTTCAGCCTCTGCAAGAGAAGGTTGAGAGGAGACCTTGTGGCTGCCTATAAGTTCATCACGGGGGCACAGAAGGGAATTGGTGAGGATTTACTCAACAAGGCGCCCCTGGGGGTTACAAGAAATAATGACCACAAGCTAGCAGAGAGCAGATTTAGACTGGACATTAGGAAGAACTTCTTATCAGTTAGAGTGGCCAGAGTCCGGGATGGGCTCCCAAGGGAGGTGGTGCTCTCCCCTACCCTGGGGATCTTCAAGAGGAGGTTAGATAGGCATCTAGCTGGGGTCATCTAAACCCAGCACTCTTTTCTGCCTATGCAGGGGGTCGGACTCGATGATCTATTGAGGTCCCTTCCGACCCTAACATCTATGTATCTATGAATCTATGACCCATCCACCACCACTTTGCGACCCATCTGACTGTGTAGGCTTCGACACCACAGATGCCTAATTTTTTAATGATGATGGGGTGAGAGACAGTGTCAAAGGCCTTCCTAAAGTCCAGGAAGACTACGTCCACCGCAACACCTGTGTCCAAGGCTTTTGTGACCTGCCACCAGGTTGGTCTGACAGGACCTGCTTCTAATGAACCCATGTTGATTGCCCCTAAGCATAAACTCCCCTGCTGGCCCCTCGCAGATGTACTCCTGGATAATTTTCTCAAAGAACTTCCTCAAGACGGAGGTAAGACTAACGGGCCTATAGTTTCCTGGGTTCTATTTCCTCACTTTTTTGAAAATGGAGACCACATTGGCCCTTTTCTAGTTGTCAGGAACATCACCAGAGCACCATGAGTGCTTGTAAAGATGTGCCAGGGGTCCTGCAATGGCTTCTGCCAGTTCCCTAAGCACTCTGGGGTGGAGTTCATCAGGATCTGCTGATTTGAATACATCTAGTCCCTCCAGAAGTTCCCTGACTAGGTCTTCACTGACCCTGGGCCTGGCTGCGCCTCCCCTGGGTCCATCCAGAAATCCAGTGGGGGCGGGATGTCCCTGTCCCTGCTCAGAAAAATGGAAGTAAAGAATCTGTTAAAGAGATTAGCTTTGTCATCTGGTGCTACCACCAGATTACCAAGCATGTCCTGCAGAAGCCCCACATTTTTTGACATCTTCTTTGGCATCTACACATATAGTTACCCAGCAGTTCACGCTGAAGACAGCTGCTCCCAGGCACAGCATTTGCACATGTATCCAGAATAGCGGCAATCTGAGCTAGGGCAGAGCAGCCCCAAGCTGGCAGAAGGTTTGGAGGGTCACCCCAGGCTCCAGGTAGCAGTGAAGAGCAGTAGGGGCTGGCTGGGGTATAAGGGTGCTGAAGTGTGGAGCTAGACAGAAGACAGCTCCCACACTTTAGCACCCTCATGCCCCAGCCAGCCCCAGTCATTCTTTATACATGCATTGTAGCAGCCTAAATTACTCAGCCGTAGGTTAGTACTTGTCCTGGACAGTACTATCTGACAGAGAAATTAATTTACTGCACCCTAATATGGGCGCACATAGACTGTGATGCTTAGTCAACTTCACAGTAAAGTGCATGTATAGATGCATCCAATATGTATGATCTGATTTACACTAGCTGAAGATCTGGCTCAGAATGCTGTCATTTATTTGACTGAGCTCTTAGCGCACATACACCTACACAACTGCTACTTCTGTGATTAAGTATGGGATAAGAAGTGATTTCTGACTGAGCTTGTCTACACTACAGAGCATTTGGTACTCTACTTAAGCCAAAATAGCTATGTTGTCAGAGCTCACTAGTGTAGTCAAAAATACACTATAATGTCAGCTATGCAGAGAAAGGGATGTATCCGCTGGAACAGCTACCCAGCCTTCCCAAATGATGTAAGCTAAATGAACAAAAGCACCCTTCTGCCTGCATAGCTGTATCCATACCAGGGAGTCAGAACATATAATCATAGAATCAAAGAAAATTAGGGTTGGAAGTAGGGTTGCACCAATAGAGATTTTGGGGGCTGATACCAAGAGCTAGTTTTTAAGGAGACATATCGGTCGATATCGATCCAATTTCTGATACAATATGAAGAGCTGCACACAGCTCTTCAAGCTGCCGGGCTGTGCTTCTCACCTCCTATGTGCTGCGCTGCAGCTGTGCACATGCAAGGGCCATTTATTGGCCATATTATCATCCACAATAAGTCAATTTCCAATACAGCCAATTTTCTTTATATCAGTGACAATCTGATATTGGACTAATGTATCATTGCACCTTTAGTTGGAAGGGACCTCAGGACGTCATCCACTCTGTCTCCCTGCTCAAAGCAGAACAATCCCCAACTAGATCATCCCAACCAAGGCCTTGTCTAGCCAGGTCTTAACAACCTCCGAGGATAGAGATTCTACAGCCCCTCTGGGTAACCGGTTCCACTGCTTTACTACCCTCCTAGTAAGAAAGTTTTTCCTAATATCTAATCTAAACTTCCCTTGCTACAGCTCAATCTACTGGCAACACTCTTACTAACGCAGCCCAATATGCTGTTAGCCTTCTTCGCAAGAAAGGCACACTGTTGTCTCATATTCAGTTTATTATCCACTGTAACACCCAGGTCCTTTTCTGTAGAGCTGCTACTTAGCCAGTTCATCCTCAGCCTGAACCGGAGCATGGGATTGTTCTGTTCTAATTGCAGGACTTTGCACTTGTCCTTATTGAACCTCATGAGATTTCTTTTGGTCCAATCTTCCTATATGTCAAGGTCTCTTTGAATCCAAGCCCTACTCTCCAGGGTATCTACTACTCCCCCAAGCTTGGTGTCATCTGCAAACTTGCTGAGGGTGCACTACATCCCATCTTCCAGGTCATTGATGAAAATATTGAACAAGGCCAGCCCCAGGACCAACCCCTGGGGCACTCCACTTGATACCAAGCGCTAAATAAACATTGAACCATTGACCACTACCTTCTGAGCCTGATGATACAGTCAGTTTTCTATCCACGTTACAGACCATTCCTCCAACCCAGACTTCCTTATCTTGCTTGTGAGAATGTTGTGGGAGATCATATCAAAAGCATTGCTAAAGTCAAGGTATATTACATTCACTGTTCTTTCCAAAACCACAAAGCGAATCATCTCATCATAGTAGGCAATCAGGTTGGTAAGGCATGGCTTGTCCCTGGTGAATCCATGCTGGCTACTTCTAATCACCTACTCCTCCTCCAATACTTAGAAGTGGATTCCTTCAAGACCTGCTCCATGATTTTTCCAGGGACCAAGGTGAGGCTGAGTGGTCTGTCATTCCCTGGATCCTCCTTCTTCCCTTTCTTAAATATGGACACTATATTTGCCCTTTTCCAATCATCTGGGAACTCTCCCAATTGCCAGGAGTTTTCAAAGACATTGGCCAGTGGCTCTGACATCACACTGGCCAATTCCCTCAGCACCCTTGTATCCCATCCAATCCTATGTACTTCAAACAAGTCCAGCTTTTTTTTTTTTCCAGAGCGGGGTGTACCAGGTGCTTTAACAAACAAAAAAGGGTTGGAGATTTCATTGCTAACTTTTCTACTAAAAAAACAGCAAGATCCATTGTATTTCCTCTTTGGAATACTATTCTCATCTGAACTCAGGTGCTGAGCAGGGTGTTTTACCCTAAGTGGTACAACCTGCCCCACACCAACACGTATGGCCAGGCACGTGCACTGAGGCAAAAATCTCCAGCACAAATTTGTGCTGCTCCTATTTGAGTTGCTGCAAGCACATGTGCCTGCATGTGTGGACGTGCCCATAATATTCTACATTGATTGTAATTGACCTGTTTCTTGTTCAGGTCAGTTGGTGATTCTGATAGCTTGTTGGAACTGTAGTCAGTGTCTTGTTCACTTGCCCTGTCAGCATCACACATTATATTTTAATCATGAAGTTAAAGTTAGGCTAACAGAAACATTCATCAGGGGTCTTCAGTTTTACCTAAATAAGTGTTTATGCTCAGCAATATTCCAAAGGCCGAGGTTGTTACACTGGAATAACTGTGGTGTGAGGGTACAATTCACCACTTAGACTTCACTTAGAGCTGTCATACTGAGTTTCTCATTAAAGTTTTCTTTATCTTAGCATTTGTTTTCTTCTTCCTTCCTTCAGCCAGCTTTGCATTAATTTGTCATGATTTTCATTATGAGTATTAGAAGAGAAACTCTCAAATAGTACTGATTTAAACCTTTGTCTCATTATTAATAGAGATGATGAAGTCCCTGTGTCTTCAACCAGTTTTCAGAAACATTTTGTGTCCATCTTTGTGTTCTTTGGTTAGTATCTGGCTGGTTATTTATCCATACTGTTCAGTTAATACATGGGACTCTGGTAATAAAGGCTGCTGTCATATACGTGAAACCCTAATCCTTTGCAAATCACTGAAATTCCTCTAGGGTGTCTGTTGGCTCTGGATTTAGGACCCAGAGGCCTTGTTCTGTGGGAAACCACCCTGATAATAAGCAAATGTATTGATACTCAGTGATAACAAAAAAGAAGCAATACAAACAAACAAGCTAGTCTATATATCTACCAAATCCTAGGGCTGTCATTAGAGTCAAAACACATCTGGGCAGGATGCAGTCTTCACTCTAATGCTGTCTCTTAGGTGTCAGATGTCAGCAATCTGGAGGTGGGATGTTGAGGCCCACACCCCTCCTCCAGTTGGGCGTATGAGAAGGGCTGGTGGTATGTCCTCTGTTCATGGTGACCTCAGGGACCCTACCCGGGGGGTGGGGATGGGGACAGTGATCCTGCTCAAGGACCCTCTCAAGGAGAAGGACAGAGAGGGACAAGGTAGGAGGGAGGGACAACAAGGAGGGAGAGGACAAAAGGAAGGACAAGGAGGGACCCTTTGTCACTCTCAAGTCTCTGCTTTTGTATTCTCCTCCCTCCTGATGACTCCTGATGACTCTTCATCTGTGGCTATCTCTGGTTGGTTCCTCTGTGTAGTCACACTATCCACATAGCCTTCTGGTACTTCTCCTAATTTGGTCTATTCCCCCAAAACTGGGACTCAGGCCTCCCTACTCTGGTGTCACTTTATTTTGTGTTATGGGACAGTATGGTATATCCTCCCAGTTCCCAGACTGTTTTTCCAGACCACGTGTCCTTGTTGTGTTAGACAACCTGTCTGCCTTGAATGCTGTGATCTCATGTTATGGCATTCCCCCTCAGTTCTTAGGCTCTGAGTGTATCTGTTGACCTTGTTGTGTTAGACAGCCTGTCTGCTTCCAAGACTGTGAGACACTTTGTGTGTGAGACCCAGACCCTTCAGTAAGCAGTTAACCCCTGCTGTCCATCTTGAACCATTCTAATGCATATATTTATACCTATAAGCCAATTCCCCAAAAAACAAACCTTTAAATACCATTTCTAAGCCAACAGTGTCATTTAATCCATTATCCATAAATTCATTTACTGCAAATATCATGCCTGGCAAATATTACCTTACATAGTACAGTGCCTGCTAATATGTTGCTTTGTTGTGTTACTTCAGTAAAAAATATTGTAATAATAAACAACTAGCAGGTAACAGTTTCCTCTGTGTTCAAACAGAAAAGTTTCAAATTGCTGTCAGGCTCCACAAAATGTGCTAGTAATGGTCTCAGGTTCCTTTTATGTCCTTGCATTTCAAAATTCAAAGTAGCAGAGTCTTTTAATTTCTTGAAATTGTTCATTTCTTCTAATTGTGCATTCATACTGGGGCCCGGTTTTGAATAATACCCTACAGAACTCCCTCATGAATCTTTTTTTAGAATTTGGGGGTGGATTTTCCTAGGAATTACTACCTGCTCAGTAAGGCTGTGCAAAGCCTCTGTAGCTGATTCAATTCAAAGGAGATTCAGCCTGATTCGGCAGCTGAATCTCCAAATCCAAATCAAATCAAGAGACCCATTACAAGCTCTGAATTAAATCAAACCCTCCAAATTGATTCAGAAAAGATTCAGAAAAGATGTGAAGATTCGGAAGACAGACATGCAGGAGACAGAAACTGAGAAGCAGCCAGGGAGGAGGGGTTGGAAAGACTGTTCTGATATTGAAATCTGTAGCTGGCTACTGACTGTTATCTTTCTCTGAGTTCCCTTCCAATCACAGTGCTCTGGGAGAGGGAAGTAGAAACAACATATAAGGCTGTGTGCCAACTCATCTGTGTGCCTTTTGTGTGCTGTCTGTCGGTCTCTCTGTTGCAGGAACAGTGTCTGAAGGGCTCTGGCTTGGTAGTAGGTAGTCTCTTGCCACCAAGTTGTATCTAATCCTTTCCTATTTACCCTTGCCTACAATCCCTATTTTTATCCATTCCTTTCAGCTTATTATTTACCCAGAATCCTCTTGTTTGTTCTTGTTAGTCCGTCTCCCTGCCCCACCACCCCTGCCCCCAAAAGAAATCTGTTTTCCCTGACAGTGTGCCATCACTGTGCAGGAAAGCACAACATATATTACATATATTACATATATTACACACATACACACACACATTTTGCAGCACACCAAACATCATGAAGCATGCTGAAAAGGCAGGTGCCATGTCTTCTGGCAGAGGAGGGGGAAGGGGCAGAGGGAGAGCTGCAAGTTCCCCCCTCCCCAAACATAGATGCGCCCTCTTTCCTGGCAGTGAGGAGTCTTCCGCTGCTAGTAGGAGCAAGGAGGTTGGAGCTGTGTCTGCACCTGCAGCACCACCAGTAACACCAGTAATCACAACCAGCAGCAGCATGGCATTCACCATTGCAATTTCAGTTGCCAGCATGAGCCTTTCAGTGCCAGAGAAGGAGCTCGATCTGGAAGCAGGGGACCTGAGTGCCATAGCCAAGGAAATTCTGGGGAAGTAGAGGACATCTGAGTTTGTGCTCCACACCCCTCAAAGTTCCCCTAGAGGCAGGTCTCCTTCTCTGGAAGGCACCTCAGAGGAGGTTGTGGGGGCAGGTGGCTCAGCATTTCCTGTTGTGCCTCTGCTTGCTGAGGAGGGGGATAAGGCAGGATCCCCACCCACAACCCAGAAGTGGGTGGGTAGTGTAGTGTGGGATCATTTTGATGTGGCAGATAATCCTGGGTATGCTACCTGCCAGCACTGCTGAAAGCAGATCAGCTGAGGCAAGGATGAGAAACACTTAACCACCACAGCAATACTGCTCATCTCAGGAGGCAGCACCCCCTTGTCCTTGTTTCTCCTCAGCCTGGAACCAGTAGGAGTGTGCCCAAAAATAAGTTCCCCCTCTCATTCCAAAGCCCCTGTCCCCAAGAAGCAGAAGCAGGCCACCCTGGACCAGTGGGGGAAAGGTGGGGACAAAGGCTGGTGCATTCCCAAGGTGAGTGAGGTCACCCAGAGCACTGGGGAGATGCTTGGTCTGGATGGCCAGCCCTTCTCCTTTTTTGAGCATCCAGGGTTCAGGTGGCTCACGGTGCTCATGGCCCCATCCTACCAAGTGCCCGCATGCACCACCTTTATAGCAAGATGTTGGTGCCCTCCCTGTATAAGGCACACAGGAGTACATGAGGGAGGAGCTGCAGAAGGCAGAGCTGCAGGTAGCTTTCCACTTCACCTCAGATATCTGGAGCAGCTGGGGTGGAGATCATGCCTACCTCTCCCCTACAGGGCCCTGGTCTGTGGCCTCTCCTTCAAGCAGAGGTGCTGAATGAGTCCCACACAGCAAGAGAGATCATGGTGGCCATGAACTACACGGTGCAGGAGTGGCTCATTAAGCAGGTCGAGCTCTCCCATGGGTTTACAGTCACCAACAACAGGGCCAGTATGGTCAAGGTGGTGGCAATATGGTCAACTGGGGAGCCCTGGTAATCCTCTGTGTGGCACACAAGTTCCACCTCATAATCAGGGATACCTTGGAGAGGGACAGGGCTCCTGGAGATGGCACCATCAGTATCATGACCAGCCAGCTCATTTTGAAATGCAGGAAGGTGGCGTGCTACTTCCATTGCAGCATGAAGGGGGGCAAAATACCATGGGAGAAACAGGCAGAGCAGAGCATCCTGCAGTACAAAATCATGCAGGATGTGGAGACTCAGTGGAACTCCACATACCTGATGCTCAAAAGGCTAGTCAAGCAACAGAAGGCCATTTATGAGATGGCCTTGGTTGGGGAGATTGGGATCAGTGGCCCCCTTAACAAAAGAAAGTGGGATACCATCTCCCAGATCTTGGTGGTCCTCAAGCCGACTGTTGAGGCCACCAAGATACTCAGCACTGGTGATGACCTCCATAGCCAGGTGGAGGAGATTGAGAATCAAATGGGGAAGTTCCAGGGGATCAAGGTTTCTGTCTGGGGCAAGCTGCTTTCACCAGAGGTGAAAGCAGCTGAAGGAGGGCATCAAAAATGACTTGATCCATTGTGGTCTAGTACAGTCCACGTGCTGGCAGGCATGTGTGATGCAAGAGTGAAGGGGAGCATCTGCAGAAGCAAAACCCTTGATCACTGGATGGAGGTGCTGGTGAACAGTCAGGGAGGCAGAAGGGCAGAGGTGGAGTGATGTGGGAGAGGGGAATCCACTGTCTTGTGTCAGCACTCTAAGTACCAGTCAATCTTCTCCAGCACAGCCACTGTCAATGTGGGCCAAGAGCATGGCTTAAATGTTGGGGTCCAGAGGCACCAGGCCCCACCATCCAGTAAGTAGCGCAGAGACCTCACTGGCTACCTATCTTGCTGAGGATGTGGAGCTGCTGCACTGCAACCCCCTGGACTATTGTCCATTAAATGGTTGTGAAAGCAACTAAAGAAAGTAAAGCCAGCCAGATGTGGCATGATCTGGCCACAGTTTCCCAGGAACACCTGTCCTGTCCACCACAGTTTCCCAGGAACACCTGCCCTGTCCCCCAACCAGTGTTCTAAGTGAGAGGGTGTTCAACATTGCTGGGGATGTAGTGACACACTACCACACCTGCTTAGATCCTGGTTTAGTGGAGTAGCTGGTTCTCCTGAAGTGGAATTTCTGTTGCTGGGGTTTCCCAAGCTCCACATGCAGATGGAGTGAGTGCCACCTTCCTCACTCTGCACCTATTTACATTCTTTAGTTGCTTTCACAACCCTTTAATGCCCTGCACTCAGAGCTGGAGGTGACAGTTTAGTTTATCACCAGCCAGCAGGGGAGGAACATCTGCCTGCTGAGCTCCTGTGCCAGGATGAACTAAGAGGTATGGCCTGGGGCCTGGGGAAGAAGGAGGCCCCAGGACCTGGGCGTGACCTAAAACTGCACCTTGCCAGGGTAGGGAGGCCTGGTGGGACTGCCAGGGGCATGACAGCCCCAGGAAATGCCAGGAACACAAACTTCCCTGGTGAAAGGTGGGTAAGAGGTGCCTGATAACTTCCAGCTACCACACATATGCACTCACAGTCCTGGCTGGGGAAAGCCCAGACCTATAAGATCTTTGAGAGACCTGAGGCTTACTGGTTGCTGTGGAGTTGTGAGGGTGAGAACAGGAAGACTGTTCAGATTTGACCTGAGGTACCCTAGATTGGTCCGTGTTGGTACCAGGATCGAAAGGGGGGTTGAAGGACCAGGGGCCCACCACAAGGAATGCCCAGAGCAAGAGGCTCGGGATTCTGACTGGCCTGAAGGTGGAGTCAGGGCCTGAGGGGGAGCCAAAGTTCCCAGAGAGGGGACCACAGCTGGAGGGAGTGAAGGATGCAATGTGCGAGGAATGGGCCACAGTGTAGGAAAGTTACGGAGCTGCGGAATGGATGTTACCTATAGACATCAGGGGCCTAAATTGATTCAGAAGTTACCCAGATGGGAGGTTTCCCATTTTCCATCAAGGTGTGGCAGATGAAAGAGGGGTGGGCGGTTGGCCCAGAAACAGGTGGGCAGGTTGAGATCTAACTGGCACCAGGAAGGCCCTCTGTTACAGGCTACCATTCCTGATGCATTCATCCTGCTCTGCCTTAACACACACAAGGTACACAAGGTTCTTTGGGTCAATCTGATATTTTTTATTAGACCAACTGAATAGTTGGAGAATTATATCTTGGCAATCTTTCAGGTTTAGAAACCCTTCATCAGGCTGAGGAAGCATCTGCAGTTGGTGTGTGTGCTCTTCCTAGATGGAATGAATAGT
This sequence comes from Alligator sinensis, assembly GCF_000455745.1. Classification (NCBI taxonomy): domain Eukaryota; kingdom Metazoa; phylum Chordata; order Crocodylia; family Alligatoridae; genus Alligator; species Alligator sinensis. Next base: position 3,695,073 of record NW_005841855.1, on the reverse strand, counting down.
AAAGAAGCCAGAGGCTGGTATGCATGCAAGAAAGGAAGTCAGTGAAAATGTAAATTGAGGCATCAGGGGTGAGAGAAAGGCTAGGAAGGAGGGAGAAAGGGGGATGTAGCAGGTAAAAGTGGAGAGGTACCTGGGGAATCAGATGTCAAGCAGGTGACAGTGTGTCCTAAATCCAGTGTCTATACTGAGTCCATAAATTTTTGTATCGAGGAGGTTGATGAAGTGAAGTTCATAGGCTAGTCTAGATCCATTCAGTGTGTTTTGGGCTGTAGGAAGTTTGCTTCTGGTGATGAGGTTAGTGAGGTTCAGTGCTTCTTTGAATTTACAAAACACTTTTCACAGACAAGCCTATGAACTTCACTTCATCAACTTTCTCAATACAGAAATTCAAACTCATGGACTCAATATAGACATTAGATTTATGACAAACTATAACCTGTCTGACATCTGACTCCCCAGATACCTCTCCATTTTTACCTGCTACATCCCTTTCTCTCACCTTCCCAGCCTGTCTCTCACCCACCCATTTCTCCACCCATCTCAAGCTCCACCTCTGTCTACTGTTTGCTTCATTAGTATGGTATTGCCTATGCATTTAATTCATTTCATGCCTCTCTGCTAAATTTGCATGTGTAAGACCATGAACTCAGGTACTGTCGGTCACTTGCTACTTCTTTCTTGTTCTTTGCTGATTTCAGCACCATCTCCAAGGTTTGGCTTCTGTCTTATCTCCTGATGATAGCTGGTGGGCTGCATCTTGCTCTTACATAGCAAATCATACATTTTACACAATATCCTTTTGTTAGGAAACTGCTTGCTTAAGCATTTGCAAAGTTAGTTGCTTTTAATATATCAGCTAGCTTTGTGACCAGCAGCTTTTTGCTGAGACACAGGAAAAAGCCTTAATTCAGCTGCACACTCAGCACCCTCAGATTTCATATTGTTACCCCAACATCCAAAATCCATATCATTACCCTAACATAGACCAACACAGATACAACCAAAAACTCAAGGATAGTGTGTAAAATGTATGATTTGCTATGTAAGAACAAGATGCAGCCCACCAGCTATCGAGCAGTTTGAGACAGAGTAAACTGCTCCTGGGCACAGCTTCTACACATATAGCCAGGACAGGAGCAATCTGAGCCAGGGTAGAGCAGGCACACAGCTGGCTATGCCGACCAAGCACAATTTATGCTTCTGATCAGCATCTACACTAGCATTTCATCACAGTAAATTATCACCAACAGTACTATCTTAGGGTGAAGTTAATTAATTTACTGTACCCTAATATTGGCACATGTGTAGATGGTGACTCTTGACTGCAGAGCTAATTAGTCTACTCCATAGTAAAGCCCACTTGTAGATGCAGCTACTTTGTATTAGATTTGGTAAGCTGCGAACAAAATAGTTTATTTGCTCTACATTGCTTTACATTTTATGTGATTCAGCCTTAAGGCTGCCTTCCTTCCATCTTATAAGTACACATGAATTTATTAGGATGCTACCACGATACATTTTGGTGTTACCAGATACAAGATGACAACCTCATCTCCTGTCAGTCCATCTCGTATTTTATGCATCTTTTCTTGATTTACAGAAATGTTGGGGATGTGGTTACTCTTTCAGATGATAAAAGAAAAGTGTGTTAACATGCCATTTTTCCAAATGGAGGCTGAAAGTGGTTAATTGCTGCTCTCTGTCTATTCTGATCTGTGAATGTATGGACTGAGGACCTATTAGTGAAAAAATCTTGTTGCGCAAGTAGTGTCTACTTAGCTGGGGTAGACTGCAGTAGTCTTGTATTATAACTTAGTTTAGGAAGTAGGGGTATATGGCTATACAAACTGCACCAATGTTTATCTCTTCTACTACTGTCATCCTGATCATTCTGGTGGTTCCTCTACTTTTTAAAATTTAAATCGCTTGTGCTATGTATGATACCATTCCTTCACCAACATATTGAGCATTGCTACTAATGGAAGACACAATAGTACATGGATTATAGACCAGACATTGCTTTTGTGTTGTCATACATATTTTTATGGTGGCACAACATCCTGATGAATAGACATCTTAGCCCCTTATTGCACATGTGCTCAAATTTGTGAGCTGAAAGACTCCTCGTCATAGTTTGTGCTGCCTTTTTGGAACTGATGTCTGTTTGCATCCAGTGTGAGAATGCAAGTAGCCCAGGGCTGCCACCATTCCAGCCACCCCAGGTAAGCACCCCCAGGGCTTTAGGGTCTGATCCTGTAGGGG
>NW_005841855.1:3664108-3692780 GCF_000455745.1 Alligator sinensis | reverse complement strand
TCCTGAAGCATATGTTTTCTCACTAGGAGAGTAGTAAAACACTGGAACAGGTTACCTAGAGTGGTGGTGGAAGATCCATCCTTGGATGTTTTCAAAACCTGCCTAGACAAAGCTTTGGCTGGGATGATCTAGTTGGGGATGCTAGCAGTATATCACTGTGCACTAATAAAATACAACACTAACAAAAGGCTCAAAGGCAAATGGAGGTATACTAGCAAACCCATGGTTTTTTTCCAGTATAGTTTGTTTCATTTGTGGGGCAGGAAAAAGGACAGGGTAAAATAAGCCATATTTTGTTAATTTCATATTGTTCACCTTAGGAATACTTTGCTGGTACAGTACATCAGTATAACTACATCAGGAATTCCTGCCAAGTGTAGACCTCAGGGGCACATTTAGGACTAGCCTATTCTTTTAAATTTTGCCAGCATGTCAGTAAGTTTTTCCCCTCACTGACAGAATTGGCACAAGTCCTAGTATAGCTGCAGTTATACTGGCAAAAAGGGCTTCTGCTGGAGTAGCTTACTGGTTTATATTAGGAACTGGAGTTTATATTAGGATCTTATATTAGGAACTGGTTTAAGCTATTCTGACAAAAAACATTTCTGAAGACAGAAGCTGTGTCTCTGTTAGGAGAGATGTTTTCCCTCTCTGTGCCCCTGCTGTTCCCCTGCTCTGTGCCCAGCTCCACCTTCTCCACTGATTCACTGCTATCCACAATAGTAATAAGCTACTGTACAGTAATAATGAGCTACAGTGCAGTCAGCATCACCACAAAGCCATGTGGGGACGCTACAGCACAGTAATGTTGGTTACTGGGCAGTCATTTAGCACTTGGGTATACAACTACTAAATGACTTTTGAGTAATAACTGCACAGTCAGTGTCTCATGAAGACGCAGACAGTAATTCTTTTCCATTGTTTCTCTCATCTTATTTGGAGATATTTTCAAATGTCTAAAAGGAACATTAGAAATGATGAACTTTCTATTAATTTGGACCAAATAGGTACAGCGGGGTATGAATTCCAAACCCCTTGAGACAGTGAACAACTTGTTACCCATCCTTTTACATGTACACCAGTGGAGACGTACAGCTTAGTGTTAGCTGCAGAATTGTGGTTCTTTTGACAGGGGTGACTTCACATACATGGTGCAGAAGATATTTGAGAACACTGAGCTCTGTAGTGTTTGTGCTGCATATACACATAGGTGATGAAAGCATAAACACCCATGGAGGAACTGGGTACACTATAATGTTTTCCTGAATGAGGCCCAAAACAACTGGGCCTCCCAATTCCAATTCAAGTGGCATATAAAGGCTAACTCCGATTGAGACAAAGGGTTATTTTTTAGAATTTCATAAAATCCTTCCCATACGTCAAGTGATGGGAAGGATTTTATGACTATAATCTGCTGATGGAACCTGAGAGCAGCAGGGGATCTTTTCATTTTAACCATTACACACAAAGCATCCAGAACAAGGAAAAAATCAAGTTCCAAGCAGATTTAACAACACTCAATAGTTGAACACAACACAAATTTAAGCTGATGCTGTCAGATTAAAAAATGATGTTTTCTCTGCACTTACCTTTTCCTTTAGAACATGCAATCCACACCCAAACCAAATAAATGGCATTTCTCTAGCACTAATGTCCCATTAGTTTCATAATCTGTGTATATTAGTTATTCCATAGACCCATCATTGTGATTTATTTTTAATCTCCCATTTTCTGAACAGGGCTAAAGCCTGATAGAATCCTTAACTAATAATTGTCAGAAACACCTAAGTGCTTTGGGGCTAGCATATTTATTGAATCCATTTGCCTCCCATTGTCCTTCTGTAACAAGTAGCATTACTGTTCATTAAACAGGCCATTTCAGGAAATATAAAACAAATAAACAAATCAATAAATAAGGCAAAATAACCACTGACCCCTGTGGGTTCTCAGATTTGTATATCTCCTCACTGTAATAACTGAATTTTGGAATATTCCTATTATAAATGGTTTCTTTTTCTCCTTAGGACATTGACACATGCAATTTCACCCACTTGATTGTAGTCATTCAGCTGAGGTGAGTGCCAGAGTACAAACAAGAGGCTGCCCAGTAAAATACCATCCTTCCTCTATCATTCTTGCTGTCAAGAATATCTGGGATGATTGTCTTGGCTTTGTCTTGCAGAATAAATAACAACTTGATCCTTTTTAAGGACAAATTTTCGGTTACCCTTCCCAAGTGTCATTAGAGATGGATTCCAAGACCTGTAGCCAAAAAGCCAGATGAGGGAAAACACAGGAAATGAACGTCAAACACTAAACTGTTGTGCAAATAAACACACACCACATTCCACTTTTATTGCATGAGAGTCAGCCTAAGAACTAGGCTTTGAGAGGAATGAAGATTGGAAATGCTAGCGCAGAGTATACACTGTATTCATGAACTTAGCCACATTTTAGACCAGGCAGCCACTGTGAATGATTCCAACTCCAAGTTAAGTGCATCAAGCTTAACTCAGTGTATCAATATGAACAAATTAGCATCCCTTCGTACATAGCCTCTGTGTTAACTCCTTGTCTCATTAGCCTGATTGTTGTGCCAAACGAAAACTATTTTTGTGTCAAGAACAAGGATTTAATAGCTGTAATTTGACCATTCATTGAATAGTGTCAAATACTATGGCTTTGTTCCCAAGGCCAATTGACTGTCCTCATATCCTACAATATCAAGCCCAATTACTCACACAATAGGCTGTCCCGCAGGGTTCCAACTTGGAATAAAACATTTTAAACAAAGTCTACCCGTCTTCTACTCTTATGTTTTTAATTTGCCAGTTGCAAGACAATGAAGCAGCCATATTGATAATAGTATAAAGATAGCTAGTTGAACAATGCCCCTGCAGCCTTGTTAAATGTCTTCTCAGATATTTTTGTTGCACAGCCCCCACTCCAATAAAAGAGATCAGAATAAATAAGTGATTTCTTTGATGTTTGTTTCCCTCCCCTTTGGCTAATATAAGCAGCTTGGTACATGAGTTGGAAGCTATTGAAAGGGAAAACAAATGTAAGAAAGAAGAGAAAGACCAGAAGAAAATGAGACCCGAAGAATAAGAAAGAATAGAAGAACCCAGAAAGAAAGTGAGAGGGGAGGAATATTGAAAGTGGTAGAGTGAAGGACAATGACAGAGCAAAAATTGGAGGGGTGGTGAGGGGGAAATATTGTGTGTCAACCCTGAATCTCTGGAAACTGGTACAAGAAGCAAAGAGGAATACCCTCCTTTATATAGCAAATCATAGGGGTTAGGGTCACAAGGTATCGGACCAAACAAAGGGCACAGGCAAAATAAAGAAACATCAATGTTGGTAGCATATACTCAGCACCGTAATTTCCCCACTACACCTCCAGAGGTATCCCCAAACAAGCCTTTAGTCCCTAGAGTGCTCAAACTGCAGCCTGCAGCTTCCCCCAAGTCTGAGTCCAGCTCCTTCAGCCCATAGTCATGGCTAACCAAGTCATTGAGATCCCAGCTCCATTGTGCACTTCTATGTGTAGGGCTGACCAGGTTCCATATGCAAGCTGCTCACTCTTCCCCTTACTCCTGCCTCAAGCTTCTTCTTCCTTTTTCTCTTGCTCTCCCAGTCTCAGGGGGCTTGGGGAGTTGTAGTCCCAATTAACATTCATTACAACTCTGCAGACTGCCCCCTGGTTCCACTGGCTGTTACACACATTATATTCACATTACATTAGCAGGGTCAAGAAAGAATTACAGTTGGGAAAAGAAAATAATGGTGGAACCAGAAAATATATAAGACTGGCCATTTGTATGCACTAGTCTTATAAAGGGAAAGTGAGGTGGCACAAAGAGCAATCATGTGAGCATAGAACAGGAAGATAGGAAAGCCGTTAATACAGTCAGCAGCCCTTATTTCCTTGTGTTTGCTGTGCCATTGTTCTATGCTCCTCTGTCTACCAATGAGCACTGATAAGGGAGGTGCTGGAAGAATGAGCACTAAACATTTGTAATTAAATTTATTGAACTAATTAAATTAGTTCCTTTGATGCCTATCTGACTTGGGCCCACTGTGTCCCTTCACATCACATGAAACTACAGGTACTCCACTGGCCCCTACACTTAAATAATAGCTAAGATATGAATAGCTGGAAATAACTTAATGTATACATTTGTGTGCTTCTTTTTAAGCAAATTTGGAAAAATTTCCTTTAATCGTCTGTTAATCCACAAAAATGTTTTCTTTGTATAGCATATTTCTTCCAACTTGTTTTCCTTTTTACTCCTGTCTCCATACCTTTGAAGGCAATTGAGTTATGGTGCCTCAGTGCATTGGCCAGCTTTGGTACAAATGCCTGGTGCCAGGCTTACTATAGTCAGAAAATTATGTATTTAATGAAGTAAGCCCATATGTCGTTCATGAATTAGATCTTCACAAATTTGTTCATTATTTTAAAGCATTTATTGAATATTTTCTACAAACATATTCATCATATGTATAATTGGCTAACTATTCCCTGCAATGAGGAAATGGCAGGATTGAATCCAGAGTTAAGGATTATACACTGTGCTTATAAATCTAGTCTATAAAAAATGATAATTTCTTTTTTACGTGATATTATTTCATGATAATTGCATCATAATTTCAGCTTTTATGAAATGGTTAGCTCAATGGTTTCAAGGAACGAAGCAAGGAAGAAAGGAAGGAAGGACTTCGACTTTTTACCTACTTTATTCAGGGGTTCGGGGTACAAAAAGTTGGCCCCTCTGCAGTCCAGGGCCAATATACAAAGCAAAGACAAACAAATTGCCATCAAACCAAGAGCACCATGTCCTTACATTCATAACATCACACCTTCACTGTATTACATACACGTCATGCCTAACCTGCCATTATGTGGCCAGGACACCAGCCATATGATCGTATAGACCAAAGCCTTCTATAAATGAACGATTCCTACCCTGCTCTATCCGATCATACATGTGACAACACCTTCAACTTCCCACACAAGGAAAAAGCAACAAGCAGCCTGGTGAGGGCCCAGGGTCTGGCACAGGCTGGGAGTCACAGTCCGACTCCAAGTCTGCCTGGTTGCCCAGACCGGTCATGACATCAGAGCATGTACTGAAGACGACCGTCCTACATGTGGCACAGTGCTCCCTTAAGGGCCCAGCATGCCTCAAAGGTGGGCACTGCCTACCAGAGCACAGCATGCTCAAACTCCAGTTAGAGGCATGGCCACACCAGGAGGCCAAAGAGCCACAGGGCATTGTCTGAGCCGGTCCTGGCAAGGCAGTTCTGGTGGCTCTTGAGGACAGCCATCTTGGCCTGACTCAGTAGAAAGTTGGCCAGGCAGATGGTGCCCTGCTCGGCCACCCAGTATGGGTAGGAGCATACATAGGTGGTCTCCGAGAGGCTCCTGCCCAGTGCCCACAGTGGTGGCTCAAGGGCAACAAAGAGTGGCCGCAGTCGGGAACAGTCAAGGAAGGCATGAAAGAGGTTCTCCTCAACATCCCCAGGGGCAAGTCATCGAGGCAGCTGGGTCAAAGTGGGACAGAAATGTGCCAGTAGATAGGATGCCGTGCAGCAACAGCTGCTGCAGGTCACCAGTCTTCTTGGTAGTTGGCAGCTTATAGAATGTTCACCAAGCTGGGTGGGCCAGTGGGGAATCTGGCGGCCCCAGGCATCATCACCACAGTGTCTCAGGGCAGCCTGGTGGCACCTGGGCTTGGTGGATTTGAACCACCCAGGCATATAGGCTTCTATGCGACAGAAAAGAAAAGCGGCAACCTGTGTCACTGTCAGGAGGCACAGGGAATATCAGCAGGGTGCCAAGTCCACCACCCAGCTCACCGGCCATGACCAGGGTGACTGGCAGTATGGGAAAAGCCTTGCTTGGGGTATCTGCAGCACAGGGGACCTGGTATACCTGGAGATGGTAATCCAGGGTGGCTGCTGCCTCCAGTGGGAGGGCAGCCTGGATGTCAGGCAGGAGATGGCCCACACTGTGGACAGAGCACATTCCTAGATGGGTGGTCAGGGCCTTAGGCAAGAGCCAGGCAAACTGAGCGGAGTCAAGGAGATGGCTCAGGTGGAGGACATGGACCTGGATAAGAGCAGCCATGAGGCTGGTGGAGGCCAGGCTTGGCACGGGGTGCCTCAGGGTTGTGCACCAGGGCTCCCTCATCAGCTGTGGGAACTGCAGGTGCTGGGCCCGGGGCTGGAGGTGGAAGGTGGCCTGCTAGAATTGCACCATGCCATGGTAGAAAGTTGGAAGCACTGTCCAGTTCAGGAGTGTAAAGTCCAACAGGAAGAGCTCCCAGTCAAAGCCGAGGGCCCCCACCCTCTGCAGGAACCAGACACTCCTCACCATAGAGGATCCACAGAATGGATTGCAGGTGGAAGGCAGCCACCTTGCTTGCCAGATCAACCAGGGCCTGGCCCCACTCGGCAACAGGTAGGTAAAGGACAGCTCATGGGAGCCAGTGGTGCTCATCCCAGAAAAAAATCTACCAGGAGATGGAGGCTCTCAAGCAGGTCTTGTGGTGGTCAAGTACAGTGCACTGGTGCCACAGGGTTGCCACCACCAGGTTCTTCATGATGAAGGCATGTTCATGGTAGGGGAGGCTGGTTAGGTGCCACTGCCACCATTGTAGGCAGGCCTCTACCCCTTCCTCAAGGTGATCCCAGTTGCACACCATGATGGTTAGTGGCCCTAGGAACATGCCCAGGACCTTGAGGCCCTCGTGGCACCAGGTGAGGCCCCCTGGCAAAACCAGTGGGGAGGGAGTCATGATGATCCATGTGTCAAGCAGCAGGGTATCATTCTTGGCCCAGTTGATACAGGTCTTCCTGGGTGTTAAGGAAGATGGTCCTATCTTCTACATATGCTGACAGCTGGAGCAGAGGGCCAATGGACAGGCCTGTGGTCAATGGCAAGGCCCCACCACTCAGGCAGTGCCACAGCACATGCAGCAGCAGCTCAATGGCCAGGGCATAGAGCATGCCCGATAGGGGGCAGTCCTAACAGATGCCTCTGCATGTGGGGAACAGGGAACAGAGCATGCCGTTCACCTTGAGCAGGCTGGAGGTGTCTTGATACAACAGCAGTAGGCCCCCGGTAAAGGTGGGCCCAAAGCCAAAGGCCTCCAGGGTCTGGAAGAGGTAGGCATTGCTGACCTGGTCAAAGGCCTTCTACTGATTCAGAGAGATGAGGCCAATGTTTAAGCCGAAGAGTTTGCTGGCTATGAGAAGGTCACGCAGCGGGAACAGGTTGTCTTGGATGGTCCTGCCCAGCACACAGTAGCTCTGCTTAGGCCTAGTGATGGAGGCCATGACAGTGTGGAGCCAGGTTGCCAGCACTTTGGCCAGAATCTTGTAGTCCGCATACAGCAGGGAGACCAGCAACCAGTTCTTAATGCAGCCAAGGTCTCCCTTCTTGGGCAGCAGCATGAGCACCGCTTGGTGGCAGCTGATCAGCAGGACCTTGTTGGTAAGACTCTCCTGGAAAACATGCAGGAGGTAGGGGCCAAGGAGAGGCCAGGAGGTCTTGTAGAACTTGGAAGATAACCTGTTGAGGCCTGGGGTTTTGCTGGAGGCAAGGCCAGCTGTGACGGCTGCCAGCTTCTCCAGAGATATTTTCCGCTCCATCTTGGTGGCCTCCAGGGCACAGAGATATGGCAGGCCCTCATGGAGTTCCTGCGTGGCCTTCGGGCAGGACAACTCCACTGCAAACAGGTCACGATAGAAGGCGATGGCATGCTCATGTACCTTGCCTGATTACCTGGCCCTTGGGGGTCTTGAGGTTATCTAAGACTTTGCTCACTGCCTGCCATCACTCCAGGTTGAAGAAGTGGGTTGGGTCATCTGTTTCTGCCAGCTCTTGGCAGTGGGTGTGGATCCTCGCTCCACAGGGTGCACTCTCCACCAAGTCTTGGAGGCAATTCCTGCCGAAATGCAGCCTCTCGCGCTGCACCGCATCACTGCCTGCAGCCAGCAGGGCAGCCTCAAGCTCTGCCACATCTTCCTCCAGCTCTTGGATATGGTGGTGCAGTTCATTTGTGGCCAGGTGGGTGTACTGCTGGCAAAAATTCCAGATCTGTACCTTGCCCATGCCCCACCATAGCTTCCAGGAAAAGTAGCTCAATCTTGTGGCCTCCCAGCCCCACCAAAAGTGGGCAAAGCAGTCACGTAAGTAAGAGTCTTGAAGTAGACTGACATTGAAGCACCAATAAGGTGCCCATGCACAGGTTCTCCTCAGCAGGTTTAGTTCACAGCAGGCCAGGCCATGATCTCACAGGCCTGAGGGAATGATGCGACCACTGAGCATGAGTGGCAGATGGTACCTGGTGGCATAAAGGCGATCAAGGCAGGCCATGGTGAGACCGCCAGCATTCATCCTGGCCCAGGTGTACTGGCGCACATCAGGATGTAGGGCTCACCAGATATCAATGAGGCTTGCAGTCTCCAGGGCAGACTGCAGCTTGTGGGCAGAAGGCAGGTGAGGCTCAGACCCCATGTCGTCAAGCAAGGCATCAGTGGTGCAAATAAAGTCCCTGCCTATGAGGAGCAGGTCATCATCCTCACTGGCGTTGCCCAGGAGGGCAGCCAAGGTCTCGAAGAAAGCGACTCTTTCCTGACCATCAGTGGGTGCGTAGACATTGATGAATGACAGGTGATGTTGAGCTAGGGTGACGCAGACAGTCAGCAGGCAGCCGGGGGCAATCTCCTGTGCTACTGCCGTATCATGCTGTAGTTGTGACAATAGGAGAGTCGCAACCCCAGTGCTAAGATTGGTGCCATGGATCAGGAACAAGTGGCCTTGCCAGGCAGCATGCCAAGCCACCTGGTTGAGCTGGTTGGAATGTGTCTCCTGGAGGAAGGCAACAGCCAGCTGCTTCTGGTGCAGAAGCTCCAGGATGGCCTCCCGTTTCACAGGATCTCGACAGCCATTGATGTTAAAAGTGCCAAAGATTGTGGCTATCATGAGTCTGGGTATGGGAGAGGAAGAATGAGGTAAGGTATAGGTGGAAGAGTGAGCCCCCAAGAGCAGAGCAAAAAGCAGAGAGACTGGGGAAGGCCTATCATGCCCTACTCTACTGCAGGTAACTGCCCAGGCCCTACTCATCTCTCACCCACTGTTCAAGCTTCTCCAGAGAGTAAACCTTCTGCCGAGTGCCTAGATCCTGTTGCATAAGTTTGGCCACAGCTCTGGCAGCCTTAACAAAGAGTTTAGGATCCGCGCACCACTGGGTGATGCACCATGCTACATTCTTCTGTCCTTTGGTCTGTTTCAAAAAGTTCAGGAGACTGCCCTAGTTGGGGCTGACCCGGGGGAGGGGGGTCTGCTAACATGGGCTGGACATTTCCAACAGAAGCAGAGCGAGATTGCACCCCAGGTGGGAGCTCACCCACAAACGCAGTGTCTACACGCTCAATGTCTAGATATGTCAGCCTCCTTTCATTGTCCAGGTCAAGGACTGGCTCCAGAAGAGCGATGCCTGCCTTCTTGCAGGGAGAGAGGTCATCCTGCTCTTGAGGTCACTTGCAACAGTCAGAAAGCTGGATCTCCTTCTCACTAGCTTCCTCATCCAGTTTGGTAGCCTGGGATGTGACCAAGAGGTCAGCAGACTCCTCTGCCACCCCCTGGATAGGGCCTCCAGAAGAGAGGCATTCTGCGTAACTTTTACTGCCCCCTGACTCAGGAATCTGGGAGACAGGCAAAGGGTTGACAACCCCCACCTTCACCTCCTACTCCTCCAAGCCGTCCCTGTCCACGGTCAACAGGGTCATCAGTAAGATAGCTGGAGTGGCATCAGGCTTTTCAGCAGGGGCCAACCTGGCACTAGCCAAGGTGGGTCCCAGCAGGGATGGGGTGTCCTGAGAGGCCCCTTTCACCTTCCTCTCTTTGTTCTTCTTCTTCCAAGTGGTAGGTGGCCCACCCTTTGTAGGGAATGGGCTAGACTGCTCCCAGCCCGCCTCCTCAGGGCCAGCCAACTCAGACAAGGCCATGGTAGAGGGCATCTGGGAGGAGACCCAAGCCCTATTGTTTGACAGGACCTTGGCGCCACTGTCACCAGTCATCTCAGCTGCCTTGGCCGGGGCAGTTAGGGCAGGCGGGGGCAAGTGGAGGCATCAGCCCCTCCACCTGGTGGGGCCTCTTCACCAGTCGGGGTGGGCACCATAGATGGAATGGATGGGGGAGAGGTCTGGGGCCCTCCACTGGATGGTGCTCTCATGCCAGAGACCCCATCCCCCTCAGATGAAACAGGGGTGAAAGGAGGTCAGGAAGAGCTCCTGGCCTCCCTGGGCATGGCCTGTGCCCCAAAAGTGGATGCGCCATCCATTGGCACCACTGTAGTCACTGATGTTCTGGCTGCTTTCCCCCTCAGGCACTGGGCTGCTGGGGGGGAAGAGCTACCACACTGGAAACATGTGGTCTCCCCCAAGGGAATATAAATCACAAACCTCTGCCCATCGAACATGCAACTGAAGGAGTGAGGCAGAGACCATGGGCCCTCCCTGAGGAGCATGAAAACCTGCCTTCAAAAGACAGGACATGCTTCAGCTTTGGGTCCTTGCTTCCGATCATCAGTCGGTGAAAGGAACTCATAGGAACTCCACAGGGCTCGAGTTCCTTGCCAGCTCCAGATTGGTTACATGTGGGGTAACGTTGGAAATCATCACTGTGGCAGGGCACTATTGGTGCCTGCCACTTTAAGATGGGAGACAAGCAGCCAGCAGGTGCTTAATTGCAGCGGCCATTTTAGATCTCTGGCCGCCCATATAAACAGGGCAGTTCGCCGCTGGCAAGAGAGGCAGCAAAATTGCCTGCCTGCAAGGTTTCATGTATCATACTGGAGGTAAGGGAGGAGCTGTAGGGGATGGCTAGGATGCTCCTGGTCCTGTGCATGACCTAAAACTGCACCCTGCTGGGAGTGGTTGGCCTGGTGGGGCTTCCAGGGGCATCTGAGCCCCCAGGAAATGCCAGGCCAGTTATCACCCCAGTGAAAGGCAGGTAGGGGTTGCTTAGCATTAGCCCTCACCTTCGGGTGGGTCCAGTAACATCAGAGTTAGTGAGGGCCAGATATGGCTGGGGCTACCTGAGTCCTCTGGGTTGCAAGACCCTTAGGAGGGAGAGTGGGGGCCAGGCACAGTTGTGGTCACCTGAGCCCTCTGGGTTTAGGACCCAGAGGAAAGGCATTTGGGGCCAGGAATGGCTATAGCCACCTGAGTCCACTGGGGAGGGAAGCCCCATGGCCCTGAGTGAAGGGGGCAGAGATGAGTAGCCCGAGTAAGGGGTCTGTGTGGAGCCCCAGTGAGGGGGCAGATATAAGAAAACCCAGTGAAGGGTGGGAAAACCAGAGGACTGAGAGCCCAGTATGTTTATATAGAGAAAGCACAATGACATGCTGCTCCCGGGCGGGGGGAATGAGAGTTCCTGTGAGACCCTGGAACACCAGTCATAGTGTGATTTACCCCAACTCCCACAACTGGGTGAGTTAACCCCTAGTAGGGCTGGAAGGTGGACCTAGGAGTGAGAGTGGGGCTAGAGGCTCAGAGGCCTGAGTACCTTCAACTGGTCAATGCTGGGGCCAGGACCAGAATAGTCAAAAGGGCCAGATGCCCACCATGAGGGACACCCAGAGCTGGAGGCCTGGGGTTCCAAATGGCCTTAGAGACGAGGCCAGGGCCTGTGCAGCCAAAGATCCTGGGGGGGAACATGCCCAAGAGTGGAAATAGTTTCAGGGATCTAAGCAGCCCAGAATGAGAGCGGAGTAGGCCGCCTGAGTGGAGGGGTCTTAGAGGGATCCTGATAGGAGGATTCTGGGACCCAATGTGGAGACAGTGAGATTAACAGCCAGATGTCATCTTCTGTGAGGCTTGGGCTGCAGTGTAGGGGAAGAACGGAGGGGTGCCCCCTGGCATTGTGGTAAGGATGGGTAGCCTCCCACCTTAATCAACAACTTAATTAATTAACAACAAGGTGTGGCAGGAGAGTCAGGTGGGTGGCATTCCCAATGGCAAGTGTGGAAACTAGCACTGTGGCTGGTCGGGGAGCCCCACTTTGCCACAACCACCCTCACAGCCTGGGTATCTAAGGACATGAAAAAAATAGTGTGCGCCCACCATTTCCAGGCTTTCTGTGTTCACCCTGTTTACCTGAGTGCTTCCACCCAGGTCAATCACTGGGACCGTGTTAACATGACCTGCATAACATATGTTACGCTGTCCCAGGAGACCAGCTAGGGCACCTACACAGACCTTGACCCTGACATAGGGAGTGGTGTGAACCCTCAAGCCATGGGTAATGGGGAGGTATTGAAAGGCATCCTTATGCCAGCTGCTGGGTGTAGGAGCAGCCATTCCTTCTAGGACAGGGTTCATTTCAAAAGCTAAAAGCTAAGAGAATGAAAAATGATGTTTATAGTAACTAGAGATAAGTGTCTTGGAATGCGGCCATAAAAAACTAAATGGGAGGGGAAAGGGGTGGAGTGAAAAGAGCCAGGCTGGGGGGAGGGGAGGGGGAGGGGGCATGTTATGAGGGTTAGGAAAAAAACAAACAGAAAAAGGGGGGAAAAAAGGAGGGGAATTAAGAGCACCCCTCAAAAGGCAAGATAAAGAAAAAGATAACTCTCCACAACAAATAAGCAAAAAAGAGAGAAAGAAAAAGAAACTGTAAGAAAAAAGCTATAAAGTAGCAACTCACAGGCAAAGAAACAAGAAGTAAAGGGGGAGGGGAGAGAGGGCAGAGAAAAAGAAGAAACAACACTGTGAAAATGCAAGAAAAGAAGCAGGAGAGGAGAGGAGAGGAGGGTCCTGATGATCTCCACCCCAGAGTGCTGAGGGAATGGGCGGAGGTCATTGCGGGACCCCTGGAACAGCTTTACAAGCACTCACGGTGCTCTGAGGTGGCAGAGGACTGGAAAAGGGTCAACACGGTCCCCATTTTCAAAAAAAGGGAGGAAAGAGGACCTAGGAAACTATAGGCCTGTTAGTCTTACCTTGGTCCTGGGAAAGCTCTTTGAGAAAATTACACAGGAGCACATCTGCAAAGGACCAACAGGGGAGATTATGCTTAGGGGCAATCAACATGGGTTCACCAGGGGCAGATACTGTAAGACCAACCTGGTTGCCTTCTACGACCAGGTCACAAAATCCTTGGATGCAGCTGTCATGGTGGATGTAGTCTTTCTGGACTTTAGGGAGACACTCTTCAACATTGTCTCTCACCCCATTCTCATTAAAAAATTAGGCAACTGTGGTGTTGATGTGTACACAGTCAGATGGGTTGGAAGTTGGCTGGAGGGCTGCAACCAGAGAGTGATGGTGGATGGGTCATTTTTGACCTGGAGGGATGTGGGCAGTGGGGTCCCCCAGGACTTGGTCCTTGGGCCTGCACTGTTCAACATCTTCATCAGCGATTTAGATGAAGGGGTGAAAAGCACCTTTTTTCAAGTTTGTTGATGACACTAAGATGTGGGGAGAGGTGGGCAAGCTAGAAGAGAGGGACAGGCTACAACTAGATCTCAACAGGTTACAGGGGTGGGCGGATGAGAGTAGGATAGGTTTCAATACTGACAAATGCAAGGTACTGCACCTGGGGAGGAAGAACCAGCAGCATACCTATAGGCTGGGGAATTCCCTTCTCATCAGCACAGAGGCAGAAAATGATCTTGGAGTCACTATTGACTCCCAGATGAACATGGGCTGCTAACTGCACCTTGTCATGCATCGACAGATGCATCACAAGCAGATCCAAGGAGGTGATCCTCCCCCTCTATGCAACATTGGTCAGGCCACAGTTGGAGTACTGAGTCCAGTTCTGGGCGTCGCACTTCAGGAGGGATGTGGACAGCATTGAGAGGGTCCAAAGGAGGGCCACTTGCATGATCAGGGGGCAGCAGGGCAGGCCCTATGAGGAGAGGCTATGGGACCTGAACCTGTTCAGCCTCCACAAGAGAAGGCTGAGAGGGGATCTGGTGGCCATCTGTAAACTTGCCAAGGGGGACCAGCAGGCAGCGGGAGAGTCCCTGTTCCCCCAAGCTCTACTGGGAATAACAAGGAATAACAGCCATAAGTTGAATGAGAGTAGATTCAGGCAAGATATTAGGAGGCATTACTTCACAGTCAGGGCGGCTAGCATCTGGAACCAACTTCCAAGAGAAGTGGTGCTTGCTCCTACCCTGGGGGTCTTCAAAAGGAGGCTAGACAATCACCTAGCCGGGGGCGTTGACCCCAGCATCCTTTCCTGCCCATGGCAGGAGGTCAGACTTAATGATCTGCTCAGGTCCCTTCTGACCCTACCTACTATGAAACTATGGAGTCTTACACTCAGAATCACCCCCACACAGCTCCAAGCGAACCTGGTCCAAAGCATCAAAAGTGAAGGAAGGAAGTCCTTTAAAACTTTACCTGAACAGAGCAGAGCTAGTTATGCATGTGGATGTCTCCAGTTGTCTGAACCAAAAGCTCAGGAGCCTGAACTGCTCATGCAGTAGAACTCAATGGGTAGGAGGTACCATCAACACTGGTACACAAGAAGACATAAGTGGCTGCAAGAGAAGAATGGCATGGTCCTCATCCCTGACACATTCAAATATAGCACAGTTCCCAAGTGAGCCCCATTTTATCACTTCTGCCTCTCCAAGGTGGTTGAGAAGACCTTTGCTACTGCCTCTACTGCTCACGAGGCAGATCAGGGAGCCCCACAATGTCTCCACTCCCTCCTTGAGAGGGGAAAGAGATCCTCTGCCTCTGCTGGTCTGAGCAGAGAATAGAACAAAATGAGAGGAAGATTCTGTCATGATGTGTCTGAAGTCCTGGGTTACCTTCCTCTGCCTGTAGTACATTCTATTTCTTAGAGATCATTAGAAAAAACAAATGAAAAGGTTTTCTGTACTATTTAGAGGAGCAGCTGTTTTCAATATCCGAGAAAAATTATACCAGGCTAACAGAAGAGCACTGCTTCTCTAATTAGTAGACTGAGCACTTATGTTATTTTCTTGTTCAAATTGACAGTGTCAAATTGTTTCATTACAAGACACACCAGCGACAATTTATTTTATAAAATAATACAAGATTTGTTTATCAATACTAAATAGCAGCTGCTCTTAATCATTTAAAAAATAAAATAATATAAAAATAATAGAATAAATACTTTCAAACCCTTTATTATGTTACACCGTTACACCGTATCAGATTATCACATGTCAATAGTAGTAGTACAGAATTTCCCAGGAAATGGTGTTCCTGACATTCAACCATCTCTGCTATTTAGAAATGTGCTGGGTGATGGGTAACCTGGAAGCAAGTCAATTTGGTACTTTAAACAAGTGCTACTGAGAATACATTAACAGATGCCAAAGCCTTATTCTGATCCGAAGGAAGAATGAAAGATTATTTGGCAATACTGTAATATGAAAACACCTTTACACTATTTACTTTTTTTAAACGTGCTATATCTGTATCACACCACCACAAACAAAATTGAGTAATATACCATAACCAAGTGGACTCTACTTTTCTTAGTTTCATAGATTTGTACTTGGGAAAAATGGGGCTTAAGTACACACAAAGGAGAAAGTATGCAACAAACACTGTGGCATACTCCCACTTCCTTGTGTTGTTGAAAGGCACATATTGTACCAGAGCAATAAGAGCCAGTATTTAATCAACATATTATGTGCATGCAGGAGATACAAAATATAGAAACCAGAGCCAGTTTTAAGCTGCTGTATGGTGGGAATTCCCTTTGCCGATAGCAGTTTTCAACCTCCCACCCGTCATTTTAAGGTACAGAATCCTTCTAATATCTTTGGAAACACTCTTACTTATCAGTGAAAATGCTCAATTTTGTCTGTAACAATCAACTTGATCCATAAGAGGCAGATTCAGAGTCCAAACAGCCTTTAGAGTGCAAGCTTGGAGTCCTAACTATGGGTCTCGACAGAGCACCGCATCCATCTCTAAATTACTTTTGTTAGGACAAGCTTCTTTTCTTTCCAGATCTCACCTCTTCTTGGGTCTCGCCTCTGATTTGATTTGATTCCTTGGCTGAAACTTCTGGGAATACCCCTTGTCCTCCTCTAAAGACATAGTATCATATACTGGCACTCAATGCACGAAATATGATAGGTATCATGCATCCATACTGCACCCACTTCCATCACCAATCAGGACCACCTCTCCCTTGGGGCTCTGGCTGATTTTCATGCTTATCACTGGGCCAATTGTTCACATTGCTTTCCTGACCTTGTTTTAAATATTTCATTCTGGCTAACTTCATTCAAGTAACTTGTTTTAAGTATTTCATTCTGGCTAATAACATATCAGACCTTCTTGTTGCTAAAGATAATTGGGCTCTTTAAGAGAATGATCTACAGAGGTGCTGCGACTCCAGGAAGCATTTCAGGCATATGCACAAAACTGGCTTCCTAGTGCTTCCTCTAGAGGCATAACAAGAAATTTTGGGCATGTATACACATACTTTATAAAAATGCACTTTGACTCCTGAGCAGAGAAGTTGTTAGGTGCCAACCATTGGAGGAGAAGGAAGGAGGATTCTGATTGCAGGAGAGTGCCAGTGAAAAGTACTGTGGGATGCTGCCAGCACTCTCTGTAAATCAGATCCCAGGACTGGTGTGTCCCCAGAGGCCAGTAAAGAAACTTGGACAGAAATTAGGAGTGGTTGTTTTAGAAACATAGAAACATAGAACCGGAAGGGACCTATAAGATCACCAAGTCGAGTCCCCTGCCATGGGCAGGACGTTATTGGGCTCAGATGAGCTCAACAAGGTGCCTGTCGAGCCACATCTTGAACACCTCCAAGGAGGGTGATTGCACCACCTCTGGGAGTGTGTTCCAGATTCTGGTGACCCTTACAAAGAAGTAGTTTTTCCTTATATCCAACCTGAATGTACCCTCTATTACTTTATGCCCATTGGTCCTCATCCTTCCTTGAGGTGCCCTCCTGAATAGTTGCTCTCCTAGTTGTTGATGCTCACCCCTGATTTACTTGTAGGCAGCTATAAAGTCACCTCTCAGACTTCCTCTTCCTCAGGCTGAACAGGCCCACTTCCCGGAGTCTCTCCTCATAGGGCTTAACCAAATAGGTGGCCCTTCTTTGTACCCTCTTGAGCTTACCCACATCCTTCTTGAAGTGGGGTGCCCAGAACTGGACACAGTACTCAAGCTGAGGTCTCACCAATGCCGAATAGAGAGAGAGGAGTACCTCCCTGGATCTACTGGCAACACATCAGATGATGCACGCCAGAGTTTTGTTTGCCCTTTTGGCAGCCTTGTCACACTGTTGGTTCATATTCATCTTCCAGTTGATTGTGACCCCCCCAGGTCTTATTCATATGCTGTGCCAGCCAGTGGACCACTACCTATTGTATATTTGTGGTGGGGGGTCTTCCTACCCAGGTGAAGGAGCTTGCATTTCTCCTTGTTAAAGCTCATCTGATTTAGTTCTGCCCATAAATCCAGTCTGTCAAGGATGTCCTGGATCTTTGCCCTATTGTCTGGTGTGCCAAGTTTCCCCACAGCTTGGTATCATCCGTGAATTTAATCATTACATTTTCCAACCCTTTTATTAAAGTTTGGAGAAATAATACTATTATCTATTATTATACTACTATTATCTACTATTAATACTATTACTATTAATATTACTAAAAGAATACGATTATCTTACATTTCTTCCCTTTCTAAACCTCAGACCTCCTCTGCCCCAGGGTCAGACCAATAGCCATATTTGGGGTCAGGAAGGAATTTTACCCCAGGGTCAGATTGATATGGACTGTGAGGGTCTTTGCCTTCCTCTGTAGTGGAGGAGTGTGACCCTCTACCTGGGATTTGTTGAGAGTATATTAACAACATTTTTTAGAAGCAAGACATTGGCTGCTGTGGCTCCCCTGCTTTATCTGTGGCAGGCTAGGGTGTTATGTCTTTGATTATGTCAGGGTTGATGGTAGTACAAAGAGTTTAGATTATGGTTTTGTATCTGAAGGTTTGGATAGGGATGATCCTGCCTCAGGCAGGAGATTAGACTTGATGACGTCTGGGGGTTCCTTCCAGCTCTGCTTCTCTACAATTCTCTGATTCTATAGAAAAAGCAACTGAAGCCAAATACATATCAAGCATGTTTGTGTGCCCTGGACAGGGACAAGGGAGAGGTTGCCCCTGACAGAATCAGCCAGGCCAGCAGTAGCAGTGCCACCAATCTTTCATCCTCTCTAAGTCCGCACTTGGGACAGGTGCCTCACTCACTCATCCCTAGTTATATTACTAGCTGGGTGCATCTATGTGAGACCTTTTACTGCAGAGCTGACTAACTAGGTCCACAGTAAAGCGTCACCATCTACACATGAGGTGCTATTAGGCCACAGTAAACTAATTAACTCTGCTGTAGCAATGTACTGCCTGACACAAGTACAATCCTACAGTGGAGTAGTTATGTGCGGTGAAATGTTTGCGTAGATGGTGATGGGGCTGGCTGAAGGATGAAGGTGCTATATTGCATGGCTGCCTGCCAGCTAGCCCTGCACTGTAGCACCCTCTTACCCCAGTAAAAGGCTTTCATGTCTGCTAGCCCCACACTGTAGCACCCTCTTACCCCAGACAGCCTCTCTGCAGCATGTTGAGGTAGGGTGAGCTCCAGGCTGATGTCCAAGGCCCCCTGCCAGCCAGAACTGACACACCCTGGCTCAATGTGATGTAGTCCTGGGCACATGTGTAAATGCTGCACCCGGGAACAATAAACTCTGGTGTGAACTGCACCGGAGTTTTTGTGTCACATTAATATCATGTGTAGACACGCCCACTGAAGTATAAGCTAATTGAAACAATGAAATGTGGGCTAACAGACTAGGTGAGCTGTGGTAGGGAATGGCGGAGCTAAGGGAGCATTCAGATTTCATTATTAGTTAGGTTAAGCCTTGCTCACTGTATATTGATAAATTCCTGCATTCACAGCCTATGGAGATAATCTGTAGGAAATCTCCATATTAACAGGCATGAGGTAAAATCCAGACTCCATGGAGATAAGTGGCAAGGCACCTTCTGATTCCATGGGACCAGGATTCAATCCATAGTGTTTTCTGGCCCTTACATTTAGTTTTTCCCTTTGAGGCGCTAGTATATTTTATACTTCAATCTCCATATGCCTTTGTTTAGCATCCCACCAAAATAAAAACATTTCAGCAAAAATTATTACAATGAAGAATAATAAAATCAATGGTTTATGATGAGCCTTTCATTTTGAAGAGTGGAACACATTGGTGAGCAATATCACTAACATTAAAATTCCATTGAATGCGGACCCCATGGTGTGGGTATTCAATTACATATTGACGGAATATATTGTTTGGACTATCAGTCAGATAAATTGATAACATGCTGATATTTTGTGATTCATCAAGAGATGCATGCATAATATTTTAATCTATTAATCCATTATTCATAACAATAAGTTAATTATGAGTTTATTACATATAATTTATTCATGATGATACATTTATATGGAACTTTACTCGCTTTGATGAAGACCTTACTTAGATTTTTATTTGTATTATTATTTATATACTTCTATAAATTTCTATAGTAAATAGTGCTTTGCATAACAGTTTAATAGTGGTTCTATTTTAAATGTATCAGGAAGATCTCCACTTCAGGCGGAGACAGAGAAATTGTTACAGGAAAAGTAATGAACCACTTCCTATGACATTCCTTTATGTGTACAACTCATCTATTTTTTAATAAACTTGATGACATTAACATTGAATCATCATCATAATTAGCACTTACCTAGTACTTTACATTCTTAAAGCACTTTAAAAATTTAGCTGGTGAATATTTAGAACTCATTGTTAGTAGTATGTTATATTTAACATTGCTAGAATGACTTTAGATCAAGAATTTCCTACGCACTGACGTTTATCATTGGTACCATATTAAATATGGCCTAGGGAAGTGAGGCAATTTACCCAGGATGAGAAAAAAATACTTTAACTAAATCAGATTCAGAACATAATCTACAAATGGTCTTGTTGAAATGATTTGCTTGATCAAGAAAAAAATTCTATTCTGGGTTATGCTAATCTTATTGGAACAACTGATTTAATCTCTAAGTGGAATGTCATACAGAC
This sequence comes from Alligator sinensis, assembly GCF_000455745.1. Classification (NCBI taxonomy): domain Eukaryota; kingdom Metazoa; phylum Chordata; order Crocodylia; family Alligatoridae; genus Alligator; species Alligator sinensis. The sequence continues at coordinate 3,672,621 of NW_005841855.1, read as the reverse complement.
TTTTGCTATGAGCCAACTATTTAAAACTACTTACATTTTGAATAGAGGGGGGGGGAAGGCACTTTTGAAAAAGATGGATTCCTGGATGTGTATTTTACTTTCTGCTTTGTAAATATCCTGGTAAGAATTTCAGGAAGGGCTGAGCAAGAATAGCAAGAAATAAGAATTAAAACAATAGCAAGAAATAAGTATTAAAACAAATAGTACCATTGGTGCTGTGGGATAGACTGGCTGTGTTCTTTCTCCTTCTCTGCAGCTGATTCCTGTCTATCTTCAAATGGATGTCTCTGAGAGCCAACCGGAAGTGTAGCACGAACTCATATGCTAAAAGAAGTCTGAGGCTGGTATAGAATCATTTATTTAACAATATTGCTTAGAGAAAATGGTCCATCTAATGTCCACATTTTCTTAATAAAAATGCTTCCTATGCCTATGTGTTCCCTTAATGTGCATAATGGGAATACTCAATGTTTTGGTTCGCCACCCTCAAATAAAGACCAATGCAAACTGATACCTTGACAACAGCAGATGCTTCATGGCTCTGGAAGAAATCATTTGCTTTCTTAGTGCAGTAGTTGGTTATGTTTCTCCATTGCAATCAATCTGTGTTCTGTAAATACATTGTTAATAAACATGCCTGCTTATTGGCATCAGCCAGAGGAACAGATACAATCCCCAGCCAATCACTCCACTATTCAAGGAATCAGGTAGCTAGCTGATTTGCAGTCAGATACACAGTCTGTCTATCCTGTGGGGGTTCTCTGCGGGAATGCTTCCTGAACTGCATACATATCACCCTATCAGAAGTAAAAACACCTCTGGAAGCTGCAAGCTTCTAGCTCATGCAATGTCAAAGGGAAAGGCTCAAGGTGCCAAACTTTCATGTTTGCTTTCCTAAGAGAGACAGAATTTGCTGCTACTAAACCAGGTCTGTCGAAAAAGGACAGCTCATGAAAGTGGCATGAGGGGAAAACAAGTCTCGGATGGCTTTCCTCCTCCAACTGGAGCAAGGTGTTTGATTTTACCATTTATATTGACAGGAGTTTACATGACATTCTGCAGATGGGGTTTCCAGTTGCATGCAACGCTTGTGGATTAGGAGAAGAAAGCTCTTATTGTGTCTAGGATGACATTGTAGATGAGTAGACACAAGTACACAGTAAAGTTACCTTGCAAAGGGTGGAGTCCAGTTTGCTATATGTCTTTATAGATAGCTGTGTTAGAAAGCCAAATTTTCTAGCAAGACAGTGTCTTTGCACATCTCCTAGCTCCCATAAAAAATCATGTAAAAACACATTTTGCTTTGCCAAGTGAATGATTCATTATGAATCATTTATTAGATTAATTTTGCCTCTTCTTCTGTCTACAGGATGTCTGCAAACAGATCACAATTTTCTCACATATATTTGTTATTCAAAATTATTTGACAGGTCTTTTTATGTATGAACTCATTTTACTCCATAGATAACAATTTGGAATCTAAAATTATAGCTTTCTTGCATAGTTGTGACTGGTTGCATAAGTCACATGGCATTGTTTCTTGTCCCTGCTTATATCAGCACTCAGCTCATGTGGGATGGGCCTCTTATCCCTGCAACCCTTAACAAAACTTCACTGAAATCTTGGGAGGGACAGAATCAGCCCTATTATTTGGATGCTGAAATGAAAGCTCATGGTACTCAAATATAAATGTGTTTTGGAGAGATTTACTCACATACAGTGGGACTGCATGAGGTCCAGCCATTATTTAAGTTCCACTTGATCTCTAATTTTGAACAAGCTAGACAGCTGTGTACCCCTTTTATCACATATATACCTAGACATGAGTATTTATTCATTACTAACTTCAAGTGTTATTGCAAGTCATTGTAACTGTGAAAGAAACTAGTTACAGAACAATATCCAGTATCTATGGAATTGTAAAAAATAGATGTGTGTCTGGGAAGGAGCCATCAGAAGGAAGGTAAGGGCAAACAATACATCAACCGATGCATCTTAAGCAAAACCAAGGAACTGATTCTTTCACTTTACTCAGCATTGGTGAGACCACAGATGGAGTACTGTGTCCAGTTCTGGGCACCACACTTCAACAAGAATGTGGGAAAGCTTGAGAAAGTCCAGCAAAGAGCCACCCATATGATCAGAGACTTGCACGGCAAACCATATGAAGAAAGGCTGATTTGTGCCTCTTCAGCCTAAAAAAGAGAAGGCTGAGAGGGGACTCGGTAGCACCTTACCACTACATCAGGGGAATACATCAAGGACTCGGTGAACAACTGTTCACCAGGGCATCCTTGGGGAAAACCAGGAGTAATGGCCACAAACTCCTGGAAGACCATTTCAGGCTTAGTACTAGGAAAAAACTTCTTCACAGTTAGGGTGTCCAGAGTGTGGAATCTTCAAGAGGAGACTGGACAGTCACCTCACTGGGGTAACCTGACCCCAGTTGTCTTTCCTGCCTAGTGCAGGAGAGTTGGACCAAATGATCTTGTGAAGTCCCTTCCAGCCCCTTGCAATCTATGAATCTATGACTCCAATAATATCTGAAGCTTCTTTCAGCTATCATTTCACTGAATTCACCAGTAATATCATTTGTAATATTTAAGGGCATGTGTAGATGAAACGGGGGCCCTAAATTGAAGCAGTGGGTTTAAAAACCCACTGCTTTAATTTAGGGCCCTGAAAACCCCCGTGTCATGCACACACCCTACACTTACCTGCCTCTCCAGTGGCAGGGAGGGGAGGGCAAGCTGCCAGAGGGTGAAGTGGTCCCTGGGCTACACATGGCCTAACTGATCAATGAGAATGGATAGAATTTCCACTGCTCAGCTCATTTTTTCTAGTGTTATGTGTTTATTATTAAAGAGAGAAATAACAAAATGCATCATCACTAAATGAGAAATATAAGTCTGGACAATTTAAAAATGAAATATTAAAAGCAACATAATAGGAAAAGTATCACCATGCTTATCTTGAGGACTTGATATAACTAATCACCAAACATTCCTGAGCAACTGCAGCAAACTATTAATGGGAGCTTTTTTGCTATCAAAAACCATTTAAAAATGACTTGTTAGCAACTTACATGTCAACCTGATTCTGGTCTTTTTTCTCACTTTTTGCAGATGTAACACCACTGGTTACAGGGATGTAAGTCAGTAGAGAATCTCACCTATTTTGTCTATGACAACAGAAACTTTACAAACACACAAATGGAATGCTTTACTCTGTCCTAAGGGAAAAAAACTGTGGGGTAGCAAAATCCTTTATCACTTAAAGATAGTTTATCCATGGTCCTCAAAGAGATTAAACTAAAAATGGCCTTCCTATACTGATTATTCATGCATTAAAACTAGCAGAAAATACATTTTAAAAGCAGAGCTGAAACACAGGAAAATAGCTTCTGCTTAAATATTGAGTGGATTAGCTGTGGACATAAAAGGAATGGGAGCAATGAGTTGATTTCAAGCCAGGGATTTAAAATTTAAGCTGACAATTAGCTTGTGGTGTTTTCCAGATCTCATTTGCACCTTCGCTAGGAAAGAAGGAGGGGTGACAAAAAAGTAGGGTTGGGGTGTTCTTTACTATGATAATAAGCGTAGGCTGCCCCAAGGAGGAAAGAATGAAAATTAGAATTGCAGCATATGGCTGGAACTGGTATATACTGCTGACTGAGAATCAGGCACTGACAGGCAACAACTCCAGGGGAGCTGTCAGTGGTTCCACTCTAAGCTTTTCTAGCAAGTGTCATTGTAAGATAGTGGCATCAAGCAAGCTGGAGACAGGTTGGAGAAAAATTGCAAAAAGTGCATAATTGAGAGTATATATTTATCTGTGTCTGTGTCCATGTCTGTGTTATATCTTTGTTGTCTGTACTATATCTGATTGAATAACTAAATTTAGTTTTCATATAATGTCTTCTTTAAATAAGGAAACAACTTGTGACACATTTTAAAGCCCTTTTCATCACGCTGGAAGAGGTGGCATGAAACAAAAGTAGTTGCTTTCTCGTTACATCTCATTATTCAAGATAGAGTGGCTTAATGACATGGAACAGACTCAGAAAACTCAGTGTGTGTGCATGCACGCATTTGTGTATGCACAGCCACAGACACACACACATACTTGCTTCAAATCAGCTCTTTTATACCACCATTCAGTCTAAATCAAAGACAAATGTGGTACAGTGCCTTTGCAGCTGCAGCCATGTTTAGTGTCTATGGCTTCGAGTGACAGGTTTGTTCTATTTTTAGGCTTCGCTCCTCATTTTCTAATTTTCTCTCATTGCAATATAATTTTATTGTGTAGGTTTTACACTTCTCATTCCTCCATTACCTTGCCCTTCAGACACTATTTCGATTTGTGTTCTGCCTGACTGGATCCACAGCATCAGACGCCTCCTTGTCAGATAGTCAGTAGAGACTCTAGTTTTATTGCCCATAACAAATAAAAGTTATCTTCCCTTTTTAAAGCTTATCTGTGACTCTGAGACTCTACAAGTTCAACAGCACACTGTTGATGGAAAGCTATAATACCAATGAGCAGATGAGACAATTAGATTGTAACCATTTGTTTAAAGGATTTAGGGTCTCTTTACAGCCTCTGTGAGCCATTATTAGTATTTTATTGCTTTGCCTTGCTACGGAAGGACAGATAAGACAAAAGATAATTTTGTAGTTTGTCGGCGGGAAGATCTGGTAGGGAAATCCATTAAAAGATGATTTCTGGAACTTGTGAGCTACCTATGCTAAGTATTTGAAACCACAGATAGATTGAGAAAATGTACATTAAAGCAAACCAATGACTTTTTTATAGCAAACAACATTGTATTCTAGAAATATGGTCTGGATGTATCCAGAGAAATTTTATCTCAAGCTATTTGTAACTTACAGCCCTTCTTTTGTCAGCAAATTCTGTTGCTGCTAACTCAAAATAGTTCATTAATTATTTATTACTATATTTTCTCCATATTTTGTCAATTAACTGTCAAACATGGAAATCTCCTGACTCTGGTGACAGATGGGGACAGGAAGGGGTGAGACAATTAGAAACCCAGGCCAAAAAAAAAATAGACTTTTCAAATAACAAAAAAAGAAAGGAGCTTTATTACAATCATCTATATGTGGGCTGCTGCTCTCCATATCTCAGGAGCTTGAAGATTCATTTGAAGGCAGCAGACATACAGGTCAAGAGCAAAGGTTTTAGTTTCAGTCCTGACCTCCTCTCCCACTGAAATATTTTGGTATCCACAATTTAAAAAGAAAAAAAAAAGCCCATTCAGAAGGCCAACTGTCTACTGACACATTGCAGGGAATTTACTTCTAATGTTCTGCCTCATACAAGGGTATTTTCAAATGAAACAAGTGTATTCTATGGGAAACTTGGGCTACTTTGGCTCACAGGCAGCTCCAGGACAAATTGTACATTTGAGAGCTTCAGGATGCTCAGAGATTTAAAGAAGCCATCCTCAGAAGCTACAGTATTTAATGCTATTTTTCCTTTTAATTTATTAGACATCACAAACTCCATAGTTCAAAGCTTGTTCAAACCTTTCAGCTTGAAATGTTAAGAGGTTTACAAAGCAAACATGTTTTCACCCTCAAAGAATGACATTTTTTGGAGAAAAAGATCTGTCTTAAAGGCTAATGGTACATTCAAATATTGGCTTATATTTCTAGACCAAACAACATATATTCTACATTTTGTAGCATTATAACGGTGTATGTGGATTTTGTTTATTAAGGATATTTTTGTTCTGAAAAGAATTGATAAGAACGCTACTGTAAAAGTGGCCAGTGTAAAATGACTGAAAATATGACACTGAAAAAATATATCCATAATTGACATTTATTTTACACTGGAAAGCATTATTTGCTGTTACTCGTAACTACTCTAAATAAACTTGTTCATCTGCTTCAAATAGTTGGATTATCACATTGTGTGTAATATTTCAGTAATTAAAGTGCTGTAAATAAGGGAGACAGGCAATTAGGGTACTATAAATAATATAACTGGTACAAAAATGCCTTCTTTAGGAGTAGCAATGCAATTTTTCTGGTTGATGTTTCTCGGACATGTGTCTGGAGAGGGATATCAGTTGCAAAATTAAAGAGAAACAAAACTGCTAATCATGGAAATGAGATCATTATGAAGGGAAGGGATGGATAAGAATCTGATCTCTGGGTTTCAAAAATCCAGTTCTTCGCAATATTCTGGTCACTGTCTTATCTCATTAGCAGTAGGAATCTAAAGAGAATTAATGCAGAAATTATAACTGGTTTTAAAGGTGTTCCCAAACAGTGGAGAATTGGGACTCTGATAAATGTCCTGTTCTATAGCCAAGAGGTAACTCATGTTGCTCAGTGGCCAACAGAATGTTTAAGCAAAGTTGGAGGGGAATGACCTTAAAGGTATAACCCACTCTGTATTGATTGCCTTAGCTAGCAGAGGACATCAGCTTTAGCTGATAAAGATTATGCTAATATAATAGGATAACAAAACTTTTGGAATATTCTGGTGCTCAAAGGGCAACAATAAATCTATCACGGCAGTTTCAGAAGGAAGCATAGTAGAATCATCACTCTTACAGCCCTGGCAGAAAGACTGCTTTTAAAGAGATTGTGGCAGGATACCTTTATTCAGGCCCCTCTACATGTGCAGGTAAAGGTGCAATGGGATCTAATGCGCAATTCATACAATTGCACCTCCTGCATGGCACAGGTGCATGGCAAGAGGCATGACTGTGGAATCAAGCATTAGATCCCATTACACCATATTGCCATTGTGGGGGGGGAAGCCCGATCGTGGGCTCCCCATGCACTGGCAAGAAGCAAACTCCTGTGGATGGGAGTCCTTTCAGCTGTGAGATTTCAGCTGCTGTGATCTCAGAGTTGCAGGGGTACATGAAGGCCCCAGGGCTAAGAGATCACAGCAGCCATGAACTCCCAGTCTCCAGGCAGGATACATGAAACACCTGAGGCTGGAAGATGCCAGCTTCTGCACTGTCCCAGCCTCAGGGGTTTCTGACCATCCAATGAGAGAGAGAGAGAGAGAGAGAGAGACTGTGTGTGAAACCCCCAGGGCTGGGAGATCACAGCAGCTGTGACCTTCCAGCCCCAGAGGTTTCATGTGCCCTGTGCAAGCCTGGGAGATCGTGGCAACTGTGATTGTCTAGCACTGGGGGTGCTGTTATTTCTCAGCTCTGTGTTTTGGGGAACCCTGGCACAGTATGCAGCCTGTCTGACTCACAAAGGACTCACCCCCTCCCCACCTCTGCCTGAACAAGAACTGATTAGAGGAAGGACTCACAAAAGACAATGAAGATACAGTGGAAGACACATCTAAAGCCCTCCAGACAAGGGTGATAGGAGTGAAGCAACTCCCTTGGTCTCATTTACATTGGAGATGGAATTGGATGTCAACCCATTTTTATGGGAGATGGGACAAGAAAGCACCTTCATTAACACGAATGGAGAACAGATTCCAAGGCAAGGACCGCACTGAATTCTTGGATCAGAGAAGCAGGGGAGCACTGCATGATGGGGGATCCCTGCTCCAAATGCTAATCAATCCATGCCTACACACATCCAGCTTAGCATTTATCTGACCAATTCTAGTAATGATTCCTTTATTGGTACCCAAAACACCGAATCTGCCTGTCTGTATTGTGAGCTCCCTCAGAGTAATGTCACCCATAGCCAGGAGTGATCAGTTCCTATTAACCAGTATATGAGCCATTGTTTACCCATAAACAAACCTAGTGTTCTCCCTTGAGCCATTGTTAGTTCTCTACAAAACCCCCCACCCAAGCTCAAGTTTCTGTCCTAGTGCTTGGATCCAAAAGCTGCACCAGTTCCACTCCTTTTCTGCCTGGAATCCCTCCACTAGTCATGCTGAGGGCTCTGCCTGTCTGCAAGCTCCAACAAACACCTGGGAACCAAAACTGGTTCAAGCTTCACTGAGTGGTGAGACTCCAACTCTCTCTCTCTCTCTCTGACCCCAGGAACCTGACTTTTACACTCTTACTCCAGGCACAGCTTTCAAAACCTGACTTTTGCTAATCAAACTTGAGCTAGGCTTCCCCAAATACCCAAATGAAACTATGTAATATTTTAACTATTTTATTTGTCTCTCTTGTATGGCTATTACTACTGGTATCATCATAAGTTCATATACCTGGCAATAAATAACTTTTATGGTCAAGCTGGTTGCTATACTCTCTCTCTCTGAACCACATTTACTCTTCCTTCCCCTTGACCTCCCCATTTGCTCTGCAGCAATGCTTCTTTTACATAAGCCACACATCCCTGTAATGCCCAAAACTATGGTGGGGTCTGCTCATCAAGGGAGTTACTACTAGAACCATTGTGACAAGAGATTGGGACATGCTGAGTTTTGAGGTTCACGAGGGTATCAGTTGAAAGTGCTGATTGGACCCAGCCTGCTCAGACATACTCTGTTAGCATGTGTGTATGCGTGTCTAACAGCATTTATTATAGTCCTGCTGAGATAAG
>NW_005841855.1:3662567-3663730 GCF_000455745.1 Alligator sinensis | reverse complement strand
TCCTGCCTGACTAACCTGGTCTCTTTTTATGATCAGGTCACAAAGTGCTTAGATGCAGGAATGGAAGTAAATATTAATTACCTGGATTTTAAAAAGGCTTTTGACGCACTGTTGCACCCAATTCTTACGAGCAAACTGAGAAGCAGCAAACTGAGTAGCTGTGATGTGGATTTTTTCACAGTAACATGGGTGAAAAATTGGTTTATGTGATGCACCCAGAGAGTGGTGGTGGATGGGTCAGTTTCCCCCTGGTGGGATGTGGCCAGTGGTGTCCCCCAAGGCTCTGTCCTTGCACCAGTGCTGTTTAATATCTTCATCAGTGATTTGGATGAAGGTGTTGAAAGCACCTTGTCCAAATTCACAGACAACACTAAACTATGGGGTACAGTTAACACATTGGAGGGAAGAGAGCGAATTCAAGCAGATTTGGACAGACTGGGAAAGTGGGCGGATCAGGGTAGGATGCAATTTAACAAGGAGAAATTCAAGGTGCTGCACCTGGGAAGAAAGAATCTCCAACACACCTATTGACTGGGGGGGTCCCATTATGAGCACTGCAACACTGGAAAGAGATCTCGGAGTCCTGGTTGAAGCAAAAATGAACATGAGCCGCCAGTGTGATGAGGTAATAAGCAAGGCTAACTGCACTCTTTCTTGCATTAGCAAGTGCATTATGAGCAGGTCTAGAGAAGTGATAATTCCTCTCTATGTGGCATTGGTGAGGCCGCAGATAGAGTACTGTATGCAGTTTTGGGTGCTGCATTTCAAGAGGGATGTGGATAGCCTTGAGAAGGTCCAGAGGAGGGCTACTCATAAGGTTGAGGGCCTTCAGGTAAGACCCTATGAAGACAGACTGAGGGACCTGAATCTCTTCAACCTCTACAAGAGAAGGCTGAGAGGAGATCTTGTGGCTGTCTACAAACTCATCAGGGGGGCCCGGCAGGGAATAGGGGGCACTCTGTTTACCAAGGTGTCCCTTGGGGTTACCAGAAATAATGGCCACAAACTGAATAGATTTAGATTTGACATAAGGAAGAAATTCTTTACAGTGAGGGTTGCCAAAATATGGAATGGGCTTCCAAGAGAGGTGGTGCTTTCCCCTACCTTGGAGGTATTCAAGAAGAGATTGGATAGGCATCTGGCTGGGGTTACTTAACTCCAGC
>NW_005841855.1:3661037-3662557 GCF_000455745.1 Alligator sinensis | reverse complement strand
TTTCCTGCCTGGAGCAGGGGGTCGGACCCAATGATCTGCCAGGTCCCTTCGAACCTCAGAAATCTATGAAATCTATGAAAACCAGAAATCCCAAGGTGTCTGTACTTGGGCACTGTGACCTGGCACCAATGCTGCAGAGTCCCTTATCCCTGCTATGAAACAGTGTTGTACATGTGTTCAATTTCACATCCTGTGTGTCTGCTTGCCTGTGTCAGACACAATAGGTCTTGAAGAAACTTTGTCACAAACAGGTGTTTAGAAACCAATTAACCTTTACTGTTGCCCTGGACAATTGTTCTAATGCATATCTACTTTATCTATAAGCCAGTTGCCAAAAGCAAGTCTTTAAATGCCTTTTTCTAGTCATCACTGGAGACATTTCAGATACATAACAACTCTGGGCAGGAGCACCACCTCTGAAAGCAGCCTCTTCCAGCTACCAGTGGTGGTGCAAGTGTAGCCAATGAGCAATGGGGGTTACCGTTATTTTTCATCCCCCCCCAGACCTGCAATGTTGCTACCCCAGACTTCTGTCCTGGTCAGCACCCCACCCTTTGTTATGCTAATTAATCCCTTAAGCATGTGGGTTAAGCATAAAGCATATCGTTTTCTATTGTTCCAAAGGAAGTTTGAAAATAGCTGGGATAAAATCCTGAACTTAAATGAATTCAAAGAGTTTTGCTACTGACTAAAATGGGGATGGAATTAGAAGGTGCTTAGAATTAGAAGGCTAGATTCTTAAAGCTGTCATTCAGAGTTTCTGAGTCTAAAAGGTCATGAACTGAAGAGGTTTTTATGTAACCTAAGTAAGAATTCAGAATTAGAAAAGGGATCAAGAAGCAAGGTCGGCAAGAAACTTGCAGAAGACAAAGAAGAGATTAAAATGTGATTATTGACAGAAAAGTGACTACCTAAAACTGGCATTTATTTAATTCAATAATTCTGAGTCCTATGAAGCCATATGCAGAACAAAGCAGAAAATGAAAAGTCCATTTTCCAGAAATTCTAAGTTTTCAAAAATATTATTTGTTTACAGAATTTTTCTTCTTTTTTAAAGATGCCCCTGTGTGGGCCGGGAGCGACCTGGGCCCTTTTCCGTGCTGCACGCGGGCTGTGGCCAGCAGCCCGGCCACGCTGGATCGGAGAGGGAGGGCGACAAGCTGGAATTAGGCACAGACGCTTAACGGTAGATTTAAAGATTGTTTACTTATACCAGAGATGGTAGTGGTGTAGGCTGGAAAACTTGCTTGAGTTGCGGTTACAGACACAGACAACACGGACGGTCGCGTGGAGTTTGCTAGGCTCCACGGAACAGAGCTCCGGATGCTCTGGGTGAACGCGCCACCAAAATCAAACTCGTAGATACGTCTTATAAATTCTTTCCGCTTGAAGACGGGAAGAGGTGGGCGATGGATGAGGTCGCCAAGCTCCTCTGAATCTCACACAGGGTCTCTGTTACCCTGCCATGTATCCAGAGTCCCCACGAGATGGATGTGGAGTCCTCTTCGGCTTGGGCGGAA
>NW_005841855.1:3631765-3659213 GCF_000455745.1 Alligator sinensis | reverse complement strand
TTCGCTAGGCGGAGCCACCGGCGATGACACTGCGTCGATGGACGGAGTTATCAACCGAACACTCGCGGGTTCCCCTGAAGCTCCGCCCTTCTCTTCCGGTTTCTCCACGCAGCTCTCCTCCAGCTCGGCGCCATCTTGGGCTGGCGTTCTGAGATCTTCCTTCTCAGCCGCTTCTTCGACCGCCTGAACAGCCACACGCAGCTGGGCTTTTAAACTCAAATTTTTATTCATTAAATCAGTTACAGTTTGAAAAGTTGTACTCATTTTTCCCCCCTTGTTGTCCCGTAGGGCCACTCTCTCATTTACGGCGTGCTCCTCCATCTCCGGGTCTTCGCGGAGCTCGGACGGACGCCCACGATCCCTCAATCTAGGCACCATCATGTAAGGGGAAAACCAGTTGGTTGGCGCCGGTTCTTTAATCTCTTGGATACATCTCAGACAACAGGCATGCTCTCGGGCTAGAGCCGGGCTCACCGCGCTCGCCGGGTCGACTTTGGTGAGCGACACGGTATTGAGGGGCTTGAATAAGACCCACTCATTGCTCATGATACACCCGAACGCTGCGGGGTGAAGATATACCTCTCCTCCTCCAAGGGCTTTGTCTTCAGAAGCTCCCTCTTCTTTCCTCAGTGAAAAGCGTCCGCTGACACATCTCTCGCCCACTCCACCTGCCTGGTGATAAACAACATGCGCCTCCCGTTCTGCGACGCTCGCCACGCCACGCTTTCCACTCTTCCGAGGACAATTCTTAACTAATTCCAGTTCTAGCGAGCCCTCTCCTGATCCCATCCTCATCGCCATGTGCAGGCCAGGAACGGTCGCGTGGAGTTTGCTAGGCTCCACGGAACAGAGCTCCGGATGCTCTGGGTGAGCGTGCCACCAAAATCGGACTCGTAGATACGTCTTATAAATTCTTTCCACTCGAAGACGGGAAGAGGTGGGCGATGGATCAGGTCGCCAAGCTCCTCTGAATCTCACACAGGGTCTCTGTTACCCTGCCGTGTATCCAGAGTCCCCACGAGATGGATGTGGAGTCCTCTTCGGCTTGGGCGGAAACTGCTCAAGCCTCTTATATGGCTAACAGGCCAATCGTTAGCCGCCACGTGGGAATAATTTAGAACTAGCCAATAGCGGGGAACGAATTTGCATACGGGTGGCGGGAACTCTTTTGCACCGTGCATTTCTCTTGCAACTTGAGCAATGCACCCTGCAAAAGAAGCTGTAAATAGGTGGGAAACTCGTCCCTGCACCGGGGTTCTCCTCTGCAATAGGAAACTTTCCCGTGCAACGAAGTTGCAACCTGGCGGGGATAATTCTGGTGCACACAAAATCATGCCTTTGGGTCATGACAGCCCCAAGGCTTTTCTGCAGAGGTTAACATATATATACATATTTGTTCATTTCACAAAGAATTTTTATTTCCATGACACTAACTTTTCTAATGGAAAACTGTTTTTACTGTTTTTCCAATCAACTGTAATAATGTGGAATTAACTGAACAAAGTTTTAGGGGAAAAAAAAAAACATTTGTTCCACTGCACATTCTGGGATCCAGTAACACCATAGAAGATTGAGATGGATTTTGTTTAGTTTTATATATCATCATGAATAGTGAGAGTTATGGGTGAAATTGTACACATCTAATTCTCATAGGCTTCTTTGGCCTCAATTCTAATTTTAGAATCTGCACATAAATTCTAACTGTGCATCTGACCTTCCATAATCTGCATGCTGAATGTGTTAGGATTAAGCTTTCATAATCTGCTGATGTAAAAATCAGAAACACAGTTGAAACTTCAATGGGAAATAGAGTGTGGGCACCCTTCTCCACTGAGTAAACTTGACTGGGAGGTCATTGAAAAAGTATAAGCATGGAAGTCACCATTACAAAATCATGTTTCAGCATATTGATTACACTTTATAAGAAAATTAATTTACATGAGAAATAGAGAAATTCTTCTCTGGCATAAAGGAGAAGAAAAAAACTCTACTAAAGGCATGAAATTAAAAAAGAGATCAGTTAAAATGTGAAAGATACTTATTATGTCTCTATTGTTTGAAGCATTTAAGTAAAAGGAAAACATAAATAAAGACCTCATCTAAAGAAAACACTATCTGAGATTGTAGGAAGAGATGGGATTGATCAACCACAACCACCATCACCATCACCATCAGAGTTGCTCTCTGCAATCAGGGAGAATAAAAGAATCAAAGTCCTGGATAAGATATATTTCAGGGCATGCAGTTGAAGCCTAGAACTTTTCTTGATCTTTGCTACTAAGCAAATTGTGCTATATTCCTTAAGTGGGATTACTTAATTATCACAACAGACTAGGACTGGTTTTAGTCAGGGGGAATTAAAAGGGTCCATCATATTATTAAACTCTAAAATGTATTTTCTCATATTACTCTTGCAAATCATTAGATTAAATTCCTTAAAGGGTAAAGATTTAAGTAAAAGAGCTTCTCTTCCTATGTCTACAATAGAGCCAAGTAAAGATGTTATAAGGAGGGCTGCCAGTTTTTCAGTGATAAAAAGCAATCACCCCACCACACACCCACATATTGTAGTTACTCTATCTACGCTATTAAAGTGACAGGTTTTGACAATGGTCCAAGAAAAACTGTATATTAAAAGCCATTGTTTCCTTTTCTCATCATTTCTATTTTATCAGTGTACTGGAATTTCAGAAAATAATATACTACAGTTGCAGCCTGAGATAGATCTTTCTGATATGCACCTAAATTGGATCCAAAATCCACATCTAAAGGAGACCGAATCATCTCTCTAGGGGATGTGAACACTGCTAAGACTATTGCTTGTTATCTGTTATAGTCTTGGTTTAGTATGAGAGCATATTTAGAGTTAACTTCAGTACTCAGGTTTTAGTTTTTCACCAGTTTGTAAAAGGCGGGGGTGGGGGGAGAGAGGATCATTCTAACCCTGTTTCACCTTGCCTGCTTTCTGGCTAAGCCAGAAGCATTTTTTTCCAACAAAAAGACAGCTTTATGTTTAGTAAGAAAACAATCCTTATCTGTAGCAAATTGAGGTGCAAGCTAAAGGTCAAAGGATAAACTCCACTTGCTGTGATATGTTTTCACAGGGGGAATCTTACTCAGACTCACTCTGGGGTAGAGTTTGGAGAGTGAGAGAGAGAGAGAGAAATCTATTCTGGCCATCCAACTCTGGACAGAAAAGCACAAAGAAGTCACAGAAAGCCATCTCAGATGAGCAGAGCAAATCATTTAACTGGTTTGCTTGTTAACATTTTTGTCTTTTTCTTTGGTTTGAAAGCAAAAAAGGTTGTAAAAATAACGATAGGTGAACCTCAAAATGTTTGGTGGGTCAGCTCAGTTCAGAGAAAAAAATCAGGTATGTCTTCCTAGGAAAGATTTTTTTTCTCTAAAGTTACTCAAGATCTTTCAGACTGTACATTTTCTATCAGCACATTTCCCAGCAGGTCTTGTTTTCAGATAGGCCGGAATTAATACAACAAAAGCTTCTTTCATAATATAACCCTATGTTAGCTACCTGTGCTGCAGGAAGTGCAAAGCTAGACTTTGTATTGGAGGGTTCATGCAACCCTTTGGTTTCTGAGCGGGTTTGCACCTTCTAGTTTCTGATTCTAGTTTTGCTCTGAGAAAATGTTTCTGTGAACTCTGTGAACCAAAAGCTCCTTTCGCTTCTCTTTTTCACTTTTTCATTACACAACAATATGCTGTTAAAAGAAAAGTAGGGTTTTCTTTGCATTTCTTCTCTCTCTCTTGAAATCAGGTTGGGACAAAGGTGTAAGTGGACACTTGAGCACCTACTGTTGCTGGAGCACCTGGGGCTGGAAGTCAGAACTGCATAAGCCCCAACTTTCAGTATCTTGGTTAGAACTTGCTTAATATCATCCCTCTCTTACGTGTTTTCTGGTAAGCTTACTTAGCAGGAAAAATCTTGAGGTCAGGTTTTCTCTTTTGCTCTTTTGTACAGTGCCTCTTGCAAGGCTTGAGCCTTCACTGGAACTTAGCTGCTACCATGATACAAATAATGAAATAAAGATATTAAGATAATTTAGTGAAGTATTTGCTTTCTTCTCTTTGCAAATTATCTGGGTACAAGTTGTGGATTTGCCAGGTGTGTTTGATATTTGCAGTTCTTCAATAAATAGCTTGCATCAATAATTTTTACTTTATAGTTTGTTCATGCACTGATCATTGAGAGTTTTCATTATTCATGCCACTTGATTTGTCCTCTGAATTACATGGCATTGCTTCTGTTGCTTGAATAGGTGTTTTTATAAATAGCTTTAGAAACAGAATTAATCCTCCTTTCTCTTATCAGATTAACTGTGAACGTGCCTAATTGTTCACATCTAACATGCAAATAACAAAAATGCTTTTCAAAATGCTGGTGAATTGCAACGTTGTTGCCAATACAGCTCATTTCCACTAAAATTGATGCCACTTTGTTTTTTGTGGAGAACATTCTGGATAATAAGTATTTACTTGCATGAATATTTGTAAAATAGTGAATAAAACGTTGAGAATAAAATGAAGTGAATTTTGTCAGATGATTCATAAAAAGCTTTTTATAAATTTTGGTTGTACTTATACAAATGAAACCAATGGAAAAACTTGAATGAGACACACTAGCTTGAAATTAGAACAGACTGTACAACAGAAACTGAGTAAGGATTTTGCAGTTCAACTGCCTGATTGTGTAATCTGATCTGTATGGGTAGACCTTTTCATTACTTCATATTCCAGTCTAAGCATGTGCAGAAGTTTGCTCATGGGAAGCAGACTGGGGTGCTAGAATGGGTTCGGATTTTGTATTATTAGTTCATCCTGATTCTAAGATGGGACATGCCAAAAAGTTGTGTGGGGAAACACATCCATCCCAGAAGCATAGGATTTGTATTGGTTCTTTTTTCTGTTTGATAGAATAAACACTTGTCCCTGTCTGGAGAAAGTGGATGGGAAGAGAACTGTGCCTACATTTAAAAAGGAAAGTGCTTCTTTTGTAAGGGTGGAAGAAACTCTAACTATGAAAAGGTCAGGGCTAAGTACAGACAGTCAAAAAGCCCAAGGCTGAATTGATTCAGTCTTTGCAGGTTAGTCTAAACTGCAAAGATTGAATCGATAAGCAAATGAACAGACATTTGCTTTTGATTCCGGGTATGCAGCCGCATGCCTGCAGTGGCTCAAGCCAGAAGCTGGGGGGTGCTAGAGCATGACTGTCTTGCACATATGCAGCATGGGCTATGTGTTTGCTTCCTCTTCCTGCTGCCCCTGAGGTCTCTGGGATTTGCAGTCCAGAATCACCGAACCAGGACTCCATAGGGTTGCTCATCACTTCTTCTTCCTGCTTTCAGGTGCCTCTGGGATTTGTAGTCCACAGTTGCAGCCAGCAGTAACTAAGCAGGGCAGGGCAGGGCAGCACCATACTCAAGATAAGAGATATTTTACCCTCCTCCCTGACCCCAGACTATGCAGGGGTTTGCCTGAGGGGGACAGTGAGCCAGCCAGTGAAACAGCCCTCACTGCTCCGGCTAGGGAGAAGAAGGGCAGGGCCAGCCCTGCTCTCTGGAGCAGATAGAACAGCTCAGCCTAGGGCTGCAAAATGCTGGGGGACTCTGATTTAACTTGAACCAGGAAGGGGTCTGGGACAGAAGTTTTATAAACTGGTTTGACCTAAATCAGTTAAGTCTGATACTACATTCAGCCAGGTTTATCTTAAACCAGTTTCAACCATTTTGCATCTGGTGTATGTGCACTGAACTTCTATTCTGTTACAGGTTTAAACCAGTTTCTGATCACTTAAACAGGTTTATGTGTAATTTCTGTTCCTAACCCAAGAGAAGGGGCAGGGAAGATCATCAAAACCTACTTAAAAAGGAGGCATATTCAAGAGGGGGGATAAAAATGACATAGCAACCAAACCTCCAAATTACAAGTTTCTTTTTAGTCCTGTCTAACCCAAGAACTGAAAGAGGCAGCTCACAAAACAGCAGGAAATAATCCAAGAACCACTGGTCCTGGGGAAAGCAATGTCCCTGAAACAATGAGAGGAGGTGGCACAGCTGTAACATCTCCCTCAGACATGCATTTTACAGAGGTATTTAGAGCATCAGTGGCATCTGGGCCCTCCAGCTCAACTGCACAACACAGTAGGGGTTGAATAAAAAAAAAATGTAAAGCAATGCACTTGGTTGGGGTCCCACATCTGCCTGATAGTTAAAAATACCATCGAAAGTGCCAAGAGCCAATTTCTTCTTGATTTTATTTTAAATTAAAAAAAGCAAAAAAATGCAAAAAAAGAAACTTCTTACGTAATTCTTTTCTAAAATAACAAAACAAGACAATGAAACAACAGGGGAGGAAATGCAATCAATTTGTTGCTGTGATGCGGTTTATTGAAATCACCTTGGGTGCAAGAGAAGGACAAGCGATCACATTTTTATACGTCCTTATTTATTTATTTTTTTCCAAGGGAGGTTTGGATGAAGCTCAAAGTAGGCTGGTAAAAGCAACTCAGCATTTGATTGCAGTGATGGAGTCCCTGCCAGGCTTTTCAAAAGTGCTGCTCCCACGATAGCTTGGGGACTGCTGTGTAAGTGCGATGATTGGTGTTCTGCCCACTCTGCCTGGACCTAGGTACAGTGAACAGAGTGCCAGGAACAGAAGGGAGTTCAGGGACAGAAAGAGAGAGGTTACCTTGCAGTCAGCAGCCAGGAGGGAAGAAAAAGAAAGCAGACTAGAGGCCTTCAGCAGGTGAGAGAGAGAGAAAAAATATGTACCTGGTGACCACAAAGAACAGGACACAGCAAACAGCTTTTGTTGAGACTATGGGTAAGCAAAGCAGATTTGGTAACAATTATTCTTTCTCCTTATTACTTTTAGGTAAATAGCATGGGCCAAAGACCCACTAGGTCATGTTAGTTTAGCTGTGGCAATGGCTATTGTATTCAGATCCCCCCCTACACATCCAGGTATTGAACACAATCATGTTTGGTACCTCCTTCCCCCGCCCCCGTTCCTATTTCAGTGCCTCTTGCAGATATTCAGTCATATTCTCTGCAATGTGTGATGACAAGGATTTTTTTAAAAAGAGGGGAAAGGGAAAAGTGATAAGAGGGGGAAGATATTAAAGAACAGTGAAATGTGAGAAAAAGAAAATGGGGCTTGATTTGACTTTTCACTGTGCTGCCTGATTTCTGTTATAACTCACTGAATTTTCCTCACACCTCTTGGCAATCGTCTCCTCCTCATCTTCAGCTCTCATAATCAAAGCTCCCTGCTGAAGACCAAGGTCATGGCAGCTGAGGGATTCAGGCTTTAGAGCACCAGCAAGTGTCTCATTTAACTCAGTGTAGCAAAGACATATCATTGGCGTGTTTCTGGACCATTGGTTCATGCCCTTAGTGGCACTATGCAGGAACATGATATACTTGATTTGGTCACAGTACTGCTGAATGCCCAGCTCCACAAGCCTCTGTAAAGTCTTATTGCAATGGTGCATGAATATACTGCTCCAGCTAAGTCTCAGCTTTCAAATGATTCCTTCCAGATATTAAGAAGGAATCAGCGGTGCTCCTCCAGGAAGCCAGCTGCACATCAGAAAGTCATGCTTGCTATGGTTACTCTTGGCTATACCAATTGCTCCAGGGTCATCCATGAGGAAACCAAGGACTTAAACAGCAAACTAGTGGTTAAACAGTGCAACCCAGGAGGCAGAAGGGGGACATTTTAAGATTACTGCTGGAACCTTTCCTGTGCTTGAGCCCTGCACTGTGTGGTTATGTTCTGACTGCATCACACTCGGGACTAGCTAGTAGGCAAACTATGTCCGACTCAGCCATATACCCAGAAACTGAGTAGAGCTTCCAGGCACAAGGTGGTTTTGTGTCTGGGACAAAAGAGTTTGTGTGTGGATGGTTAGCAGGTAGCGGCATGACAGTGACCCCAGCTTTGACCTCAGCCACCCCAACCTGATGTAAACTGAAGCAACAGGAGGTCAGCGTTACATTATGCTGCTAGTGCAAGGAGTATAGGCCACTAAGGAAAAGAACATCACTTCACCCAAACATCCCCATTGCCACAGCTCTATCATAGATCTCATGCATGTCATTCATCCACTCGTGTCAGGTGGCCAAGTTCTTAAGAAGTATAAGGATTGTGTGAGCCTAGCCCCCAGAGCAGTTCTAACCTGGGTTGAGAGGTAGATTATGGCTTCACATCTCTGTAGACAGCCTAATGAAGCTGGACTCCCTTCCAGGAAAGGCTGATGCACTTTCTGAAATATGCTGCACCCCCCCCCAGCACCTTAGGAAGCACAATGCCCCCTCCCTGCCGCCCACAGTTCGACAGAGAGTGACAGAGCTTTAAAGTCAGAATAGGGCCCTTCACTGGGAATTCCTCCTGTTCTTAATTTTTAAGATGATTTGTTTTAATCAAGTAATGCAATAACTCAAGAAAGCCAGCTGATCAGGGTCTCATTTCCTAGCTCTGAAGGGCATTTGGCAGATATACAAAGCCAGAACCACTATATTTATTGTATGAAAATCTGCCAGACAAGTTGCATAAGTTTGCTATACTTACTGGCTCTGTCAAGTGCAATAGAGAGCCTGTAGAGATCCTAATTATGGGTAATGCAATAGGAGTATCCAGGCATTTTACGTTTTGTAATTTCTCCCCCACCCCCCCCCAGTACTTACCATGATAAATAATGGAAATATTTTAACTGTTATGAATATATGAATGCTTGACTTCATGGGACTATATAATGCCATATAAGAATTTTGATAGAAATCTCATGTGGTGGTTAGGTAAGGAAATAAATAAAAATAAAAACAAACAGTTGGCAAAAGAAATTGCAGTACATTCACATCCCTTGTTACTTCCTGCCAATCAACATGAGAAAAAGTGCAGCGGAAGTCATTTTTTTTGCAGGGTGACAATGTGTGTAAGGAGTATGCAGAAGGCATTAAAAATGATAAAAACCAAAATAAAGCAAAACCAAGCAGGTGCTTCTAGGGTTAATTGAGAAGAGGAAAGGAGTCCAGAATCACAGTTTTCAAATTAAGTCCCATGTTGGGCAGCTTTGTCCAGTTTGGAGTTTGCTCCAGCGCAGGTGATACAGCTCTGCATTTAAGTTCAGCCTAATGACTGCTGAGTCATATTAGCAGATGGAGCCAATAGATCAGCAAGGTTATAAATAATAGTGAGGAAGAGTTTTTCATTTGGTTTGTTAGATGCTGCTGTTTGCAAAGTTTTGGAAAACCAGTGCAGAGAAGGCATTATGACATGACATAAGGTGTAAACTGAGATTTTGATTTGGGAATTGTTAAAACGCTGTGGCCAGGAAAAAAATTGTCATCTTATTCTCTGAACAAATACCATTAGCTATGTTTCCTTTATGGTGAGTTTTGATTAGGAAGGTGTGGTACATATATCACAGAGCAACTGGGATGAAACCAGCTCTTCAGAATATTTTAGAATGGACAACAAATATCAAAACAATTCCTAGGGCAGAAGGAAAAGTTTCTGACATGACCTAAAAGGCAATCAGGATTGTGAGGGGGAACTACACTAGTGCAGGTAGAACAAAATATTCACAGTATGAAGGATTCAGGCATTCAAGACCAAAATTTAAATGTAGAAAAGCATAGCACACACAGAGTTCAAGCAGAGAATTTCACTCAGAGCTGTTGCCAAGTAAGGCCAACAAAGCAAATAGCACAAATGAGTTTAAGAGAGAGCTCAACATGTTTGAGCAGAGAGGGAATCAAAGGATAGAGTTACTAAGCAGGAAAATGGGGGTGAGATAAATTTAAAAGGAATGGCTTATTGGGTCAGGTGTCTTTTTTCCCCTCTATGGAAAGCCTTATATCCTTAGTGCTTAATCTTTGATAAAAGGAGAATTGAAAAATAGTCATAAGAGAAGAACACAAAGATGATAATTAAAATGTACTGTGAATGCTTTAATTTGACGGGCTTATGTTTTGATTTGGGTTTTTTACATTAATTAGAGACTGTCAAAGTTGCTATATCCTTCTTTAACAGACAAAGGCTTAAAGAACAAACCAACAGTAAGAGATTCTTTGTTTTAGTGAGAGTATATCTTGTATATGAACCAATAAGCTTTAGCAAGGCACAAATTTAAAGGAAGAAAAGTGTATAAGTGTTGAAAGAGAGGTATACAAAGGCACTGCTAGGACAGCAGTACACGTAATAGACTGAAGACTCTGTTGGAAAGTACTCTACCTGAAGTAATACCAAGCCCAGGTTCAAACATTAGATATAGTATGTCAGTATATCATTTTTAACATGCAGCCCAATGGAAACTAATTTGCATGTTATAATTACCTTTCCAACTGTCTTTTAGGAGATAAAAACATGGCCTTTAAGAAAACTTTAATGTATCACAGTTTCTTTGCTAAATAAATTTGCTTTATAATATTGCCTAACAATCTTTTTTTGTGAAAATGGCAAAAAAAGCATGCTTCATTAAACATAAAGAATTGGAGACATTTTGAGGTTTTAAATATTGGTGTTAAAATACTTTGTAGCAATAACCAATTTTATGATTTATTAAAAAAAATAAAGTGCAGGTTTGTTTAATAGTTTGACCTCATGTTTCTTTATACTGTTTAAACTTGTATAAATAATTTGGCACTTTTCATCAAAGTGCCTTACAAACAAATTACCATTAAAACCAGAAAACATGTTTGTATGCGGTAGGTCAGTTGTTATTAGCCAATATTTTTAGAGACAAATAAATAGTGGTCGGTTGTTGTAGCTTGCTGAAGATTTACAAGTTAAATCACTCCAAAATTTGACACTGAATGCCAGCTCCCTGTTCTGTATCTAGACCTCCAGGTCATGGATAATCTATAACCCCACAAGCCTAGGGACATACGGCAAAGATATAACATAAAAGCTGAAGGAAGGATAGCACTATTGTGCTATCCTATTGTGCACCTTGTCTAAAAATATTTCCTTTTAAAATAATTTAGGATTCTGTATATAAATCACACTTTCCATATTTTCATTTTGTGATTCTGTCTTTGCAATAATAGTACTTTTGGAAATAGAATGATCTGTGCAATACTCTAGGTTTGTTAGAAGCCGCTCTAGCTTGCTTTAAAATGAAGTGTAACACTTAGTGGGAGATATGAATCTTTTTCATTTGCAGTAACCCCAAGCTAGTGCTCTGTCCTTGAAGACTGTTCAGAAGCATCAGTTAATTAAGAATACAGATCCCCATTCCTGAGCAATTATTCACTTATGGAATACGGTTTAACATTATTCTGCTGTTTTCAAATTCATAGACATAGACATCATCAGGGCTGGAAGGGACCTCGGAAGATCACTGAGTCCAGCCCCCCGCCCAAAGGGCAGGAAGTCAGCTGGGGTCATAGGATCCCAGCAAGATAAGTATCCAGTTTCATCTTGAAGGTGTTCAATGAAGGCGCTTGAACCACCTCTGGTGGCAGGCTGTTCCAGACCTGTTCCGCCGAATTCATTTCTACTTGCAGTTCAGGATGTTGTTTATGACCTGTGGGCTTCAAACTATCTCTATGTTAGAGAGGTGTCTCTTATTAGAACTGTCACCAGTCAGTTGAGATCAACCATGGGATTCTCTCCCAAGTACTGAGCTGGTTGACTATGAGAAGTTGCTGCAGAGGTCCATCTAAGTTTCTTAGAAGTAGTGGTCTGGAAGGAATTTGTGGGTTGTAGCACTGTGAATCCTGATTAAATTGGTCTTTTTTATATATAGAGTCTGATACATTTATGCTTTGTCCATACTAGGGATGTATAGAGATAGGTGATTCTGTTCTGCGGAAGACCTAAATTTAGCTTTCATTAGAGTTGCAGCAAAACCCAAACATTTTTTGACATTCTCCAGGAAACAAAAAGCCCTAAGGTCTTCAACCTGGAGGCAGGTTCCTTGGCTGGCTGATCTGGAGCCATGAACCCTGAAGGTCATAGGATACTGGGCTACATAGGAGTGGGTCAAGCACCTGGCAGAAAACCAAATATATTTCTCATGCAGCCCCTCCTGTTTTCAGTCAGACCTTTATCAAAATCAAACAGCCTTTGCAGAGCGTTTGAAGTCCAACAAATTGGCATTCTCCTATAGGAAAAGGTCCCACTGAAGAAGCTCTAACTGAATCCAGTATATGCATTGAAATCATAGTATTAGCGGTGTACATTTGACACTGAAAGGAAAACTATATGATAGTTGCTGAATGGAGAGCAGATTTATGTCATATGAGATGTGGCATAGAGAACTCTCAGAGCATGAAAGTTATTTTCATTTATGATCTGGAATAGTTTCAGAGCACCATTTTCAGGTCCACCATCTGATCTTTTGTAAGCAGAGTTTGTGTAAAGAAATAAAATTGAAAGTCATATATTTATATTAAAAGTACAATTTTATTCTTGCTGTTACATCTCAACTCCAGGGACGCACTGAGTGAAGTCTAACACAAGGAGCTTAACCACAAAATAAATATATATTTTTCCAGTGAATGGATTTATTTTCATAGATTTATTTTTCCAAACTATCCTCTTTAGTTTAAATCCACAATGCAAATGTATCTGAATAGACTTTTAAAATTTTATTTCTGTATGAAGTGATCACTTTGCTACTATTTTTGCACTGAAATCAGGGGAGTTGCCAATTTAACCATTCCAGCTGATATCTACGGACTAGATGCTGCCATAATAAAGGAGACATCTCTTATATAAGAGTGCCCTGAATCTCAGAGGGCTTTACAAGTGCTCAGTTGCATCTAAAAATGAATTCAAAAGCAGCAGAAAATTGGGTTTGTCGACAACAGAAATTTCCCATTTTTTCTTTGCATCCTCTTGCTAGCATATAACATTCCATTTTCCAGTATCTGGACTCAATATGTAATACAAGGGACTGTTTTCGCTTAGGTTGCTACGGGCAATGCTTAGAGATATGCAAGCACATCTGTTTTGCTAAATGGTATTATGGGGCCTTATGTTTTTGTACCTCCAACCCAAAGAGGCTAGTGAAGCTATATTTAGTTTCTAATACTGATGGGGGGAAATGACAACGACATCAAGAAAGAGAATACTATGTCAGTTTGTACTGTAAATATATATGATATCTTCAGAGTAAAGGCCAGCTCTAATTTCATTCCTCTTATTCACTCATATTATTTTCTGCTGTTGATAAGGCTCTAAAAGTATTTTGAATCCCTGTGGCTGTGATTTTATTTAACAATGCATTCACAGTGCAGACAAACTAATTCAATTAAACAAGGATCGGAAGCTGTCAGTATAAGAAGGTGAAAAGTCTCTCTTTATATAATTAATTGTACATCTAAAGCATACAAAGAGCTAGTGTGCAATAGAAGAGTATTGTTTTTCCTAATATGATTTTGTTGGGAAGAAAGTCTCTTTCTGAATTTTGGTCTATTTTTGGCCTTTGTGAGATCCTGCAGCAGTTTAATTTTAATTGCACCTTGTCTAAAAATATTTCCTTTTATTAATTTTGGATTTTCAATTTTCCAGTTTCATTGAATTATTCCCTTTGTTCTTTTGCTAGTTCACAGGCAGAAGAGAAGTTCTTAAACTCTCTTCTCTAGAACATTCATTATTTTATGTACCTTCATCATCTTTTTTTTTTTATTCCTCTTCTTTCCAACACAAACAGTCCACATTTTTCTAATCACTCCTTTGCAGAGCCTTTTCAGTAGGTTAACTCCTGGCACAGAGAGAAAGCAAACAGTTTGACTAGTACTGCATTTGACTACTATTTAATTGCTGCTGCTTCTTTCCAGATAATGCCTTCCACTGAGGAAGATGCAAGAAGAGTGGGCACATAGCAATAGCTACATAACACAGGGCCTTTTTGTCTATGACAGTTCCACAGGCTGCGCTCAACACACTGAGCTGGATCACTAGGTGGTATTTTTGGGCATGCCCATCTGAAATCCAAGGAGCTACGCCTGTTGTCACCACACAAGGATCTAGCCCACAGTGATTTTGTGGCAGCTGACATACAGCTTAGCTAAAGTATTGTTTCTTTAATAACTGGTCATTTCAGATTTCTCAGTTCATATGCTAATATTCTCTCACTCAGAGAAATGTGCTAAGTCTTGTTTTGCCCCATGCTTTCCTGTTGCTTTATAGAAAGGGAAATAGCTTCTGCTATGGGGAAGAGAACATAATCTCCATCTTTTCAACCCTGAGTTTGCTAACACAGTCTAATCCTTCAGTTCTTGTTTAGTCAAAGCTCATACTGAACTCAGTGAGAGTTTTGTCTGAGAACTAAAAATGGTCTAATTTTGCACCATGGGCTTTTGTGGTTTTAGAAAATATGCTATCAACAGTACATAGTATTCAGCATTTGATTGAATTGCAGTCTGCTTTTATCAGGTTATTTTCCTATGGAAACTAGGACATAGTTTCTTTCATCTTTTAATGGACTGAGCTAAGGGGGCTCTCAGTTGCCATCAGGTGCAAGAGCTCATTTCAGGATTACTGTTAGCATGCAAAAATACCTTTTGCTAAGCAAGGAAAAGAAGTGAAGAGAACGTGACATTGAGAACTACCTCTGAAGTCAGTCACCATTTTAAAAACTACCCTTCCAGTTACTACTATGCCTCCTGTAGCAGGCTAAAAGTAATGTTAAATATAACAACCGTTCACAACACAGTACTACAGATTTCCTGAAGGTACTGTTGTTAAAATGTGGAAGCAGATGGGTTGCAGAAAACTCCAGTCTTTCTTTTGTAGCAATATTTTTCCTCTTGGGATTTCAGTGATGTCCAGGTAAGGAGGACCTTTCAGTAGATTTTACTAGGTCCTCGAATCATCCTGGAGAGAAGTAATGTAGCAATATGGGGCAGACCAAATAGCAATTAAGAGATTCATCTTGAACAGAGCTCCTGAGGTTACCAGCTGTGGCCAGGTACAGATATTACCCTGTTACCAGTACAAGTGATCTGAAAGTAGTCTATCCCCATAACAGAACAGAAATTCAGCACACAAAATTGGTCTCTACTCATAACACAACAGAAGTTTGGCACACATTGACTAGTTTAAAAATGGTGGAACCCAATCGAAGATTTTCCCCTTCCCCAGCCCCCGAGCAAAGGGTGAATGCATGTCCTTTTTGCTACCGATCTAAACTACCCCACTTATAGAAAACCACATAACTTAGACTGATGCTGCCTCAGGTTTTTTTGAATAACTGTAACTAGCCTATATTTGCTATAGAGTTTATTGGCAGATTTTATTTTATTTTATTTATTGCATTTTTTCCATCAGAATGTATTTAGTTCAGAAACACTTTTATCAGCTCAGCTTTGACTGTAAGGTGGTTGCCTCTTCTGAGTCAATTAGAGTGGTAGGCATGGAGCTGATGAAGTGTTGAAGGTAACATCTCTCAGTGAAGTATGACACAGTGCAGGGATTGTGTACTGTGTCCCTAAAGAAAGCATAGCAGGGGTGCATCCTGACAATTTGATTCCTGAGGCTTTTGAGAATCTGGGGAATTCATCAGGAGAAAAGAAGGAAACTGTAGGAAATTTTACACACTGAACACATCTTTAACAAAGAAAGGTCTGTCCTTTGAATCCTCATTGGGTGAAACATTTGTTTGAGTCACTGAAGACCATGGAGATGATGATCCTTATCTGCTAGGGTTGTTCTCAATCTGAAATTCGTTTGCCATTTTTATCTGGTTATAACGTATGTGATAAACATGTGAGCATAACACTTTTCCCTGCCAGTCATTCAAGTATATCTGGGGAAGAAAGAGGAAGCAGGTAGTTGCGAACAACAAATAGCTGCACCACAGGGCTGAAAGTGCCTTCCAGTAACAGGGCGCAGTGATCTTAGCCCTAGGAAGCCTGGTTTGTGAGTGGGGCCATATCTTGCAGAAGTTGTGGGAAGAACCCTGCGGTTCCCATAGGTGCTGTTGGAACAAGTCTGCCTTTGTTTGTTTTAGCAGCTGCTATGATTGAATTTTATGTACTTATTTATTTCTGTTGTCTTTTATTGCTTGTCTGAATTATTCTGATGTACCCTTGTTCTCTTTATACTCCTAATGTAAATCAGTACATTGTAGTTGACACGTTTGTTTCCATTGGGTGTCTACGGTACTCTGGTTTCTCTTCAAGTCGTATAATTCTCTCATGTTTTGTTTAATTTGCATTGCTGTTTGGGGGCTCCTTTCATTTTGTGTATTTTTTCATACCCTTCCTTACTTTAGTAGATTTCTGATGGGAGGCTTGTAAAAGTTTCATATTCCACACTACAGCACCAGCATTAAGAAATTGTTCCTTGATATTCACCATATTTTTTTCTTTACTTTAACCCTTTTCTTTATACTTGCTTACCTTTAGGGACCATAGGAAAAGAGTTCTTCCAGTCTAGTGTTTACACCCTTTACATTCATGTAGAAGGTTCTCATATCCCCCTTTAGTTGTCATATGACTGAGCTATTTAGTTCTTTTAGTATTTCCTCATAAGTCACCCTTGCTGGTCTCTTAATCATTTTTATTGCTCATATCTCAGTTCCTTCTCAGTGCAGTAATCTAGGTGCAGTTTTACTTGCAGCAAAATAGGGATTTTCACCTCCCTTATCCCTGATGTTTTGCAGGTTGATTTCACTGGCATTTTTAAGTCACGGGCATTGCAACTTCTGTCTTTTACCTGAGTAATATCTTGAGATATTTTGTATTTCTGAATATTTCCCTCTTATTTTTTGTCTCTGATCAGAAATACTTCCCCCTGATGTATTCAAGCTGAATTTTCTGCCTGTGACTTCTTTCCGTTGTTTCTTTGGCCTTATTGCAATGCTTGTCCTGCCTCCCAATTTGGTATAATCTGCAAATTTTAATTGATGTGCTGTTTGCTACTTCTTTCAATTCAATAATATCTTTTACCATCATTCTTTATTAAGAGTAATCTTGGCAAGAGGTGAATGCAATTCAAAGCTAATACAAAAGGGTGAAGCTCAAAATAACTAAATATAAGGAAAGTCTATTAAATGAAGTGTAGCTAAGTATTTGGCAAGTGAGAGGTTTGGGAATTTCTGCAGGAAGATTATAAGATCCATCGTGTGTGTCTGTAGTAGTTGTCAAGGAGAAAAAAACCCAAACCAAAACAGGATGTTCAGATACATTACAGTTAATATAAGCTGTCTGTATAAGAGGTGGCACAATAGTGACACATGAGATCTTTTGTTTTATAGCAGTATGAGTAGAAGAAATGAGCAGAATCAGTGTGAAATGTCTAGTTTTAGTTCCTCTGAAGTTTTACTGGACAGCTGTTTTTCAGTACTGCTGGAGGTACAGAATGGAACAAAATAGACAAGCCATGTTATTTGGGAGCTCAAATGTACATCCATGAAATGGTACCATAGCTAAACGATGCCCCACATATTTAGATTGTCATTTTATATTCACTATGGCTGATGATTCTACTGTTGTCCCTATCACCTACTGCACTGATGTATGAAACCTCTGTTTCCTCATCCTTGAACATCCCAGCTACTCAAAAACCATTTTTACTCCCCTTCTACAGCCTTTCTAAAACTAGACTTTGTTCTTCCTTTTTACTGTGTGCACACCAACCCCTGTCTTGTGACAATGAAAATTAACAGAAAAATAAGTTTCCTCCTGGTCCTCAACAAAGAATGTCTCTCTATTTTCACATATGCCACACCTGCTAAATAGACACACAGCTTATTTTTGAAAGGCAGAATGAAAAGTTAAAACAAAAAAAGATTTTTCCAGTGTCATGGATGACTGTGTGACAGAATGTAGTCCTCCTAGAAATATGGAGTGTTCAGGAAGTTTGGCATCCCAGAAGACAGCAGGAACTTCTTGGTGTAGCAGGACAGTAACAAAGTTAGGTCCCAGAGCCTTGCAAGGGCAGAAGCGAGATGATTACATCTTTGATGCAAATAGTTCTTTACATATGTCCCTGTTGTTTCCTTATCACAAGCCTCGTCAAAGTACTAGGTATTGTATGCACCAGCTCACTTGCCCTGAGCCAGCTCAGTTGCTGCTTTCAGGCAAGTCATGGTGCTCAACCAAACAAGATGAACACTGGATCCCACCCTGGTTTCTTGCTGAGATAGAAAGAAGTGGCAACCATTTTGGCAGCCACTGGAACACAGCACCTCCCTGCTTCCATTCCACTGAAGAAAAATCAGCTTCCCTTCTTAACACATGCACCCCAATTTTGGAAGGCTGATTTTGGGGAGAAGAGTGTGTGTGGTATGTAGTATTAGAAAAAGGGAAATCATGTTCTTTTATTATTATAGCAAGGGTCTGCTTGTTTAGGATTGCTATTTAAACATTCTGTCGCAATCTTGCCTTATTTGTTCTATCACAGACTTCAATGTGTGAGCAGATAAATAGTAAGGTAATATGGCAGAACTATATTAAATGAAATATTTTGGGGGGAGTTGTAGTGATACCTCAATACTCCAATTTTCTCAACAAAGTCCAGTTGAAATTAAAATCCTTCCCTCCTGAGGCAAGTACTTTAATTTTATGTTAACCATAGATCTTTGGATGAGATCTTAAGCTGATGTAAAGTGGCATATTGACAATACTACCAATGAAATATCTGGCCTGCTGCCTGTTATTCTTGCTTTGTAGAATGGCCAAGCTGTGGACTGACGAGCATTGTCTGATACTGATGTCATTGCTGGCAGTTGCACCTGTAGACAGTTTATTAAGAATAATATGTAACACTTGGTGCATGGCACTACCTGCAGCCATGTCCAGAAGTTCAGGACCTGGGGTGCCAGGTAGCTTTACCCCTCCACCTAGGAGTGGCCAGAGGCTTCCTGAGAGAGTGTATGTGTGTGTGGAGGGTGGGGTGCATCTTTTTACAATG
Source organism: Alligator sinensis (assembly GCF_000455745.1). Taxonomy (NCBI): domain Eukaryota; kingdom Metazoa; phylum Chordata; order Crocodylia; family Alligatoridae; genus Alligator; species Alligator sinensis. The sequence continues at coordinate 3,640,325 of NW_005841855.1, read as the reverse complement.
GGAGAGACCTTTCAGGCTCAGGAGTAAGTATTTACATAATTTAATTATATGCAGGGGATAATTATAATATGCAAATGAATATTACATTATATCAGAAGTTTGAAATACTCTATTTACAATACAACAAGGGTGAATTTACACAAAAATAGCAGTTAATAACTATTTACACTTAAGAGATGATCAAGTAGATGAATACAAAGCTAATAACTTATATACCATGCCACATACTCATTATATTAATTCCCTAATTAATTATTCACAACTAATAGCCATTTCCCTGACTTATGCCCAAAGGATGGAGAGAGGAGCAGTCCCTCACTTCCTCTTAGTATGCGCTTTGAGGACTCCAGCTATCTTGGGCCAGCCCACATAGGCCCATGTGTCTCGCAGTCTGCAGAGGCTGTTCTCATTCCAGATCCCTGCAAAACACAGAACCTTCCCTGTACACACCTCCGTACACACTTCTCTGCCTGTGTATTGCCTCTTCAAGCCCACTCTGCTATTTTGCAACTGAGCACACAGAAAGTGCTCACTGCAACAGGCAGGACCTCTGGTCTCACTTCCCTTTTAAGCACTTAAGCAGACCAGGGCTTCCGCACATGTCATGCCTTCTGGGTGTTAGTGCACACAGGCGTCCCGGGAACTTTCCCTTGCTGGCGACTCCTTCACCAGACAGACACAGTTCCAGCACAGTCCTTCCCCTGGCCACTCACACAGGGGGCTTATCACACCCTTTTACCAATCCCCCAAGTTTCCAAAACCGGTGGGCAGTGGGTGTCCCACTCTCCAGGTGCCCCCTGGGGCTATGTCCCCACCCGAAGGAATTTGACACACTGCCTCACAAACTCTGAGGGCTTGTTCTAGGGGTCTGCTCTTTCCTGCTTGACCCTCAGTTGCTCCACTGGCCTCCTGCCTGCTCATGAAGGCTACAGCATGCACCTGCAGGGTGGGATCATGCTGCAGGCTCTTCCCAGCCCTCTTCACTCATCAAATGTTATTTCCAGCTTATTAAATAATGGAATTATAATGGGTTTTCAGTCTTTTAGTATTGTTATTAATAATACATTGATCAAACTGTTATTAAGTTTCCAGTTATACATAGGTTTTAATACCACCACCAGGGGTGGGGAGATACTCAGGTTTAAGGGGAGCCCACTCAGCCAGTCCCTGGGCTGGAACTTTCCTCCCGAACTGATTTTCAAATCTTGAATCCCCCTGCTGGGGATAATACTAGACTACAAGTATGGCGTCCCAATTGGGACAAAATTGATTGTTCCTGGTCCAGTGTCCCTGCTGGGACAACCTTCAGCAAGTGTTCAGGCAGAGCCCGATACAGGACACTTTGAAGGTAAGTGCCCCTTAAACTGCCTGTTACATCTATAATTTGAGATGCTGGCTCAAAGACAGGCTAGGCAGGGAAAATATCTTTACATAAATACAACTTCCAATGGCTTGTGTGATTCTGCTTTCTTTGAAGTTCTGAGCTACCTCAAATTTCATGAAACAGCCAGTCAAGTCAATTTTAAATTAGTTTTTTTTGGGGGGTGGAGTGGGGGCAGGAAGAAATACAACAGTAGAGTTGCCTACCCGTATACTGTAGCACTGAAACAAATACATTTTATAAAATGAAAGCCATTCTAAAGAATTCCCTTGAGGAGATAACAGCCGCACAAGGTAGCTATTATTTGTACTTACAATTTCATCAATCTTTGATCTTTATTGTTATGGTATTATTCCTATTTTGTTGCTATAAAAATGTTCCTTGTGGATTTTCCTTAAATAATAAATGTACCTACCCTAACACTGCTTGGGAAAGAAGACAGTTGCAGATCAGTACTACAAATAAAAGCTAAGGAGCCCCTTTGTTTAATTTCATTCAGCAGTGACTGTGAGGTGGTATTTTTGGAGAGTACCAAAAATACATTTTTTTATCATTTTCTTTTCCTACAACAATTTTTACCATGCAAAATAGTTTTTATGCCATTTACTTTTCTTATTACAATTTTTGTCATGAAAATTAGGTACTGAATTAGAATAATAATTCCTAAGTATATTTTGTGAAATATTGAAGTAGTCTATGCTTTTTGTCCTTTTTATTACGTTGTACTCCATGTGTTGATATATTAACCAATATATTAACCATCAGCTTACTTGGTGTTGTGAACTGGAGAAAAATTAGAATATTTTTTGTTTGTTTTTAATCAGAATATATGTTTCTGGATAAAAATATTCCTCAGATTAACAAATGTTACAAATGCTAACAGACTAGAACTCAGAGAACAGTTTGGTCCCTCTGACATCTCTATAGTTTGTCAAATTGACTTTAGGCTTTCCTTCATCTTCATATCATTCATATCAAAGAATCAGAAAGGGAAAATGAATGTTATACTAGAAGCATAAGATTTACATAAAAAACCATAAATGTGATATTAACATCCACGTCCTATAGATTAGTAACATAAGTCTTTTGCAAGTAATTTACAATTAAAAAATATTCTCTCTCTCTCTCTCTCTCTCTCTCTCTCTCATATTTTTACTCAGTTTATAATAGTTAACTTGACTTGGTAGATTTAAGCTCCCTTCTAATCAGTTTAACATTTTTATATTTATGTGCAATAAACAATGTAAAGTGGTGCATTAGGGGAGAAGGGGGAGAAAAACAAACATTAGTGCAACAGTTGAATTCAGAAATTGTTTAGTAAAAGCATTGTATTATTGTTTAACGTTTGTGTAACAATAGAGCTTAGAGGCCAACTAGAGCACTACCAAATGGTGGTATGTGGTATTTAGATATACGATTCCTGCACCAGTGACCTTTCAGTCTAAAAGAACTAATAGGTGATAGCAACAAATAGGTAGGCAAAAGGTGTTTATCTGAAGAGATGGGGGGAAATGATGGGAAGCGCGTAACCTTTTTTTTTTTTTTATTGCAACTTGTCATCTCTCTGGCTAGGTCATTTTGGGTATATAACATGCGTACAGCCTGCCAGAGGCAAATTTCCAAGAAGGAAGCATGAAATAGCTTGAAATTTCTCTATAAATACCCATGCAGCAAAGGATGTGTTTCAGGGGTGGAAGAATGACTTCTTCCTTTCAATACACCTGTTTCTGGGATATACTTCCAGTTACTTGATTCTCACTGGATGGATTCTTAAATGGAACTACCCAAGGAGACAGTAACTAAAAGTCTTTAAAATCTTTTCGAGGTAGCTGACTTTAATTCACCTGGGAAAAAAATCTGTTTCCCATATGAAGTTATCATGAGGTTGTGTCTAGCGGTCTGCCCTGCATGTTCTTCCCTAGCATCGTTCTCATCCATCCATTTTCTATTTATGAGCAGAGGGTGGTCTCAGGAGCCTGCAAAATGCTTGCATTAGCATTATACTGCCGCTGCATTAGGGGTTTTTCATGCTAAGACTGAAAAGCAGTCTCTGCCAGTATCCACAGGGATAATTTGGGACTGGCAATGGCTGTAAGTGATGTTCCAAAGTCATAAATGCAGGGTAAACCAGTGTGAGATTCTAACTGCTTTAATAAAAGAGGAAGAAGCAATTTCTTGTGAACTCCAGAGGGCTGCCAAAGGGCTGAAAAGAGAAGTTGTAATATTCTACCTATATTAGTTTAAATATAGGTGGGGCATGTCCTTCGTCGCTTCCCAACATTTACCCACTCTCCTCCTGCACTGAAGTGACTAAATCCCCATCTTCAAGCTAGAGTCTCTTATTAGTTTTGGCAGGTAACAGTCTCTCTTTTTAGCAGTTCACTTTGATCTGTGTAGCTCAGAGTCATTATCTAGTCATTAAAGTAAATAAACCTGAATTCCCCCCATATTCACAGCACAAAACTGCAGGATGTTGGTGTAATATTAAGCATAATGGTGCAGAATTATTACTGTAATATTTCAGTAATGTGCTACTGAGCTGTCAAGGTCAGGACAGCCCACATAAGTAAGATATAAAAAAGGAGAGAAGCATTAGATCCCAAAGTTCAATTGTAAATGCTGTAAGAATTCCTCTCCCCCCTTTTCTTCAAGGAATTAAACAGCACCACAATGTAGAACTCTGAAATATTAAAAATAAATAGAGCTCAGGCAAGCAGAAAGAAAATATTTCCACCTTTGTATTATTGGCTTTATAAATATGTTTGATGTTGCTATAAACCATATTTGACAAAATTATGAATCTGGGCACTTTTAATAATATATATTGGCTATAGAATGAAAGGACATATTTTAAATATGCTTCAAGCAACGTAAGCAGGATTTTCAGTCAATAGTCCCAATTTTTCAGGGTGTATGAACTGAGGACTCAATTTTGCACCTATAATTAGGTTGCTTTGGATTTCTGGGTATAAGCAGAAACTTGGGCATCTCAGAAACCTACACAGGAGAGAGGGAACAGCTATGAATACCTGGACCTGCAAAAATAGAGGTCCAGTCAAGCCAGGATGAAAATTTGGCTTTTTAAGGCTGTTGTATGCTTTACAGAAATGCCCCCACAGCTATCCATATATTTGTTTAATTTATTAGAAACTATGAGTTAAAACCACAGTTATCTTAATATCAAATGTTCATTAAAGTACATATAGGACATTTCTGTGAGACGCTACGTCACTATAGCAATGAGCTATGTCACCGTATCTTGTTGCTATGGCAGCGTAGCAATGGCAGGCACGAACCATGACACCAATACTACTGTGCAGTAGCAATGGTTACTGCGCAATCGTTTACTACTTGCTTAAGCTACATGAGATGAGTACTTGCTTGCTTAAGTACTAAATGACTGCGCAGTAATTGGTGTGACGGCACAGTCCCGACACCGCATGGGTTTGTTCCCATACTACTGCACAGTAGCTCATTGTTACTGTGCAGTAGCATTGGTATCGCAGTTTGTGCCCACCAACACTATATCATGATAGCAATGAGCTACGGCAACGCAGCGTCTCATGTAGCTTAAATAAGTACTACATGACTGCATAGTAACAACTGTGCGGTCCAGTGCACGTGTAGGCGCTCCCATAGCATAGCAAATCTGAACATCTGCTTGTGCGTTTTGTCAATTTGCTGCTCTCTTCTCTTGTTTGCAGTCATTTTAAGTGTATCAGCAAATCCTCCCTGTTGATCTATTCCATACGAAGTTTCTATGCAATGGTTATATTTAAGTGTTTGTTTTACAGTTGATCTGCTTTTGTAAGTAAATCTGCTTTGAAATCTTGTAAGCTTAATGTCTTTCACTCGGGAGGTTTGCTTTTCCTATTCCACAACCTGCCAGTGGAACGGGAATGGGCAGTAATGATAAATAGGAGTAAAAGATAAAACCTCAGACTATGTGAACCTTTATATGGGGCAGATTATATCTATCTTTGAGAGATACCTGAGAGTCGCCTGCCCCCCCCCCCTCTCATTTTGGCAACACTTGTATAACTTGTTATTCTAATAAAGTATTACTGAATTCAAATGACAACACCTATGAAACTTCAAAAGGAAGAATGGAAATAAAAATTTCACTGCTTGCATAATTTATGCCTAGCAGATAGGAAATATCCAGGCTCAGAAATGTAGGGAAGGTGTGGGGGCAGGAATAGGAGGGGAGGAGGGGCAGAGGAAAAACAAGTTTCAAGTTTAGGACACTTCACTAGGTAACTGTCCACACACAAGTCTTTGATGTATTCATACAAGCCTATGGGTGTTGGTTGTTGCTTTCTGTCTCCTAATATTCAGCACATACACTGATCAGTGCTTTTTTTCCCCTAAAAGCCTCAGTGAAAAAGCGGAAGAAAGGAATCCGTAGTCACTAAATAGATGTTTGTTTGTTTTGTTCCCCAAATCTGAAGTATTTCACTACTTGTGGAAAATGGGTGTTCTCATTGATTAAGCCCAATGGAGTCATATTGGATGAAATATGACTATGCTAAAAGATTTGATGGATTGTTTTTCTGAAATGTATTTTTTTTTATTTTAATTCTGAGCATGCTTTCCCCAGTTTCCAGATATTTGAGATGTCTGAAGTGCTTTCACAAAAACAGTAAGCTGCTGCTTCAGGTGGGTTTTTGCTTTTTTTTCATTGTTAATACATTTTGCAAGATACTAATACAATAGATCAATGCAAAAGCAAAAGGCAAGTATTTTTTTCAATTGAAGTAGTGTCACTTATGTATTGAAAAATAGAAGAAAGTCTTTGCAGCGATTGAATGGAAATGCATAGATTCATGTAATAACAACCAAAACCCCCACCACAATCATATTATTTGCATTTTGTTGCAGATAGCCATTAAAAACGTCAAGACAGTGCATTTTCTTCAAATGATACAAATCAACCTGCCCAAGTCTTACTATAATATTCAAAATTATGTTCAAATGAAACACCAGGAGCTTGATTTTCTACTCGCTTGTGTTCACTATAACAAAAAATGGAATTGAGAGGATTATACAACACAGAAATGTTCCTTGGAGAAACTAAACAGAATTGTATAGAATAAGATTCCCAATGAACTGTAATTCATAGGGCAAATCTGTCTTCTAATATTGAACTCTTGCACACTTTATTTCAAAAATGTATTTTGGGATTCAGCCACAGATACATTATAATGGCCTAGGAAAATGGATGCAACTCATCAAAATGTTAGTGCATAGAACTGTGACTCCTTGAGCATCCAGAGAAGTAAGAATTGTAATGGAAGCAAGGGTAATTCTTTCTGAGATGACACTTGCTTCATGGAAATGCTCAGGTGGTTAATAATTGACTGTGAGGTCATATCACCAGCGCATTATAATAAACATTTTCTCTTTCTAGACAAGCTGTGCTAATGAGTGGGGAAGTTGAAAATATAGCCTTTTAAAAAAAATTCTCACTGCTTTTACCCATTTTTCAGAAAGGTCATGTAAGCATTTGAAGTACAGTCTTGCTACCACTGGCTTATTTGTAGCTTCAGTCCTAGTTGCTAACAACTGCATAGTAAATTTCCCATGCACCACTTACTTTCTTCCCAAATGTTTTAATCTATCTACTGTGCTTCCTCATATGCTGAGTATCTAAGTTGTTTGAGGAGTTGTCTCTTCATTGAATGTGTGTACCGTGCTCAGCAGAAATGGGGACCCTCAATCCAGATTGGAACCTTTTGGCACTTTTTACAATACGAATAATAAATAATTAAATTTGATACCAGCATAGATAGATTAGCCTGATTTCAGCATCAATTTGCTTGATTTCTGGGATCATTGCCATAAACAGCTGATTATTTATAAGTTCTAAATTTTGAAAGCAAATTAGTACTTTATGATTGTGAAATAATTTATTAACACATCATCTTGCAAGTTTCAAAATGCAGCTGCCATTAGATTAAGTAACAAATTGTAACAAAATATTTTAAATACATTTTTCATAGTTTTTTTGGAGGATGATTTTAAACATCAACAGACCCTTTAATTACATATCTAAGTAGTCTGAGAAATAGAAGTATATTGCTGAGGATGAAAAAAATGACAAAAGATGAACTATGCTGCTGGTTGAAACTTCTTTTTTTTTATAGAGTTTAAAAAAACCCAAATGTTATTTCCAGCTTATTAAATAATGGAATTATAATGGGTTTTCAGTCTACTCGGTTCATGTCTAATATAATATTTTTATTAATAATAAATTGATCAAACTCTTATTAAGATTCCATTTATACATAGGTTTTAATGTGTTAATCATTACTAGATGTTTTAATAAATGTTTGATAGTTACAGATTGTTACAGAGCCCAACAGGTCAACAGGTTTCTTACTACCACAGCTTGTAACAATTTAGAATATCTTCCATGAATTTGCTTATAATTATTCATAAGGCATACTGCTTATGTCTGTAATATGTTGTAAAACCTACTGTAGTATAGCATGAGATAAATGAAAATTTGTCAGTCCCTAATGCTAAAAAAATATTCCTAGTACTTAAAAGACATTGTAAAACCAGTATGTTTCAGAAAGTCCATCTTTTAGGCATCTCTGCAACTTAATTGCTATTGGGCTGTCCCAGCTGCCTGCAGTGGGTCGGTTCGGGATTGAGAGAGTGGTTGGGGGGAAAAGGTAAGAAAGGTTTATTGATCTAACAAACACGTAATTACTCAAAGCTTAACAACACAGCAAAGACAGACAGTAAATCTCCAAGTCGGCAACTTATCAGCAGTCCCCTTTTATGCCTGGTATATGACAAGCCTCTCGAAATCCAGTGAAGTTAGGCGCTTCCAATCTATGCTGTCCAAAGGGGTACCGGGAAGGACCCTGGTAATTAGTCTTCGAGCTTCTCAGGGCCCACTGCTCTGCTGATTCCAGGTCTGCAGCTTCTCTTTCACAACGATAGCTTCCTTTATTACGCCACTTTCCTTCAGCCGGTTTCCGGATGCGCCAGCAAATTGATAGATTTTTTTGAGCTAGCTGTTGGCTTGCAGCCAATTATAGTTCTATGCTACAAACTTTCCTTATATGACTAGCCAATAGCAGTACAAGCCTTTGCATTTTCCTTATATGATTAATTTTAGCTGCACCATTGCTAATGAAGCTGGCTTTAACAAAATACAGGAAATGC
>NW_005841855.1:3622698-3631738 GCF_000455745.1 Alligator sinensis | reverse complement strand
TCTTTCTTCTAGCTATACCCATTCTGCAATGCACAGATAAGCAGCAGAAAACCAGGTTTACCCCTCAGAAAGCCGGTTTAGCTGTCGCAGGATGCCTCAGCAAGCACTCTTTTAAGAAGACACTATTTTGCTGTCAAGAGACATGACCAAGTCACTGCCACATTGCGCATCAAATTCTCACTTGATCTGCTTTCAAGAAACCGCAGTAATGAACTAAAGTAGTTTCCACCTGTCCTCCAGACCCCCAAAAGTTGTTATGGATAACTGTTCATTTATAGAACAGTTAGAAGTTCTATAGAACTTCTATAGAACTTCTAACTATAATTTCTACAGAAATTATAGAAGTCAGAAGCCTGACTTCTATCCCGGGGAAGATCTTAGAAAAGTTTATTAAAGAGGCCATCCTTAATGGACTGGCCGACGCCAACATCTTAAGGGATAGCCAGCACGGGTTTGTTGCGGGTAGGTCTTGCTTGACCAATCTCATTTCCTTCTACGACCAGGTGACCTATCACCTGGACAAGGGAGAAGAGATTGATGTCATATATCTTGACTTCAAAAAAGCCTTCGATCTGGTGTCCCATGATCGCCTCTTGGAGAAACTGGCCAATTGTCGCCTTGGGTCCTCCACGATCCACTGGCTGGAAAATTGGCTCCGGGGTCGGACCCAGAGGGTAGTAATCGATGGAAGTCACTCATCGTGGTGTCCTGTGACCAGTGGGGTCCCCCAAGGCTCTGTCCTTGGACCCATACTGTTCAACATCTTCATTAATGATGTGGACACTGGAGTCAGAAGCGATCAGAACTGGCCAAGTTCGCCGATGACACCAACCTTTGGGGCAAAGCATCCACACCAGAAGACAGGCAGGTTATCCAGGCTGACCTGGACAGGCTCAGCAAGTGGGCGGACGAGAATCTGATGGTGTTCAACGCCAATAAATGCAAGGTGCTCCTGCCTATGCAGGGGGTCAGACTCGATGATCTCAAGCAAATCCCGGGACGTCTCAAGCAAATCCCGGGACGTCTCTCAAGCAAATCCCGGGACGTCATTCTCCCCCTGTACTCGGCCTTAGTGAGGCCGCAGCTGGAGTACTGTGTCCAGTTTTGGGCTCCACAATTCAAAAAGGATGTGGAGAAGCTTGAGAGAGTCCAGAGAAGAGCCACGCGCATGATCAGAGGTCAGGGAAGCAGACCCTACGATGACAGGCTGAGAGCCCTGGGGCTCTTTAGCCTGAAAAGGCGCAGGCTCAGGGGTGATCTGATGGCCACCTACAAGTTTATCAGGGGTGACCACCAGCATCTGGGGGAACGTTTGTTCACCAGAGCGCCCCAAGGGATGACGAGGTTGAATGGTCACAAACTACTTCAAGATCGTTTCAGGCTGGACATAAGGAAGAATTTGTTTACTGTCTGAGCCCCCAAGGTCTGGAACAGCCTGCCACCGGAGGTGGTTCAAGCGCCTTCATTGAACACCTTCAAGATGAAACTGGATGCTTATCTTGCTGGGATCCTATGACCCCAGCTGACTTCCTGCCCTTTGGGCGGGGGGCTGGACTCGATGATCTTCCGAGGTCCCTTCCAGCCCTGATGTCTATGAAATCTATGAAATTTACCTGTATAGCTCTTATATCTTTCCCATAGTATTCACATTTACAGGCAACCCCCGCTTAGTGCTCTTAATTGGTTCCTGAAAAACTGAGCATTAAGTGAGACAAGCTCTAAGCAAAACCAAAAGTATTTGACAACCCAAGGTGGCGACTGCAGTTGTTTCTAATGACCCAAGATGGCGACCATGAGCGTTATAATGAAACTCGCTGAGCACTAAGTGAAATCGGGTATCAATTTCAAATGAGCATTATAGCAAAATAGCGCGACATGAAACAGCATTAAGTGGGGGTTGCCGGTATATGACACTTTTGCAAGAGCTGAGAAAATATAGGCTGAAGTTGCCAATGAAGTGTATAAATGACTTCATTTCTACATCTGGCCAGATCCAGACATTACACTTTTACCAGTATAAGTGATGGGAAACTGATGTATATCCATAACAGAACACACAACGGTACACATAAACTGGTTTAAAAATGGCAGAACCCAGTCTAAGATTTCCACCCTCCTCCTCCCACAAAAGTTAGGTACAGACATTCAAAATGTCAGACACAGAATTGATCTGTTACATGGTTTTCTGTGAACAGCATAGTTTAGATTCGTAGCAAACAGAATACACATTCATTCTTTGCTGTGGGAGGCAAATCTTAGACTGGTAAAATAAGAATGACCACTTAGGAACCTGCAGCCATAAACAAGAAGTAAGGAGACTTTTTAAAGACCAGCATCCTTGAAGGACAATGAAGTCTAGCAGGCTGCAGTGGGAGGACACTGAAGCCCACGTTCCTGTAAACTATGTCCTGGTAATGCGTAACTGTAACAAAAATCAAAGTAGATAATGTGACATTACTTGGATTTTAATTTAATAGAATTAGGAGTTATGCTGGCAAATTTAGGGAATTTTAGGAATTCTTAGGATACTTTAAATTTTCTCCTTCCAGATCACTTGACGTCTTAAGAAAATGTGATTCACAGCAAGAATAATTAGGCTGCTTTAGATTTACAACATTAGAAGCTGATTCAAAATTAATTTTCTTTCATCACACTTACACAAAGTAGTTGAATATGCTATGCATAGTCAATCTTACTGAATTGCCTTAATGCTACAGTTCTGGTACTGTTACTTCTTTTGAGAAGTCTTTAAACCTTATTGAACTGCATTGGAAGTGAGAGCTGCAGCCTAGGTTTTGTGGAACTTGGCCTGCCCTCATGGTAAACACTGTATGCCATTAGTTCCTGTATCAAGTAAGCACAGGTCTTGAAATTACTGGCCTTTAGCTCTTTTTCTTTCATAGTCAACAGGAAATGAGGAATTCCAGTATTAGTGAAGCCCATGGTATTGCAGAAAGGGCATAGGGAACCCTTTAACAGCCTCTGTTTCAGTGTTTTAAGTACGTATCCTGGGAACAGTTCAGTACTTATAGTAAGCCCCCTACCATATATATATATATTTGTCAAGTGAAAAGTTTTCTAGGTGTTACTGCCTTAACTAGGTATCAACACACTCAGGCTAGGTACACACATTCAAAAAGCCTGAGGCAGAATAGATCTAAGTTACACAGTTTTCTGTAAGCAGTGTAGTTTAAATTAGTATCAAACACAGCACACATTTGCCCATTGGTTGGGGGAGTAGGGGGTGGGGGCAAATCTTAGACTGGGTTCTGCCATTTTAAATCAATCTGTGTGCCAAACTTCTGTTTTGGGCATAGACTGGTTTCCGATCACTTAGACTGGTCAAAGTGTAATATCTGTACCTGGCCTCAGTAAACAAGTAAGCACGTTTAGGCTGAGTGACAGTCCCAAATGGAGGATCAGTGCCATTGTTGTGAACTAGTATTTGCTGTGTGATGACAGAAACTGAGACTGTCTGTAAAGGCAATGGGGCCAGATATTTTGATCCACTATAGCCACTCTGCTTTGTGCCACTCTAGGAAACAACTTAAGCTTAACTGGGGAAGCAGAGGATTTATTTCATGTGGATCCAGTAGCATAGGGGCTCCAGTGTCCCCCTTCCCAGAAGAGATGATGGGGATGGGGATAAAATGACATAATGAACTCCCATTGCCATGTACATAACTAGTAGGGCTGTGCAAAGCTTCAGTCATTGATTCAATTTTGAGAAGATTTGGCCCAATTCTGAGGCCAAATTGCTGAATCCGAATCAAATCAAGAGATCAAAAAAAGCCTCCAAATGGATTCAGAGCCTCTGAATCGATTCGTAAAAGATTTGGAAAAAGATTCAGAGATTCAGAAGGCAGTCTTTCAGGGGAACAGAAACTGGGAAGAAGGATGGAGAGCAGGAGGAAAAGACTGACATCTCTAGTTGGCCAGTGACTGTGATCTTTCCTTGAGTCCCTTTCCAATCGCAGTGCTCTGGAGGAGGGATGTAGAAACAGCACATAAGCCTCTGTCTGCAGCTTTTCTGTCCCTTTTGTGAGCTGTTTCTCACTAAGCAAAAGAGGGGTGGGTGGCTAGCCTAGAAACAGGTGGTGGGCAGAGATCTAACTGGCACCAGGAAGGCCCCCTGTTGCAGGCTACCATCCCTGCTGTTTTCATCCAAATCTGCCTTAACACACACAAGTGACACGAGTTTTGCTTTCAGCAGTTTGAGGAACAGTTCCCCAGAAACCCCTGCACCTATCTCTTTGAAACGTGGCAGGATTCATGCCCTCAGAAGGGGCTACCCTTTCTTCTGTTTTTTATCTAAATCTGCAAAAAAGTGACAAAGTTGTAGGTATTTCAGTTATTCCCCATTATAGTCTATGGCCAAATCACCGAATATTCCCAAGCCAATTCAGCTGAATCAATTTGGGACAGTAATCCCAATCTCCGAATCGAATCACTGTCCTCTGAATCAGCTGAATCCGAATTGAATACTTCTCTATTCGCACAGGCCTAATAACTAGCAATTTCAGGGCTCTGGGCACAGTTGCTGTCGAGGGCCTGTGAGTGGGAGAATGGGTGTCAAGTGCTTAAGGGATGTTGCTGGTCCCTCTGCTAAATTGGGAGCTGGTGCCCCTCTCACCCCACACTATTTATTTCCTGTTACTATAATATCCATTGTGATCTATTGGCAGCCAAAATAAGATACAGGAGCTTTCAGCCCACTCTGCACTGGGGCCTGGTCCAGCAGCTTCTTGTCCCAAAATTGTGAAGCTGAGAAGGTGGCTAAATGCCAGAACTCTTTGTCTGCAATTGTGTACTTTCTTTCATTAACTGTAGGTGAATGCTCTTCTTTGAGAGGTAAATCTCAACCCATTATTCACAGAAAACACAGCAATGACAAAGGTAGTGTTAACATCTGGCCTCTTTGAGTTGCCAACCAGCTGTACAGCTTCTGGTTCATTGTGTAAGCTTCAGACATAAATATACTCTTGATGAAGGAAAAGATGTCCTATCAAAGTGACAGCAACAAAGCTTTATGATTTGGAATTTGAGTCCCACTATTATTTTATTACTTTAGATTATATTTGAAGAGTCTTTGGAGCATTTTAGCATAGAAGAATCAATGTTTATGACATAAATGTATATTTTATAAAAAATTCAATTTGATATCAAGGGCTTATTTTTCTTGAAAATGCCACTGCTGACAGTTATGACTGTGAATACTGTTTTCCATATTTTTTAGATGAATGGATGAGATGGTGAAATTAATTCTGTCTTCTATAGGGCTCTGATACTGAAACATGGAAGCAAGTATAATGGCTGAGGTAAGCACGTTCGCCACTGAATGTGTAAATTGCAGGAAAAAAACCAAAACAAAAAAACCCCTTAGAAGCCAAAAGTGAAAACAAATGAACATGCAAACGATCTAATCTCTGTTGGAACACATAACCCATGTGACCGGCGGGATTCCTGGGAAACAAAGGAGCAGATGAAGCAGGAGGAGCACTTGGGTTATCAAGCAGGAAAAAAAAAATCAATAACATACAGTCTGAGTGCCAGCAAATAAAAAGGCTCTCTATTCCTTTCTGAAAAGCTGGGACATCTGAAATGGTGAAAGCCTAGGATTCTTATTACAGTTCGAGAGACTATGTGCTTTAAACTTTCTTTGTGTCTATTGCTTAGTGTGGCCAAAATTCAGCTACGTATATAGTTCCAGGTATAAAGAAAAAAAAGGGGGGGGCAAATGTCAGTCTCCCTTTTCGTGGTGTAGTAGCCAGTGGGGATGCAATTTCATGAAGAAGGTAGAAATTGAACTGCATTTGGAGAGGGAATAAAAGCTCTCTTAATTTTTTTTAGTGTAACCAAAACCAGAAATCAGAGTGTCTTACAATTTTGAGGAGGTATGAAACCCAAAGAAATAGTTAGGGCACAAGGTCTCCTTAACAGCAGAGCAGTAGCACACCAACTGCTATTGCAACGGGAGTCACACAATGTAATTAATTGGATTTCACAGTCTGCTAAGAATGGCAGGCAACCAGTGCTTTAGATCACAGTAAATCTATCCAGTGCTATGATCCTTCCAAGTGCCTTCAAGGCAGCACAGTGTGAGACCTGGCTATCAGTAAAGCACCACTTTCAATGAGAAAACAATGAAAGGGTCACAAGTAAATAACTTTAACAAGAGTTAAGATGAAAGTGTGTTTCAGGAACACCTAGTTCACCTCTAAAATGAATATCGTCCTTTAAAAGAAAAATGTTTTATACCGTCTCTGTTAGCTGGCCCTTGTTGCCCGTTGACGCTTACCTTATGTTGCACCAGACAGAGCACTTCTCTTGTGTAAACCAAGAATTGTGTTCAAAGAAAACAAATGATAGAGCAATGGTTCACAGCTTTTTTAGACTCAAGGCAGCCTTCTGTAACCTTTCAGAAATTAGTAATGTCCCTTTTAAAGACTTATTTATTTCTCACAGTATTTACCTTCTCAGGCTCTATGGCACCCTTAAGAGGATCTCACGTGATAGCAGGATGGGCAGCAGTAAACAGGACATCCCTAAGACCATGGCAGGTGCTGGGGTCTGGTGCTTGGAGCTGATGGGCTGCTTGGTGGGGCATTTGGGGAGTTTGTGGGTTGATCATTAGATCCATGAAAAAGGCAGCTGTCATTGTAGCAGGGGGTGACAATGGCTGCTGGAGGCATAGTCAAACACCAAGTAAGGGTTGCAGGTGCAGGACTGTGCTGTGCCCTGCTCTTTCTGCCATCTTCCCCTATTTTGTACCTGACGGGGTGAGCATAACCCCTGCTGATGCATCTGCTCCCCTTGGGACTTGAATGCCAGTGATCAAAGCCACCATTCCCTGCAGCCTCTCTCATCAGCTCTCAGAGCATGGGAGGAGTGGGGGAAGGAGCCAAATGAAGAAGCACAGTCTCGCATCTGCCCATCCAGCCATGGCAAAGTGCATTGCTCAGAGCATAGGGACAGTCAGTGCAGGGGCTGCTGGGGGGAAGGGAAGTGCTTGTCAGCTTCACTCATTCCTCCACTCCTCCCATGTTCCCAAGCTGGTAGTTTGCTCTGTAGGGAATGGTGCCAGGATTGTGGGGTGGCTATGACGTGCCCAGGATGTGGAGGACCAGTGCTTACTTCCTCTCACAGGGGCCAGGCACTTTGGCACTCCTCAGAGGACCTCGTGGCACCCTGGCTGATAACTGTTGTGATATCTTCTCAAGTCTGTGACTACAACATTTTCCCCAGAGAAATCATGGTGTGGTTTTTCTATAATTATTTCCCACAACTGGACAGGATATGTCTATGATAACTGGGTAGCAATGATTAGGAAAATACTGACTTTGAGGTTGTTTTTTTTTCTTTCATGTGATCATCGGACAAAGTTGCAATGTTTCAGAGTGAGGTAGGCCTGTAAAAGATTACACTTCCAAACCAAAAGCTCATGTGATGGCACACTCCCCTATGGACTTTCTGTTTCACCAGGTAAAAAGACTTGCCTTCTACTTACTTTGCAGCCACCATGGACACCTCCCTTGATGGACAGTTTGTACTCAGAAAATGCAAGTACTTTTCCATCACGGCACAAGTGCAGTTGTGTGGGATGAAGGGAGGGTATGGAGAGTTAAAGCTTCACACCCCGACCCCTGCCATCTCAACTCATCTTATTCCCTTAGCACAGTATTTCCTTCTCCCATTCGCCTGATTAGTTATTTGTGCTTAACAGAGGTTGCCCCACTGCATATGTTTACAACTAATCTCACCCAGCTCAAACACAGAAACATAAACCCTACACATATTCTAATTACATCTTTTTTTTTATCTGGCCCAAAGATTGTATTCAGCACCTTTCTGTCAGTAAACCTTAATTACCATGTCAATCACAGGCATAAATCCATGGCATAAAATAAGCTGGATTCAGGTTTGTAGTGCAAAGGGCACTCTATTTTTGCTTTACAGAAACAGCATAAATGTTCTAAGTAAAAATATTGGGATAAAATGAAATCTGGACATAACTTGTCATAAATACAGACTATTCCAGTGGAATAGGGTTCTGTGCCTGGAGTCAAGAAGTTCAGGTTCTACATCTTGGTTTGTCACTGATCTGCTGTAGATACTGTGTTAATATTGCACAGCACCCTTAAAAGGATTTCACAACTCACCAGGGTGCTGTTCTACACAATCATTTCTCTTTTAGTTTCTCTTTCTTCTTAATCTATGTGTGTTTACTGGTCTACTCTCAAAATAAACTCCAGCGGACAGGAATTGCCTCTGGCTATGTGTGTTTAGGCAGGGTATATTGCAATGGCATCCTAATCTCCATTGCAATTTTAAAATACTAACGTTATACAAATAATAAAGTCAACATCAGCAGTTGAGGCTGTTCTATCCTACAGGAATATGCATGTTTTGATTGCGGGAAGATATGGTCTTTTGTTGTTTTGGGTATGAGGGAATTGTATTAATTGTAGAAGACTTTGCTTTCAAGCTTAAGCTTTGGTTAGAGTCAATGCTTGACGTATTGGGATAGGGTTCAGATTTCTGGAAAGGAGATTAACCTCCATGTTTTTTTACTACAACAATTCAGGATCGGTGTATATGTATAGATAAACTACACTTACATTATACCCAGACACCACATAATGGCTTTTTCATCTACTGGGAAACTTAACTGTGAGACTTTAGGCACCTACCACTACTTTCCATGGGGATGACAATTCTATCAGAAAATGGGACTACAATAATTGACAAGTCTGGGGCTCTTTTTCATTCTTACAGCAGAGTTTAGTTCTTGCATTGTACTGAGTATTATCTGTGGGCATGTGTAGACAAAATGGGGGCCCTAAATTAAAGCAGTGGGTTTTAAAAAACACTGCTTCAATTTAGGGCTGATTAAAGCCCTGTGTTGTGCACATACTCCACTGACTTACCTGCCTCTCCAGCAGGAAGGGGAAGGTGAGCTGCCGGTGGGCAGAGCAGTCCCTGGACTGTGGGGGGTGAGGGAGTTGGTGCTTCAATCCATCGCACAAGGGCCGCCCCCTTT
>NW_005841855.1:3619000-3622671 GCF_000455745.1 Alligator sinensis | reverse complement strand
GGCTCGGGCGGTCCTGGGGGGCACTGCAGCCACAAAGGGGAGCACCAGACCCCTGAGCAACTCAGGCAATCTCCAGGGGGAGGGAAAGAAAAGATCAGGTTTGCTGCTTTTCTTGGGCAGAGCCTGCTTTCCCAGGCTGCTGCCAGGCTGCCTGCAGGGCTTCCTACAGAGCTGCATGGAGCCCAGTGCTTTGCTCCACAGCTGTAGAGGTAGCAAACTAAAACCCCTCGAAGGAGTTTTAGTTTGCTGTGCCCCAAGTGATTTAAGGTGGATTACGCTGCCGAATTTCCTACAGCAGCTAGAATTAATGCAGAATATGCCGCTGAGGCATGCAAACACCGACACCATTAAAGTGGTGCAAAAGTATTTAGCCCACTTCAGAGTGTCATGCACACATGCCCCTTGTTTCATCTACACACGGCCTATATGGTGCCAATAACACCTAAAAAATGCTACTTACTTATGTGCAAACGTAAAAGAAATCATGACCATTGCCCTAAGGAACTTGTATTATAGTTTCACAGACTTTTAAACTTACTTCAGTAGAACTGTTCAAGAGCAGCAGCAGTCAGTACTTGGTACCTGCAGGACTGAGGCCTAAGGCAGCAATTTTTTAATGTCTTAGAAATACCCAGAAGATCACTCTCTCTTCAGTTAATGCCCGATTCTTGAAGAATGGTAGAGGTCACAGCCATATGTTAATGATTTTTATTTTCCTGAATGTGATCGTTGCATATCTTCTTTATAATACTGATTTTATGAAGCTAACTATGCTACAAATAATATACCACCAATTCTTGAGAAAATTAAAACAATGGTAGAATGCATTTTACAGTTCACAGGATAAAAGTTCACACTGATAAAGTTATAAATCAAATAATCCCTGAGCAAGCAAACGTGAAATGGTGAAGCATTACTTGAACAGGCATTTAATATGCGTGTGTTCAGAATTTTTAGAGTAGATTTGGCCATGCTGATATTACAGTGATGAAAAAAGAATCAGGTTTTAAATACTTGAGTCTACACAAGTGCACTTGAAACAAACAAACAAAAAAAACAGTTTGTTTGCTGCAACTACTGTTTATTATGCTGACCAGTTTCTTTTCCGTGTTTCCTGCATTTCCTCTCATCTACATGTGTTAGCTAGAGCCTTATAGCTGGATTCCTAGCTCTTTGGGGCAGGCATACTTGCTGCTTAAGTGTTTCTGCTGTACAAATAAGGATTAAAAATAAAATGAAGGCTAAGGTATAGTACTGAGAAGCAAAACAAAAGAAAAGCAGATGCACTGGCAAAGAAATGATATGCATGTTATGACAAACTGTGGCTGCTCTTCATCCAAAAAAGGAGAGAGAGCTAGGTGCCACCTGAATTTAGTAAAAGAAAAGCTTTATTAAATGACAAGTGGAAATTGCCTATTGCATATTTAGGTCTAAAGAGAATTTGTATCACTCATGGTAGTTCAAATTCCAAATAAGAAGCTCTTTTCTTAGCTATGTCGCAGGCCATTAAAGACTTAGGCCTCCTCCACACACTACATTTATCCTATGATTAACCCATTAAATTAAGCATAAAGGGCAAGGGTACAACATGTGAACCTAATATAAGGCACCATAAAATGGCAAATAAGCCACACAGATAATGTAGAACTTTTTTAAAGTTACTTTGTGTGGCACCTTAAATTTAACTTGTGGCTGAGGCAGGACTACACGGGTCTGGAACGAGCCCTGGTGAGGTCCCAGAACTGACAATCAACTGATCGGGCCACAGAAGTGGGGGAGCTGAAAATGACTCTTGCCTCACACCTGGCACTGCTGGATGTACCATTTAAAGTCACTGTCAGGAAAGCCATCAGCTATTCTTTAGGAAGCCTCTGGTCCCTTGTTCCCGGAAAGTCATTCAGAGCTTCTAGGTGCAGGGTTTTAATAATCAACTGATTCTTGACCCTGACCAGACAGCACTGCATCCAGTTTGAGACCCATGTCCATCTGGATACCAAGACCAGTAATCACCTGATTGCTGGCCTTGGTACTTAGACAACCTGGGTTTTGAACTGGCCCCAGGACTGTCTGGTTGGGGATTCTCAGTCCTGTGTACAGGTCTTGGCATCCAGCTTTCAAGTTGCCAGTACAGAGGGAGCCTGTGCTCAGGATCCTGGACCCGCTCTTGCATTGGCAAGTAGTCATGGTGTGATTGGGATCTGATCCCAAAATCATGTGTGCTCCCATGACCATGTAGCACGGCAGGAGGAGCAGTTGTTGGGATCAGATCTCATCATGTGATTAAATGAATGTGCACCAGGGGCCCTAGGTATATCATGCTTACAACGCAACATAAGTGAGACAATGCAAATGTAAAGCCTCATTATTAAAACATTATATTGCATTTGACAAGTCTGAGTTGAAATAATAGAATTAAATTATACACTTAAAATTATATATTTGAAATATAATGAATACAATTTGGAAATCTAAATTAAGGACTTCATATCTCTCTCTGTGTCTGTTCACATACATATATATTTTATATATTTTGTAATCACAGCCCATCTTATAATCATGGCCAAAGTGCCCCAAAAAAACAATATGAGTTCAATTACTGGTACTTACTCTGTTCTACAGGGATATGACAAAATACTTAAGAAAACTATTGGTACTTACTCTGTAGATAAGGTAAAATTTTATGAGTCTCCATGGCTGAATGTCTAATTTACAAGCTTCTGGATGACACATACTAAGAAAGGACTTTCCAAATCATCATTCGAGGGAGAATTTCTGAAATCTAACAGGAAAATTAGGAGAATGCTAACAGAAAGAAATGGCAAAATACAACTTTTCAAAGTGGTCACCTTTCCCAATTTCATTGACAACATGTTTCTGAGTGACTCAAACATATTGCCATTTCTACAGGGTTGATAAGCCCTGATGCATTTTGAGACCATGAATCATATTTATTAAATGCGACCCAGGTGGTCTATTGACCAGAACTGTGAGTGATCAGAGGCACATGCCAAGATCCTACATATGACGCACCCCTCTCTTTCTGAATTCTTCATCCTCCTACTTTATGGTGAGCTGAATCAACACCTCTTCATATTTGGTACCCATTTGTCCTGAGAAAAATAAAAATAGTACCAATTACAGGTCAGAAACAAATGTCTGTCATTCTTCTACAGGAAGTTCAGGAATCAGATAACAACAGAAATTCCACAAGAAAGGTTGCTAGGGCTGTGTGAAGCTTCAGTAGCTGATTTGATTTAGAGAAGATTTGGCCAGATTCAGCGGCCGAATCTCTGAATCTGAATCGAATCAAGAGACCCATTAAAAGCTCTGAATCAAATCAAAGCATCCAAATTGATTCGGAAAAGATGTGGAGATTTGAAAAGCAGACATGCAGGAGACAGAAACTGAGAAGAGGGAGGGGGAAGAGGGGGAGGTGCAGGTTTTTTTTTTTTCATTTGTTTTTTTTAAATGAACTGGGAGCAAGGGAGGCCAGGGCAGCCATGGAGGGGCTGGGACAACAAGAGGGGGTCGGAGGGCTTGTGGCAGAGCTCCTCATGTGCCATAGGGCAGTGGGGATTGCCCCCTCACCTGGCAGCACCTGGTGAGTAGGGCTTTTTTTTTAAACAATCGGGAGCTGGGGCAGGCAGGGCAACCATGGCTTGGGCTGGGAG
>NW_005841855.1:3614573-3618931 GCF_000455745.1 Alligator sinensis | reverse complement strand
TGGCAGGGATCCCCCCATGGTCCCCTGCCCCAGTACATACCATCATAGGGTCTAGGTCCAGCTCCCTGCTGCATCCAGTGGGGACTGCCCTAATCACCAAAGCTCTCCAAATCTTTAATGAATTAATTCAGAGAGCTTCGAATTGATTTGGGCCTTTTAATTGGTCTGCTGATTTGATTCAGATTTGGAGATTCAGCCACCAAATTGGGTCAAATCTCCTCCGAATCGAATCATCAACTAAAGCTTCACACAGTCCTATCTGAAAGGTTCTGGCTTGGTAAAACTTCAACAACCTGCTCAATACAAAAACTCATGGATTCAATATAGACATTGTATTTATGACACACTATAACCTGCCTGACATTTGACTCCCCAGGTACCTCTCCACTTTTACCTGCTACATCCCTCTCACCTCCCCCGCCCACCATCCAGGAAGAGCACACACATCAACTGCAGATGCTTCCTCAGCCTGATGAAGGGTTTTTAAACTCAAAAGCTTGCTAAGATATATTTCTCCAACTTTTATAGTCTAATAAAAGATATCAAATTGACCCAAAGAACCTTGTCTGCCTATGTCCTTAGACCTACATGCCTACAACCTATAGCCCTTAACACACACAAGTGATATGAGTTTTGCTTTCAACAGTTTGAGGGGCACATGCACAGAAACCCCTGCACCTATCTCCATGACACTTGGCAGGTTTCATGCCCTCAGAAGGGCTACCATCCCTGCTGTTTTAATTCAAATCTGAAAAAAATGACAAAGTTATAGTTATTTTAGTGATTTCCCCATTATAGTCTATGGCCAAATCTCTGAATCTGATTTGGCCAGATCAAATTGGGACAGTGACTTGAATCACCTAATCGAATCACTGTCCCTCCAAATTGGCCGAATCCACATCTATTATAGTCTATGGCCAAATCTCTGAATCTGATTTGGCCAGATCAAATTGGGACAGTGACTTGAATCACCTAATCGAATCACTGTCCCTCCAAATTGGCCGAATCCACATCTAAATCGAATACTTGCTGCTTTGCACAGGCCTACAGGTTTCCCTTTTCTCTATAAGAGAAAAAAGGAATAATTCCATTGACATCTTTGCAAACCCAATATAAAATGAAACAGACTACTTACTAATGTTGAAAGTTGACTAACAAAAAGGACTGTTTGTTCATTCTATCCAAAAACATGCCATTTCAATGCATAGTAATCCCAAACCAGCTATCTGAACTTTATTTTGTGGCTCCAGTGCATCTCTTAATAGTGAGGTATTAAATTAACATTTTAACTGATCCAAATGAAGCAATTTACAAAATCTGGATTTTTGGCCCTATAAAAGTGAATGGGAGTTTCTCCATTAAGGGTAGGATTTCATCCCAAGTCTCAGGTTTTGAGTTTTCTTCACTAGTGTTTGAGCAACTAACTCTGGTTGGTTGGTTGGTTGGTTTTTGGCGGGGGGTGTTCCTTTTCTGACCTAGCATTTTGGGATTAATTTATGTACATTAGCTTTCAGACCTAAAAAATTACTTAAATCTATGTATGATTCTTTACCACTGAGGCTAACTTGCAATATCTACTTTTATTTTGTTAAAAAGCTTAATTATGTTTCTTTGTTTAATGTAGGCATTGAATTGGAAAATTAGCCTTAAAAATAATAAAGCGATAATGATGAATTAGCATGGATAAAATGAACACCCACACAATTACATCCCCTCTTGTAGATTGATCTGTAACTTTATTGTAGATTAATACTGTGCACATCTGTCTGCCATGTGAATTGGACATAATTTTTAAAGCCTTATTTTCATTATATATGGACTAAGCTTTGATAGCTTTAGAGTAATTGCAGCTTTATCTAGCTGACTTCACACACAGTGTAATGAATGAACCCCTTGGGTATACACAGCTTTAAGGTAAGCCTGACTTAAACTTGTATTAGCATAGTGACCTTTCCCCTCTGGCTCTAGGTGTGGCATGAATTGCCAGAAACAATTGAGCCCACATGAAGCCTGCAGAAAAAATGGAGTTCTTGTTTATATTCCTTGCAATTTGGCTGCACTATTCAGTTATTTGGGTCATCTTTGCATGGTAAATATAATGAGCTGTGGAACTTTAACCCCCTAGTGTAAGACTAAAAGTGAGGAAGTAATGCTGTCATATCTCCATCTGTATTATTTGGGGAGGGAATAACCAGCTCTGGCAGTCAAGGAACTGGATTTATCACTACATGTCTTGTTAGGGTGAGTAAAAATATCCCATTTTAGCCACTGGAATCACAGTTCCAAAGGTTAAAATATGTGTTGGAAGTATGCAAATCACTTCAAGTGCTTTAAAAATGTCTGATGTGCTGGACATTTACACTGTCAAATGAGACTGAAGTAGTAATCAGTTGGGATGCAAGAGTTTGAATGAATGCTTGCACACATTCCCAAACAATTGCTGCTACTGTGCCACCCTCTGCTATCCCAGAGTGAATTGCTGGCAACCTCTCCTCCCCACCAGGGAGATGCATTGTAACCCATTTGGATCCCAGCGCTCCATCTGAGCTCCAAGTGAATGCCCCATCCCCTGTCAGTGTCAGGACTGGGAAAGCCCAGCTCCTCTCCTTCCTTGCATTACAGTATAGGGCCCAGGGTGACATGTAGGGCTGAGTGAGGCAACGGTGTTCCCCATTCAAGACCCCTGCCTCTAGACCCCCTAGATACAGAGTCAAACCCAGACCTGGGATTACATGCCCCAGGAGGGTTGGGGGGGTTGGGGGGAATTGGGGCCAGTCAGAGAGTGCCCAGCATTTCCCAACCTTGGGAGAGGTTAGGGCTGGGGAAGCAGGGTCTCCGGAAACTTGGCAGGGGGTGTGTGGAGGGGGAAGGTTTCCTATGGTAGGCAGCCAGTCAGGGTTGCCCTTCATACTTGGCAACCTCTGGCAATCTGTGTCAGCCAAGGGAGTCCGAAGAGCTGCCTGCACTGCTCCAGCCCCTCAACACCGAATGAATGCACTGTTCACAACTGGTTGGGATTCCAAGCAGCTGCAAAAATGGGATTTCAGCTGCTTGTACTGAACACTTGTACACTGTGACCTGGGGAGAGTCCAGTCCTAAATGAGGTATGCACTTAATGCTGAATTTCATCCTTCATGACTAACGATGATTACTGTACTTGAAGGTTACATTATTGTGTAAGAGGCAGAGAAAAAAGCATCTGAGGTCAGGAGAATAAAAGAACAAAGTCATTACAATTTCATTTTAAATATAACAAGCAATGACAATTAAGATCTCTGCCTTTTGTACAGCAAATCCTAGAGACAGAACGAGGACTTCAGGGTAGGGGTTGGAAGCACAGGCTACTATCCTCCTGGAGACTGTCCATGAACTCCTAGTGCTCCCTCTAAGACACTTCTAATGTCCCCAGGTATCCAGGAGCCTCCTACATCTCACTTCAGTGGCCCAAGCATCTCCTAAAGTCAACCTTGGCCTTTGAACCCTGGTGGCTTGTACAGGTCTTTGAAGTTAGGTCGCTAACTGCAGGAATGTGGAGGAACATGAAGTCACCATTTATTCATAATAAATCATGTAAATGAGTAACTTTTTATCTATTTACAAAATTATTTTTAAAAAAATTAAAAAGCAGAGATTGAGTTTAACCAAGATGTGCTGTTTAAAATGTAAGAATATAATTAAGCATAGTCCTTGAGAGCCTCTTGTCCCTCTCTTGCCTATTCATCATAACATCGTCATCATGATCACCACAATATTTGTTTGTCAACACAGTCATCATCACAAAACAATATATTACAGGTCTACTGTAACATGTAGAGAGAGTATGAGAATTACAGACGGGACTACAAACATACGTATAATAAATGCAATTCATTTAGAGAGGGACATAGCTAAAAATATCTGAAACATATACTATATCTGTTTAAAAAATATGTATTTCTAAAGTTCAACTAGGCATGAAAGCTCAATTTTAAACTTTACAGAGTCCTACTTTTAAGCACTGTTAAATCCAGCTAATAATAGACACAGAGTACCATCAATTTCTATGCTATTTTATATCCAAGGCATTATTTTATGTTTCATATTCTCATCTTCAGAAGAATTCAGACTTTTTATTCATGTGACTACCAACATCCTTAGCCAAGGATTAGAACCATTAATTTAAATGTCTAGTTTTTTTGTGATGACACAAAATACTATATGAATTAGGAATGTTTAACTCTGGGCTAAAATTTTCCCAATAGAGTAAGTATTATATGTAGTGCATATTCTCTCCATTGTATTCTTAATTTCAAATACATTTTAATCTTTGCTATTTTTCTAGATCATGAGTGGCTGAAACAACATCATGTGATCAGGAA
>NW_005841855.1:3607472-3614447 GCF_000455745.1 Alligator sinensis | reverse complement strand
TAATTAACAGAGATTAACACAAAAGATTAACAGACACCCTTTTGGTTTAGAATAAGTCGCAGGTGGTAGCAGGTGGCGATGCAGCAGTGCCACACAAAGGCCAGCTTTGCAGCCCCAGCCCACTGGCAGGTGGCCTAGAGGTGCAGATGCCTCTGCTGCAGTACCCACGCCACAGCCCAGGTGGCTGTACGGTCCATGTCTGGGTCTGGCAGGCACAGAGACTTGGGACTGCATTCTTTCTGCATAAAACTAGTCACATGTGGACAACCAAAGATGCTTGCAAAGGAAAATGGGCTTTCTCTTTTCCTAAGGAAGTCTCCAAAGGCACTTCTAGGTATTCAGGCAAAGGCATGATAGGATCCAATGTGCAATCCATCATCTACATGTGTATGGCAGGAAGTGTTATTATAGGATTCTGCATCAGATCCAATCACACCTTATTGCTGGTGTGATCCTGGGCTTCTCTTACACCAGCAAGTAGCAAGCTCCCGCAGCTGCAAGTCCCACTGATGGGGCTCCCAGCCACAAGGGTGTACCTTGCTACATGTACAAATTAAAGTGGGATAAAATCCAGCTATAAAGTTATTACACATTTTCCAGATGGATTAACCTTTTTATAGTATGATTGTTAATTTACATGTGTAGCTGGTCTAAACTGATTGTGCAATTAACCAGTCAAATGTGTAATGCAGGTAACATGTAGAGAGAGCCTTACTGTTGTAGGTAGCAGCCCTATGCTATGTACCCCCATACCTGCATCTCTGTATAGAGGCAGGCTCTAAATTGAGATTTTCATGAGGAGGAGGAACCAATTCAGCTGACATCTAGCCCTAGTACTGGTGGAGGGAAGAATCTATCTTAGGGAGGGTCTCCATCTTAGCAGTGACCTCATGCCCTGTTAAAACTCACAACATTTTTTTTTAACAGTGATTCTTTAAAAAAATTGAGAAACAAATAAAAAATTGTAAATGATATGTAATTTTTGTTACTGTTATGTAGATCACCTCTATGGTTAGATTATCTGAGAGCTAAGCCCTCAGTTTGAAAACCATACATAAAGATTCGTATCTATTTTTAGATGATTCCTATTTTTGTTGCACCCTCTCTATTGTATTCCATATTTCTCCAAAGTTACATCACCCCTTCAATAGCCTTGCATATCTCACATTTTTATACCCAAAAGAAAACTTTGAGCCATGATGGCTTACTCAGAGATATACAACAACTATAGTGATCTTTCCTGAAGACTGCTGTGCAATGGCATGTATGGGGAAAACAAAGCATAGATGATTCATTCTTCTGCTGCCAGATCATAACATATTTCTGTGGTAGGTACAAATATGTGGGAGGCCCATCACTGAGCCCTCAAAGATCACCTTTTCACTGACTTCACCAATTTTGCTATACATTACCCTAAATAATCTTTCATATGTACTGTGGTAGCACTTCAGAAATAATTTTCAATTCATGTGTACTTTTCAGTGTAGTTTGATATCTAAGAATCCATTTGGTATCTTTAAGGTGTCTTTACCATCAGTAATGGAGATTGAAGATACCAGAAAAGGGGAAGAATATGTTTCCACATTTCATATAAGTTGGATAGATTTCCGTTGAATTTTTATTTAAATCAAATTCATAGATGTATATCAGATTAAGACACAGTTGTAAAATGCATTCAATTTGTGCATTAAGTGTTTTCTCTCCACACTGTCTTAAATCTGATGTCTGACTCTGCTGCAGGATGGATGCTGGATCTCAGTCAGAGAGTTTACAAATGTGGGCATGGCTGAATATCACTTTAAACATTCAACAGCCACTTTAAATAAATTTGTACGAGAGAGAGACAGTTTAATACACTGCTTTTTACCTGCCATTTTAGTCACATGACTACAGAAGCGCTGCAAAAGTTTCAGTCTTAGTTAGCAAAACCACTTTGCTTTTAAACAGAAAAGCGTGATAGGAAAGTGAAGAAATAAGGGTGGGAAAGGGAAAAAAAAACAAAACAAAATCATGGAGCAGAGGGCAAGAGCAATAACTCAAATCTCACCTTTAACTTACTATTCAGGACTTAAACAAAACTAGTAAAGGTAGCAATGTCATCAAATCCATCTCTGTTTCTGTCTAGTTGGGTTATCAGTAAAGATCACCATGATGATATTTTGCTGCATAGTTTTGCCACATTTCATGCACCAGGGGGCAACAAACATAGTAGCAGAGCTCATTTGTTCCTGTGTACTCATTCTCTCAGAATCAATTTCAAATGAATGAACCCCAAAAGGGTGGCTGGTGCAATAGTCCAGCCTCTAATTAGTTGTTTACCAGTACAGTCTAATTTCCAACACACCCGTTTTTAGAGTCTTCCAGTCTCACACTCCGTTTGCTTATGAGACATGATCTCAATACAGTCCTTTAGTGTTGTCACTAGGTCTTTATGCTTACACTACTTCGGTTATTATATTTTTTACTTTTACTGACTTTTATAAATAACTTTATGTAGCATGCTGAATTGGATTTTTATTATCTTGGCCAACTTAAAAACTTGGACAGTAAGAGCTAAAACCATGAAAAGCCTACATGTTCCTATATATATGTTCCTACATGTAATAAAATGTAAGTTTTACTTTCCTTGTTTAACCTAAAACTGGTAAATTCCTTCCAGTGTTCATATTTATGAAAGTTTTGTCCAGCTCTAGTTACTAATTTACAAAAGAAGATGAATATTCAGGGGAGTACAGGAATATACCAGGAATTCACCAGTAGCTATGCCCTTACAGTCACTACCATAACTATTTATTGAAAAATATTTTCTCCTCCTTGATAGGATTACAGATGTCAATTGCCTGGATTTTCTATATTTTCAGTGCAGAAATAAATAGACAAAGTGCTTTTATAACCTGAAGGCAAAGTCATTACAGATGGTATGTAGGTCACTTGTTCTTTTTTCAAAACAAGTATATGTTACTGGTCATTGACCATTAAAAACCCCACTGCCTTGCTGCAGCTTCTGTTTCTTAAATTGTTTTGCATTAGTGAAAACACAGAAGCCTAACATGGAACTGTTCTTCAGAGATCATAAAGATGTATGTGTATAACCTGGCAAAGCCCAAAAAAACCCCAAATAAATTAAAAAAGGCATACAAAAAACTAGAACTCTTGGTTCCAAAATGTATGTCTTTTTGTCTCAGACCAACACGGCTACCAAGTACACCCCACAAATTAATTCAACGCTTTCTGCCCCTAATTCACCCTACCAATATTGAATGATATTAAACATAGATAGCTTCCTACTGTAATTACTGTCCATTGTATAGTTATATTATATCACTGCTGCTAATAGAACACAAAATAAAACTATACAGTAAAATGTGCCTCATAGCCTGCTTTGTAAATAAGTCTATGAAGTGCCAGGAAGGTGTGAATTGACTCCCAGAGTCCTGTTCATTTGGTGGAAAAAATGCTTCAAAGAGTGAGCTAAAATGAATATTTTTAAACAAATCTTAGATGCAAATGTAATGCATTGCTTCAGGAGCTGCATACTTTGATTTCAACATGACAGTTCAGTGGGCAGCACTGAGTGCAGTCATAACTGAATGATCTATTTCAGCTTCAAGCAGATCTGTATGGCTGCAATTTGCGGGGGGGAAATTCCTACTCACCTAGCAAAATGGCATTCTCCTTTTCTGTTTCAGTAAACAAACTATTAGGGAGAGTAATGTTATACCTCATTGTGCATCTCACCCATTGTTAATATTAAATTTTTAACCATTTTACCTAAAACACTTCAAGGTTACTCTAATGTTCTGTGTGCACCAGGGATTTTGATCCCAGAAGAAGCTCCTTTGTAATCATAAGGATTAACATGATAAAATACCTATTTTAAACGTAAAAGTAATTATTTTGAAATAAATTTCAAAACAGAACTGTGCTTTCGGGGGCGCGCAGCAGGCTGTGGCCAGCAGCCCTGGCACGTGGGTTGGGGAATTCGGCACGGCGGACTAGAATTAGGCACGGACGCGTAGCGGTTGATTAAAGATTATTTTACTTACACCGTAGATGGTCGCGGTGCAGGCAGGAAAACTTGCTTGCGTTGCAGTTACAGATAGAAAAGAAGAAGAGCGAACAAGAGTTCTAACCGCAAACTCTGGTCCAAGGCTGGCTGAGAGCTCTAGAACCGCTAGCCCGTCGAATCAACCGGACGAAATAACCTGAGAAGAGCTCTGGATACCACGATGAGAGTCCGAAAGGTGACTCTCCACGAAAGCGCGCAGGGAAGGGTACGTCGAGGGATCAGGCGGTGACAGGGAGAGGCTAGAGGTTGATCAGGCCCCTATAGCCTTCTTAAGGCACACGCTGGGTTCGTTAAGCTCCACAGCGTGCTTAGAGTTCTTCACGAGATGTGAAGTCCTCCTTCTCCTCCTCCAACTTGGGCAGAAACCGCTCAAGCCTCTTATACGGCTAGCAAGCCAATCGCTAGCCACCACGTGGGAATAATTTAGAAACAGCCAATAGTGGGACACAAATTTGCATGCGAATGACGGGAACTCCTTTGCACCGGGGTTTTCTCTATGCAACTGAGAATTGCACCGTGCAAAGAAAGCTCCTCGTGGCGGGAAATAATTCTGCAGTGCCGAAGCGCACACAAAATCATACCCTTTGGGTCATGACAAGAACGTCAGAGAAATGGCAAAAATGAAGATGGAATACAAAGGCACTTACTCTCTTGCAGGAAAACAATGCAATCATAGCCTTAAGCTTTAATTTTAGAATAGATTCCGAGACACTTACTAGTGTGGAAAAGTGTGTAATATCCTGTGAGTAGTCCCACTGGAGCCAGCAGCATCAACAGTGGAATAGAGGGTTATTCAATTTACCACATAAATGCATATCCAAGTAAAAGTAAGTCATTCACAATTTCTTCTAAAATAAGTACATAAATCTACTTACATTGTAAATGCATTCTCATCCGAGTGACACTGTTGGTAAGGACTCTGTGTTTTATTTAGAAAATCCAATATGCAAAAAGCTGACATCTTTAGACACTTCTCATGTCAGTAGATTAACATTCAATCCAGATTTATAGGTCAGGCTCATTTCTTGCTTCAGTGTAAAAGTCATATAACAATAAAACTATGGATTTTAGGTTTTTTTTCACTCTCTGAGTTAAACCAAAATTTGGTTCATATAAAGATAAATCAGATTTGAATCAGCTGTAAATGAAGGTTAACATCAAAGAGGTTAAAATTAATAATAAATTAATCATGAATGAGATAACTATTTTTAATATTACAGGAATATTCTAATATGTTGTAGAAACACCTAATTTTAAAATATGTTGGTGGTGATGCTCATAATTTGCAAGAACTTACACATTTGAAGCTGATAAAGTAACCTATATATCAGGAGTAGGTAATTATTTTGGGCAGAGGGTCGCTTACTGAGTTTTGGCCAGCCATCGAGGGCCACATGACAGGCAGCCCAGGGCAGATAAATATTAATTTTCTAAATTTTTTAGAGGCCCCACAGGCTGGATAGAATGGCCTGGTGGGCTGCATCCAGCCCCCGGGCTGCATTTTGCCTACCCCGCTATATATTCATATACACATTATAGCACACTCTAATCATCTCTCTAAACACTCTGGCTAGGGACAAAAGTTACACATAAACCAGTTTAAGTAATCAGAAACTGGTTTAAAACTGTAACAAAAAATAAGTTCAGCTCTCATAAACATGTTCCAAAATGACCAAAACTGGTTTAAGATAAACCTGGTTGAATGTAGTATCAGACTTTAACTGATCTGGGTCAAACTGGTTTATGAATCTTCTGTCCTAGTCCCTTTCCTGGTTCAAGTTAAATCAGAGCCTGCCAACATCCCAGCATGCTTTTCAGACCTGGACTTGGCTGTGCTGTCTGCTCAAGCATCGGCGGTCGCTTGAAGGCAAGGATGATGTCTGTCAGGCTTGATGTGTCCTCACGTGACTGAGGAGCCCAGTTCTAGATGCATACATTCTTCGGCAATGGAGCCGTGTTGTTGCGTGGGAGAGTGGGATTCACAGTCCCAGGTTGGTCTCATTCTCCTTCCTCCATTGCCACCGTTCCACCTCAATATTGAGCAAGGTGACGATCCTTGGAGAGGCTTGGCTGTGCTGTCTGCTCAAGCATTGACAGTCCCTCGAAGTTGAAGATGACATCCATCAGGCTTGATGGGTCCTCAGGTGACTGAGGACCCCAATTCTTGGCTGTGCTGTCCGCTCAAGCAGACCAGGGTTGGCTCCACTCCTCTGCTCCCTAGTTGGAGCAGTGAGGGCTGGCTGACAATGGGGTAGGGGTGGGGAAACCCGACTGGCACAGCCTGGTCTGCCTGGCAGGGGCAGAGTAAGACTTTTCCCTGATGGTGTGACGTGGGCAGGGGGCTCAGGGGGAGGGAAGAGAATTAAACACCCCTGCCTCTCCTCTCCCATGCATATGGGACCACAGCCTGGGTCAGCCTGGCTTTCCCCTCTGCTCACCACTCTAGTGGTGGGGGGCATGGCCAAAGCCTGTCCAAGCAGCAGCCTCAGGTGAAGTGGGAGAGGGAAGAGGATTAACCCCCACCCCATCTCCCTTCTCTCCCCCTGGCCTGCGGACCCCAGCCTGGGTCTGCTCAGCTTTACACCCTGACAGCTGCTTATGCGGTGCGTATGGCCAGAGCTGGCCTGGGCAGTGGCTCAGACAAAGTGTGGGCAGGGAGGGGCATTAAACTTCCCTGTCTCTCCTCTTTCCTACCAGCATGGGGACTTCAGCAGAGTCTGCCTGGCTTTCCCACCCACTGGCTGCTTGCACAATGGAAGGCATGGCCAGAGCTGGCCCAGGCAGTGCCTGAGGCTACTGCCGGGACTGGGTCTAGCCATGGCTCCCCATCCCCTGCATGAGTGGCCAGAGGAGCAGACAGCCGAGCAGACCCCAGCTGGGATCCCCATGCTGGTGGGAGAGAAAGG
>NW_005841855.1:3571903-3607441 GCF_000455745.1 Alligator sinensis | reverse complement strand
GTGGGATCCCCAGGGGTGGGGGAGAAAAAGGGGGGGGGGGGGGGGGGAGGGTTAAGCCCCTTCTTTCCCCTCCTTTCCCTTACATGCTGCCCTGACCAGTGTCTGGCTACACCCTCCCTTCCACCCCCAGGGACAAACCTGGCAAGGGCTGTTTCCCTTCTCCCTTCAGGCATACCCTGGCTGTGGTCCCTGCAGGCCAGGGTGGGGGCTTTAAATCCTTCCCCAATCATATTCAGCACCTGCCAGGGCCTGGCTACTCCCTACCAGTTCAGCTTCCCTCCAGCCTTGCAGCTGCTGCTAAAGGGAAGGGAAGGGTTCACTCTAATGCCACCTGGCTTCTAGCCTGAGCCACTGCAGGCATGTGGCTGCCATACAGAAATCAAAAGTGAATGTGTATTCACTTGCAAATCAGTTCAATATATTCAGGTTAGACTACTCTGTAAGGACTGAATCAATTCAGGCCCAGGCCTTTTAAATGTCTGTACTTAGCCTCTCTGCATACTCTAATTGTCAGATTTCTGTGATTCCTTTTCATCCAGTTTTAAATAAAAATGCAGTAAGCAGGCTGCATTGGTTTTGTTAGCCAACAAAAAGCTAAAAAGAGACCTGAGGAAGGGTACTGGGATACCCAAAAAGCTTTTCCATGTCCCTCCAAGCTATGCACTTGGTCCAGTAAAAGATATCATTCATAAAAACCCTTGCCTCTGAGAGCTGGTACTTGGCTTTCCCAATAACATTCCTGTATAGAGTCTAAACAGGTTTTTTTTTTTCTTTTACTTTATCTGTGAATATATGAGAATTTTGAGAGAGACAACAAGTTGGCATGGCAATGTTGTCTTCAATGTGTATACAAGACATACCTGTACAATCCTGATCCAATGGGCATTAGGTTATAAGCATTAGGAACTCAATAAAGGTGAGTCGTCTCACATAACCAAAAGAAAAGTTAAGTATGAGAACACTACCAGAAGAAATAAAGGCATAGTATTAGCGCCTTCATTTGAAAGGTGTACATATGTCTTTTGATTTGCAATTTGAGGATATTTTTGCATTTTTTAGCCACTTCTGGGTGGTTATTCTAGATAGATAGTAGGAGTGTGTGAAATGGGCAGTATTCGATTCAGATTTGGAATTTGGCCTGAATCATGGATAGTAATTTTATTCATTGATTTGGATCACTTGTCCCAGTTTGATTCAGCTGAATCCGAATCTGAAGATTTGATGCCGATTCAGAGAATCAGTGATTCAGCCATAGGCACAGCTTTAAATGTTTTTTCTACATAGCTCAAGGTACCAGGCACAGCTCGTGAACGCTGCGATGGTGGGGTGGATGCAGCATGCCACAGGAGTGGGGGGGGGGCAGGGCTGTGCTTGGCAGTGAACCCAGAATTGGACCAGAAGTACTTCTGGTCCACTTCTAGGCCCACCCCCATCCCCCACATTCCCCCTGGCTTAGTGATCAGCCACTGGGGGACCCTGGATGCCCTCCGAGACCCAGGAGGCATCAGTCGCCAAGCCAGGAGGGTGCAGGGGGGCCTTCCTGTGCACTCCCCAGCAGACCTAGAAGTGGACCAGAAGTGCTTCTGTGGGACTCTTCATCTACAACATCATTTCAGCATTCACAAGCTGCCTGGTATCTTGAGGTATGTAGAAAAAACATTTAAAGCTGTGTCTGTCTCAATCGTTGAATCTTTCCGTATCTCTCCAAATCGAATCAGAGGGTTTTGATTTGATTCAGAGAGATTAAAGGGTTCCCTGATTTGATTTGGATTCAGACATTCAGCCACCAAATTGGGCCAAATCTCCACCAAATCGAATCAGCGACCAAAGCTTCACACAGCCCTGATAGATAGATAGATAAGTCCTACAACCTACAAACTGCAAGACATGCAGCAGTACACTCCAGGTAAGTACCAAGGGGCCCTTTGGGCATCAGAACTGGGTGGGGGGCACTAAAGGCACTGTTCGGGTGGCTCAAGTGCCTCTATACTAATGCTAGGAACATGGGAAACAAGCAGGAAGAACTCACACTAACTTCAATTTAGTGGGGCTAATGGAAACCTGGTGGGACCTTACCCATGACTGGGCGGTATACATTGAGGGCTACAGGTTGTACAGAAAGGACAGAGTAGGGAGGAAAGGGGGTGGGGTTGTTCTCTATGTAAAGGAGTATTATACATCTATCCTAATCAAAATGGGATCAGAGGAGGAAAGAGTTGAGGCATTGTGGGTTAGGATACATGGAGGTTGTGAGGAAAGGAACTTGGTGGTGGGGGGTCTGCTACAGACCACCACACCAAGAGAAAAAGCTAGACTTGGAATTCTTGAGGCAGCTCTCAGAGGCTGTACAGTCTAGGGATGTGGTTGTCATGGGGGACCTAAACTACCCTGACATCTGCTGGGAGAAGAAGTCAGCCAAATCCAACCATTCATGTAGGTTCTTAACCTGCGTGCAGGACCTTCACCTAATGCAGGAGGTATACGGTCCCACTACCGGGAATGCCTTACTGGACTTGGTGTTGGCTACGGAGGAGGACCTGGTAGGGGATCTGCAGATTCATGGTCACCTTGGGGACCGTGACCACCAATCAGTCAAATTCACCATACGGCATAGGGTGGGTAAGATAACTAATAGGGTGGAAGTGTTTGAATTTAGGAAGGCTAAATTCAGTGTGCATAGGAGTCTAGTCAATGACGTACTGCAGGAGAAGAGTATTGGTGAGATGGGAGTCCAGGAAGGATGGTCATTCCTAAAGGAAGCGATCCTTTGGGCACACAGAGAGATGATCCCATTATGAGGAAAAAGGGGGAAAGGAGTCAAAAAACTTCCTTGGCTAAACAGGGAAATCCAGGGGAGCCTAAGGACAAAAAAGAAGGCATATAGGTGGTGGAAGCAGGGGGAAGCTACCAAGGAGGAGTTATACCTATTTGGCCCACACTTGCAGAGAGGTAGTTAGAAAGGCCAAAGCAACTACACAGCTGAGGCTGGCAACACAAATTAAAGACAACAAAAATCTTTTTTTAGGTATGTAGGATATATACAAGGAAGGAGCAGGGCAGCATAGGACCCCTACTGAACAAGGAGGAGCAATTAGTCACAGACAGGAGGGACAAGGCTGAGCTATTCAATGAGTTTTTTTGCTTCAGTGTTCCTAAACAGGGCTCAAGACAAGTCTCCTAATGGGTTCTTAGATGGGCATCAGAGAGACACCAGTCTACCAACTGTCAATGCTGACTTGGTGCAGTCACTTGGATGGGCTGGATGTGGTGCTTGGGTCAGGTCCCGGAGGACTGGAAAAGGGCCAATGTGGTCCCTATTTTCAAGAAGGGGAAAAAGGAGGATCCGAATAATTATAGGCCAGTCAGTCTCACCTCCATCCTTGGAAAGGTCTTTGAAAAGATTATGAAGGCCCATATTTGCGGAAGTCCAGCGGAAAAAATAATGCAGGAGGCAAATCAGCATAGATTTGTAGCAAGTAGATCACGCCTGACCAATCTGGTTTTGTTTTATGACAGGGTCACAAAATGCTTAGACACGGGAGTAGAGGTGGATGTCATTTTCTTGGACTTTAGAAAGGCCTTTGATACAGTATCTCATCCTATTCTCATAAATAAATTAAAAGTCTGTGACATAGATGTTTACATGGTCTGGTGGGTGAGAAATTGGCTTAACGGTCGTACCCAGAGAGTGGTAGTAGACGGGTCGGTATCAACCTGGTAGTGGGGTCCTGCAGGGTTTGTTCCTCAGACCTGTACTCTTCAATAACTTCATCAGTGACTTGGATGTGGGTGTGAAGTGTACTCTGTCCAAGTTTGCGGATAATACTAAATTGTGGGATGAAGTGCACAATCCGGAGGGTAGGGAATGATTGCAGGCAGACCTGGACAGGTTAGAAAAGTGGGCAGTACACAACAGGATGCAGTACAACAAGGACAAGGTGCTGATCCCTACCTTGGGGGTATTTAAGAGAAGGTTGGATAGGCATCGACTCGATGATCTGTTGAGGTCCCTTCCAACCATAGCATCTATGAATAGTTAGATTTTTGCCGTATTTGACAAACTTAGTAGTGTAAACATCAGTGAGCTTTCCATAGACTGAAATTCTATTCAGATCACCAACAGTATTTGTGGCAGCTAGAGGAATACCCTTCTTGTCTTGACTTCTTTCCAGATGGCTTGAACTTCTGACACATTCAGAAGTTGACACACCCATTCAATGTGACCCTTGAACTTTGCAAGGAAATGGCATGTGTCATGCCTGTGGCTCTTACTAGAGCTCTATCATCTCCCCAGCAATTCAGAATGCATTTTTTATGCACTGATCATTACTTCTTTGAAAAATTCCTTTTGGATTGCATCTGGTGGTTCTCTGTTAACACCATTTTACATACAACCTTTGGATCTCCTCTGAATGAAGAGGTGGAGACTTGTAAGCAAGTGCTTCCTTTTGAGCAATGGGAAATCTTAAGTTTTTGCTTCACAAGGAGTCTGTATTGTACCACTTCATCTTGAACCATAAACATGAATCAATCACTTGGCAGGGGCTCAAGATTTGCACCAAACTTACAGTTCTCAGACAAATGACACAATTCAGCTATATATGCTCCAGTCCCTTTGACTGGCAACTGATTGTGTTAGAGAGACAGTTCTGTTTCAGCTATTTTAGATGGAATCAGTGTGAAGATTTTTTTTAGTATTGTGAAGATTTAATCGTAGAACTTGTCACAGTATTTGGCATGAACCATGTCCAAACATGTGAGCCAATGACAGTCAGTAGTACAGCCCATTTCTGGTTGGCCTCAGAAGATGAGATGGTTAGCATAGAAGTCACCAGATGATGGCCTGACCACATCTTCAATGCAGCCATAGTGGAAAATAGCTGCACTTAAAACCCCATGAGCAGAAAACCCCTGGTCTGGGCTTCCCAGCCAGAATGGTTCCCTTTCTCCCTTGCAACCTATAGCACCTACAGTTCAGGAGGAAACATTGGTAGTATCCTGCTCACTGGAATCCCATCCTCATCTCTAGCTTTGTTCATTGCAGGGGTTTGTTTGCCCTGGTGAAAACTTAGACTGGCAGCAACAGGTCAACCATCTTAAATTTACAAATAATAAGGCTTAACTGAAGGCTTCCAAGCAAAACATCAGGCAGAAACAAGAGACAAAGAACACAGAATAGACCCACCTCCTAGTGGGAGTCCATGCACGTGTGTGTGTGCACTCAGACAGACGTGCACCCTGGGCAGTCCATAATAGAAGCTTTAACCAACCCGCAGTAGCTGTTAACATCAGTGCATGGCCTAAAGCTTGTAGACTTTTGTTTTGAAAATGAACTTTGCCACAGTGGTAGTTATTTCTATCACTACTGCAATACACATATGGCTGCAAGCTAACTATTTCAATACTTTGTTTCTATGTGCTATTTAAGATATAGAAAAATGGAAGGTAGAGGGGGACTATTTGTGAATTTTTTTTATTTAAAAAATGGTAAAGATTCACTTTCTCATGACAAGATTTGTTCACTTAGTTGCAAACACTAAGGTGAGTAAGGTTGCATGGTAGATATATGAAAATCTGTGTTACATGTGGGATAGGGGAACTTCCCCTACAGAGACAATTAAATGAGCCAGATGAGGGTCTGCTGTCATCTTTACAGATAGGACAACATATAAGCTCTCACATTTAATTGGTGTGAATGTGACAAGATAAAACTGAACATAAGGTCTCCAGACAGCCAATAAATCTGGCTTGTTTCTTCCTCCTTCAATCAAAGAAGGAGGCTAGCTATTTTTAAATCTCAGTTTCGTGCACATTTTTTCTAGTGCAAAAGAGGGCAGAAAAAGTTTTTAAATAACTTAAAATGCCCTAAGACACTATTCCTGGTAACTCAAAGTCTCTGTGATTCATATTTTAAGGTGCTTTCTTGATTATTAAACTCAGTTAAGACCATAAAAACCCTAAAAATAATATAGGTTTTATAATTTATTATCCATTGTTTATAAGATATATAAAATACATATAAAAAGGATATCCAGTCTAAATACATACAAGATCAGATGGAAATCCAAGGCACAGAGAGCTGAAGCAGCCAGAGCACACAACATGTCAATGAAACAGCTAAGAATGAAATCCAGATCTCCTGAGTCTTACCCTGTCCACTGAACTCTGCTGCCTATCCAGTGGATGGATCCTACATGCAAGGCCATGTTAAAAAGAAAGGGGAAGGGGTCTTAAACAAATTATGAA
Source organism: Alligator sinensis (assembly GCF_000455745.1). Classification (NCBI taxonomy): domain Eukaryota; kingdom Metazoa; phylum Chordata; order Crocodylia; family Alligatoridae; genus Alligator; species Alligator sinensis. Next base: position 3,601,195 of record NW_005841855.1, on the reverse strand, counting down.
AGCACTAAAGAAATATCAGTACTTTTTTTCCCCAAAAAATATCTGTTTGTCAACATTTTCTAAGCATTACTAACAAAGAGTAATTTGTGTAGACAGATACACATGGGCTCTAATGGGAGTATGGGCAGACCCATGCTGCACAGCTCTTTGAGAGTCAATTCCATCCCAGACTTCCAACACTCGAAGAACAGATCATTTATTTAGATGATGCAGACTGCTTCCTTCAAGAAGGAAGAATGGGTGGCCATCTCCATCAGCCAATAGGATAGGCATGGAATGGATAATTCACAGTAAAAAAAACCTACCTGTACTAGTCAAATAAATTGTAAGCTCCAGGTTATCCATTCATATCTAGATTTAAACTATGTTGTTCTAAATGACTAGAGTCTTCTCTGCGTCAGACACTGCCTCTCTCTGAGTGCAGCTGAAATCAACTGAAAAGTTTGACCCAGCAGTTTTAAGCTTCAGCAAATGGAACAAATAACTTTCAGTAAGAGCTTCTCAATTATTGAATTAGCTCTCCTAGAATCTGAATGGACTGACTGTTAAGTCATGTTGCAAAGTTGATTTATCCTTCCAGACTGGAAGGGCAATGAATTAGGAGTGTGAAGTAAGAGGAGCTTAGTTTGCAGATCTAGATTTGGGTATCTGGTTTGGCTAGGAGGCATCAGGTTTCCAAGATATCTGCTGTATTCTTGTTAACACTTTATCATTAAAAGTACCCAAACACTGAGGGGAGTATATTGAACAACCCCTCCCCCCAAAAACAAATAAAAAACCTACAATAAGAAATAATTTAAAATATTTAGGAAGAAAAGGAATCTCTCTTAACCTTCTATTATTTTTTAAATATAAAACCTTCATTTAAAGTTCTACTGATGGTTTTTATGTGGGCTAAAATGTACATTTGAGAAATGAGCACTGAGCAAACAGTAATTTTCATAATATTCTTTTATTCTACATGAAATCCTATTTCAAGTGATGAACAGGGAGTTTTGTGATATTAAAAATCATTATGTGAAGTAATAACTGAATATTTCCTTTTTTTTAATTCAATGCTCATATTTGCAGCAATCATGCCATAAACCTATAAGATTCCAAGAATTAGAAGGCAGAACCTAACTCAGCAAACTAAAATAGTCTTTAGAAACCACTGATTTAACCTTGTCAGCACTGAAGGTAGCTGTGAGTCAAAAATATGTCCTGAAATTCTGCGATTTTTGATGCTTAAGCTCTTTCTTCCTTTGCAGTCCTTGGAGGTCAGCAGCAAAGTATACTTCAATAATCAGCACAGTTCATCTCCTGCCTAAATTACTGTATTTACTTGAATCCAATATGAGGCTGTTTCCCCCAATCAACAAAAAAAGCCTCATCTTAGATTTAAGTACTGGCCTGGTGCAGGCAAAAGCTGAGCTCCAGCCTCAGCCTTGGTCTTTGGGGTGAAGCCACAACTGAGTCATTGCTTCTGCTGGCTCAGGGTGGCTCATGCATTGAAGGAAGGGGTGGGGGGGAGGTGGAAGGAGGAGTGTAGGGGAGAACATGCAGTAGAGGGGGGCAGACATGGGGGAGACCTGCTTATATGGCTTGGGGGGATGCACAAGGGAGACCATGCAGCCTGCCCCCCCAGCCACTTGATCCCCCCCAACCACCTGCCAGACCTTCCCCCCTCCCCTAACCACTTACCTTCAGCTCCAGCTCTACCTCTTGCCCCTCCAGCCAGTTCCAGGCCTGGAGCTGCCCCAATGCCAGAGCTGCCACCCAGAAGATAAGCAGTGTGAGGGAGCAAAGGGTGGGGGGAGCAGGCTGTAGTGGGTAAAGTCCTTAGAGAAAGACCCTGGCCAAGTAATATAGAAACTATAGAGCTCTTAAGAACATTAAGTGAAAGGCTACATTCAGTGTAATCTTACTGGAGTCTTTTCTTGGCTACTCACTGTCCATTTGCTGTCAAATGTGAAAACGCTTCCAGATATAGAGATGTAGGAAACTGCACCTTAACTTCGTTAAAGCGGAGCATGTCCATAGTGATCTTTGTACTGCGAAATCCTGGCTTCATTACACCATAGTAAATATGAACCTTGAGAAACCCCAGCTTTGGAAGAATAAAGCAAACCTACTCAGCAAAAGGGTGCTGAGATTTGATCACCTTGGAGATTCTTGTATTTCTCTGGCTCTTGATGAAAACCGACACAATTTCAAGACGTCCATCAGCATCTCCAAAGTAGTCCATAGGAGTGGTCAAAGATCTTTAGAGCTTGTTTCCCTGGAATGGGAGATAGGACTATTTTATTCTTCACAGGGTAATTTTCATAATAGAAACACTGTCTTCTATAACAACAGGACTTTCTCAAGAATGAGGTTCAGAAGCACAAGAAGAATAGGATCGTCTCAGCAGAGAGTAAAGTCTGTGAAACACCCTCTAAACAGAGGTCAGAGTGACCAGGAGTCTCTTGGCTTGGAACAACATATACATGCTAATTTTTAGCCTAGCTTTCATAAGACAGAGGGGAAAGGAATAAAAATGAGAGGGTGAGGTTAAAAAGTGAATTTAAGATAGCATAATTATCTCACCCATGCTAATGGGTGGGATGTGAGGCAGAGAGATTGCTGTGTTTTATAAGCATTAAAAATTTCAATGGGCAAAGGTGTTATATTTTATACAGTGCCAAGTGCAGTATAAATAACTATAGAAGCAGGCAGAATTTCTCAGTGGAAATCCCCATTTCTCAGAGGAAAGTTTTAATGAGGCCTTGCACTACTAAAATTCTATTATTTATATGAAATTATACTGCAGTTTGTCACAGAGGTTTTTTGTATGCAACAAAATTAGAATTATAAAAATTATATATAATGAATATTTATTATAAGGTAGTTAGGGGTCAGATTGGGGAAAAAAAATGTACTCTACTGAATCTCTACCCACAATTCCCAAGTCACAGGATATTAAAAACCTCTGCAGTGAAATCATATTGATCAAAAATTTACGAAGCAGGCATTTATGTTTGGTGTTACTTGGCTTCAGGGTCAACGCAACAGTGAGATAAATGGGGGCATTTCTAACCTCTCCTAAGGCTATTACAATATTTTTAGGAACTCAAGATATGAACAGTGCACTGATTAATGTGGGGCAGATTATCTTATCAGTCAGGAAAGCTACAAATCATTTTCCCATACAAAATGAGAGTTTAAAATTGGGAGAAATGGATAGGACCAAGAAAATGCTCCTGCAGCAAATTAGTTCAGTGTAAATCCCTGAACAAAATTGATTTTGCCATGCATTATCCATGTTCTTTTTTTATTGTTTGCACACACACCTGATGATTTGCAATGACTTTACCAGTTTAAAATAATGAGGTTTTACTGTGTATTGCTTTTCTCCTTTCCCACAGACATTTCAGTGCCACTAAGTTTCTGTATATACCTGATCAAATAATCAGAAAATTATATTTAGAATACACTCAGGTTTGTTTATTTTACAAGTGTCATTTATATTGCTTCTGGAAGCGCTGAGTTAAATAAAAACTGACAAGGTGGGGGAAAGCTGAGTTACTTACATCTGAAAAATCCTTATTTATGGCTTGGCCTCGCAGCCCTTCTGAGCACAACTCTTATTAAAGTTGTGAATTTTACATACAAAAACACTGCAGGCAGGTTGCATAGTCTGAGAAATTACATAGTAAGAGGGTATCTCACTGCTGAGGTACTGTTTCAGCTTGATAAAATGGACATAGTGCAAAGTAGCAAAAACATTCCAAGGAGTTTAAAAAAAAAAGCAAAACACTGGAGCATTTTTGTTGTTTTTAATTTGGTCCTGTAATTGCTGTACCTGTACTTTCACAACATGATAAAATGTATTCTAGTTCTTTTGACAATTCTTTTTTCAAAGACACGTAAATTCACTCTTGCAGAATAAACAGCCAAGAAAGGAAAATAAAAGCAGACTCTTTTCTTTGAGAGAGCAGTTTAATTATGTTCTATATCATAAATAGCTTGGGACAGTACATGTATGGTATCACCCAGATCTTTGGCTGAGTGTTCATATCTTTCACAGTAACCCAAATTCTGGATGAAATTAATTTCTTTTGGAACTACATTCCTCTTGTGTATGAAAATACTTTGCTCCTAAGCGTTTTCAGCTGTTGTCACACCAGGTCGTGGGCAACTAACTTGGGGGCCACTCAGGGGACAAAGTGCTGACCAAAGGGGCCAAAGGATCAGATAGAGGGAATCAAAGGCATACTGGGACCAGGAGTCAAGAAATGGAGCCAGGAATGGATACAGAACATGAGCCAAGGACCAACAAGGCAGTCTGGCATCAATAAAACCCTGTTATCCAACCACTTCCTCTTCTGGATCAGGGGTTTATATGGGAGGGAGTGATGGGTCAAATGATCTGGCCACCCACTCCAGTGGTAGGTTGTGGGTGGATGGCTAGGCACAGATCAGCTCCTATTTCAAGTGATGAACAGGAGTTTTGTGATGTTTCTGGCCATCTTGCTGATGCTGAATAGTCAGCTGGAGAGATGGCAGACCAGGATGAGGGGGTTCTGCCAGGCAGCTGGAGGCCCCTAGTTCAAGCCCATGACCTAACATCTGTATTGTATGGGTAAAATAAAAAAGGTCTTAGAGAGTCATGGGTAGAAATGCAGCCAAAATCTTTACATCAGAACTATCTTTTTGGGGAAGGAAGTATTTGTATTCCTTAAAAATGAAGTTTGCAATTTCAGAAAGCTGAAACCCCAACATTTTCATTTGACACAATTAGTGGTCAGCTAAAACTTAAAAAAAAAATGTTTTCCCAGTTCTCTTATAACATAAACTATACTTTTTCTACTGAAATGTGATAGTTGTTGAAATTTCTACCTTCAGGTTCATATCTGGGATACAGGAGAATGTTTTTGTCTTGCACATCAAAGGTCTTAATTTGTTATCTATTTTAATATGTACTGTATCTGCTTTATAAATCTCAAAATGAAATCAATTGTTCTCCCCACACTCTTTGCATTTTCCACAAGTGGCTTAGGTCTACATACTCAGTGCCTAGCAATGTATGCATCTGGTGCTTTTACAATCATCTTAGGTAATCATACATCTTCAGACACCAAATTATCTTTAAATATCTAATCTAATCATATAGAATTGTAAATCCCATTGATTTCCATTGATAAGTTGAACCCTATGACTCAAGTCATAAAATTACTTAGGACTTGCTCTGCCTATCATTGCTATTCTTAACCCCCAGGCAACCAGTAACCTAATAAAATCCTAGATCCTGAGTCAGGTGCCTAATTTACTCAAACCATGTAAAGGAAGAGTTATGCACCAAGGAAAGGATTTCCAGAAAACAAAAACAAGATAGGAATAACATACAGAAAAAAGGAGTGAAGCTTTGCTATCTACTGGCCCACAGACAAAAAACAATAAATGCCCATTTGTGTATATGCAGCCATGGATTTTTTCTGTGTGATTTTCAAAGGGATCAGAGTAATGGGAAACAATACCTAACTTCTTTGACTCCTGTGAAAATCCTAGCCATAAAATGAAATCCATTTTCATCTGCCCTTATAGAATATACTGTAACAGAAATGCTTTCCACTATTGTTGATTATATATAATGCTACATAAAAATTGTCCCAGCACTGTAATTAATGTTTGCTGAAGTTGGGATATCTTTTATTCTCAGTTTCATCCATGCACCATCCCAGGGTTAAAAAGTGCAATTTAAATACAAAACAAACAACTGGGAATTAATGATCAGAAAAGATTTTTAAAACAATCAAAAAAGTTGTAAAAATGTTTTAAAAATTGCTGAATGAAGGTTGAGCCTTGCTGGATTATCCATCCACTGCTAATTGCAGCACTTCTACCAGCACATGCTATAAATTCCTCATTAACACTAATATGGTAGAGCAGGACAACTTGCATAATCACTAGATAATGAATCCATTCACAGATCTTGTTTATTTCATTAAAACCAAGCCTTTTTAGATTATGTAAGCCATAGTCATTTTCACTGAGGCTCTTGGAAAATAGGGACTTCTTGCATTCTTGCATCCAAATGACAAAACTTACAAATATGTACAAGTATAAATACTATAAATATTCATAAATAGCAAAAAATAATAAATACCAAAGAAATGATAAACAAAGCAAATGAGTATTTAAAAGAGCAAGTATCACAATAAACTAGTCAGTTATAATAATGCATATTTAAGTGTATAACAAAAATGTCAGAAGCAAGGAATCAACTGTCCATATAAGCAGTTCAGATATTTTATTGAATGATGAATATTCTGCCTATAGGGTACATTTTCCCTTTTGTTCTGCAAAGAACTCCACTAAACATTATTTTAAAATGTTGTTATCCCAAAATGTGCATTTTTAAGGAGGAGATGTCTTTAAGGGATTCTTAAATTCAAATAACAAATTACAATTATATATTGCTATTCAGATGGCATTTAGATAAATGAAGAATCTGTTATTCAGATATAAATTAGGGATTATTTTTTCATTTTAACTTCAGATAAATTGGGAATAATTTAATTAAAGTGTCAGGTGTGATGGAAAAGAGAGCTGAGCTGCTATATTGCAGTCAAGCAGTAGGTATTCAATGGATAGCTAGCTGTACCTGTTGTTTTACTCATGCACTCAGTCTCCACAAAGAAAAGGTCCTAAAACAGAGAAAGATAATTTCCTATAGATATGGCAAGTGTGGACACTTCCATTGCTCAATAAAAGCAATCAGACTTCTACATGTAGTTTAGGCTAACAAGCGTACGAGCACACCGTTAGACAAGACAGAAAGACATGCTGGAAAGCTGCATTAAATGTTACGTGGTGAAAATAAGCTGCCTTTACATCACATGACTATGGAGGACAGCACAAGAGGAATGAATGCTAGAGACACTGATGATATGTAACTTCACGCTTTACAGAAATAACGGTAAAAGAATCCCCTGAGCTCATTGAAGGCATAACATCACTGAGCCTAGCCATCACAGCAGGTTTCCATGATGAAATTTCTGGAGAAGACAAGGAAGGATGTGGAACAGGGTCTTGGAGAATACCCCACCTGTAACTCTTTCCAAGACAAAGCTGTTAAATCATGTCAATACATGTTCAGTCTATCCTTGCTTTTGTGCTTTGTGTTTCATAAAGCAAGTACTAGCTACACCACAAAACTGTGAGTCAGTGTTAGGGAATTAACTGTGATGATGCAAATGAGTAGAAGTTTGGAAAACAATGAGTAGAGATGGGATGGAAAGGGAGGAAAAAGTGTGAAGAAATGCAAGAGGTCAGCTAAAGGCAGGTTACCTGGTATGTCAGATATCAGGCAGGCAGCTATCAAGCTTGCAGCCTTCAAAAGAAAATTAGGAAGTGAATGGATTCTTCTGTTGGTAAATTTGATATAAATGTCAGCAGAGCTCTGAAATTTGTTGTCTGAGCTGGATTTTTTTCAATATTGACTTCATTTTAATCTTTCCTGAAGAGAAGGGGAAAGAAAATTTATATAAACCTAGAATGCCGCCATATATGTATAAAGATGCCTACAGGAAAATTAGTATACTATTTTTTATTAAAATCAATGTGATGCTGTCTGGATAGGGGCAATTTTGTTTCTGTATAATCAATAATATTGGTCCTTCAGATAGTTTAGTACCTGTACATACTTTCAAATTTTAATTTCAGCCTTCTATTCTAAAATTAAAATTAAAAGTCAGTAAGAATTTACTCCAAAAGAGTAAAGGAGTAAGTCTGAACGTGACAAACCACAATTGCTCATTTTGTACCTATTAGTCATCCAAATACATTTTGCTGTTACAGGTGTCAGAGAAATTGGATACCTATAGAAGTGACAGAAAACTTTTTAAAATTAAAGTTTCTTGTTTAAAAAAAATGATGAAGGTTTCTGTCATTGATATTTCAAATTTCTAATAAAAAGGTGAAAAAAATTGCTGAATATTTATGCATCAGCTCTAGGACAGCTATGTATGAGGTCAGTTGAATTCTATGCACTTGTTGCAACCCCAGAAAGAGTTCACCTCCAAAGGGCATTCTTTCTGATGTTCCTTTTGGGGAGAAAAAAACTTTAAACTGCTGTCATTTACTTAATCTATACAATCAGAATAATAGTGTTTATCTTCTATTGTTTAAATCCCTTTTTGCTTTATATCAAAAGTGGGTAATGCAATTGGAAAACACAATAAAAAGAGGTTAGTTCCTTGATTTGGAGTCAGAATCATTTTAGCCAGATTACACAGTACCACATCTGCATTCTCCCTTTTTTTAGGATTAACTAAGGGATAGGACAGTTTCCATCAAACTATCTACTGCTTCATGGGGCTGTGTTATCAACCCTGTGTTGGGTTGACAATCTTACATACTTTCTTTTGGGGAATGTTCTTTACTCTGTGAACAGAAATGAAGATGGAATAGAGGAATTTACAGCATTTCTACATTATCCCAGCATTCCTGTTACAAGGAAATCATCATAGAACCAAATCAGCTATTTTTTTTACTGCTATATCACCAGAACAGCAGCATCTACAAAGTAAGTGAAGTAGAACAAAAAATTAGTCCCAGGACTGGGAAATGAAAATCACTTAGTCATACCCACTTTTCTTACTATTTAACCTTAATAATACATTTCACTTAATCTATTTTGCAAACATTTGGTAGATATCATAACACTTTGATGACTCCACAAGTAAGTACACTCAGTCTGAAGATGATAAGAGACTTACCAAAGGTTTTGGGGCAAATCTATAATAGCACCAGGATTAGAAGAACCCAATGTATTGATTATCTACTCTAGCCCATTAGATTACAGAAACACCAATGAATATCACTTAACCTCAATGTTTTCTCATTTTTTTCCTACTCTCTCACCACCAGTAGCTTTCTGAAAACAGCTGGCTTTTTGAAAACGTCATTTTCTTTAGCAAGAACAGTAAATGCATTAAATAAAGCAGTCAGAAATCCATTCTGCAGCTCCAGGTAAAGCAAAATGTTGTTGTGAAAAAATTGATTCATTATAAATAGATATTTTAATCAAATCCTATATATTGTAAATCACAAAATAAACTGGATTGAATTGGAGGGCAGGAAATTTGTGCCTATAGCTGAGAAGAATATGGGAGAAATTATTTAGCATTTATCATATAACTCGGTTTCCACTGCTGATTAAAATCTGAATTCCTACTAATACTCTTTTTCATGAAGCAGCTCACAATGTAAGGAAAATATCTTCCGTTCTGATGCCTTCCTATTGAAAGAATACACAAAGCTCAAGATTCAATGTCAATTAAAGAATAACTCTTTGCAATATGCCCCTGTAGAAGATGTCAGGTAATGAAAGGTTACCAGCTGGCATTGAAAAAAAGAGAATAATTTAGTGAATAGGAAATGTCTGTGTTTAGTCTTATTCTATATTTAATAAGTTTATTGTAATGCAGTTGTTATTATAAAGAAGTACTAATGCACACATTTCTAAGAAATATCTGCTTTTTTTCTTAGCTGATTCTTCTCAGAGCATGGAAAACACTGATTATCCATAATGTAACCAACTTGGTAGTACCAAAATTGTGTGGGAACTTCAGGGTGACCTTCATAAAAGTTTTAAGATTTGATTTTTTTTTTTGCAGTAATGTGATACCACTGTAGATATTGTACATGGAAAAAACCCCTGATTCTGTCATGAGGAAAAGCAGAAGGGACCCAGATTACAAGAACTACAAGCCAGTTTTATACCAAAAAAAGACTTCAGCTTACCTGCCCAAATTTAGTTCAATATGTGATATGTTATTTCAGTTGCTTGCTAAAGTATCAATTCAAAATCAAATCAAATGCTTTTTACACATTTGAGTCTTGTCAGACCTGTGGGCTGACTAAATGCAATTACTGTATTGTATTTAATGCATTTGAAATGTATGCATCTTAGAGATATGCTAATAGCTACAACATGATACATGACTATTCTGGGAACTTAGTCCATTATAATCCTTTAAAAAATAAAATAATATTCCAAGCAACTGAAAGAAGATACTCCACCTATATCTTAGAATTAAACGTGGGGAAAGGACTCAATTTGTTCATAACCCTTTTGCTGACATCATTAATGTAACTAGTAGCCTGCCATTGCTTTTCCCATAGTAGGTTTGAGCAGAGATGTTGTACAACAGTAACAAGTAAATATTACAAAGAATATTAGGATATTGCTACATCTAGAAGCAGATTTATAATAGTATCTCAGGAATGAGGTTGCAGGTGTTAAGAAGTTTGAACGCTGTCCAGAAAAGGATTCAGAAAGAGTTGCTGGGTAATCCATCTAAGATGAACAACATTCAAAACAGGAAAGCAGTTCATAAAATTGAGAATGACATGGATTTTGATAAGGTAGTGGAGGAGATGGCCTAGAGCCCTGTTTGCCCACTTATACAGTCAGATATTATATGCATTTATTGGCCCTGCTACTATTTTCCACTAAATACAAATAGCATGCTCTGTCCCACTCCATGGCTTTCAGCAAAAGCTATTCTCTCTTTATTAGCAGAGTTTTATGTAAAGGAAACGCATATTATTACCACCAATACTATTGTTGCACAGTTGACCAAATGGGACTTGGTATTTGAGTATGAGTACAAAGGATCATTTTATTTTAAAACATCCAGTATTAATACTCTTAGGCTAGGTACAGACATTACACATAATCTGGAGTAAGTGATCAGAAATCAAACCAAACCTATAACCATACAGAAGTTTGGGGCACACAGTCTGGTCTAAAAATGGCAGAACCTGATCTAAAATAGTCCTGGGTTGCTGTGCACTCAAACTCGTTCAAATTAGTTTGGTCTAATGCATCACACTTCTGTACCAGAAGCAGTGCCACGCTTCCTCTGCCTCATAGGGAGGCACACTAGCCTCAATCCATGCTTGGTTGCTCTGTCTGAGTACCCAGCCAGCCCCACCTCCAGGCTGTCACAGAACAGAGTCGGCACAGTGTCTAATGATGGTGGAGGATAGGGAAGGGGTGCTCTGCCATCCTCTGCAGCTTGGTCAGGGTCTTGTGTCTGTGCCCGCTTGAGAGGGGCATAGAGGTCCCTGAGTTGGGGTTCAGGAGAGCAAAGAGCAAATATATTCTGCTCACTCCTGAACTAATGCACACTATTTACAGAAACCTGCACAAGTTTGATGGATTCTGCCTTGGGCTTTCTGAACATCTGTACCTAGCCTTAGACACAGTATATAAGACTGAAGACCCTAGATGTTTTGTTCTATATAACACGCCCTTCTGTTGCTGCATGTAGAATATAAAATATATTAAGGCAGTGGCTGGTAGTCTGTAGCTTTTCTTTTCCCCAAACCCCACAAATGCTAAGTTGCTGACAGTTGAACCTCTCCTTTTAAGAAAGTCTGGCACATCTTCACGTGTCACTTCTGCCAAGTAAAAAGTCAGCAAATGTACCTGCTGCCAGCAATATGTCAACACTTTACAATTGGACAATTGCTGAATAGATTTTTTTTTAATAACTGGTAGGTAGATTGAAATGGCTACTCCATGAAATTACTGATGAAAATAAGTGATTGGAATTACTGGCAGCTGCAAAACCTACCTTATGCAAGTAGATTTCAGAGTCACAAAAGAAAATTTCAGGATGTTTTGCAAGTGCTATCACTGGTGTCAATACTAGAGCTTTCTGCATACTTCTACTTATATATAGGGTTACAAAATATAAAAACATTTGCCAGTCAGCTCTAGTCAATATATTTCTGATGACGAAAGGGTTTTAGTCATTAAAGTCAGTCATGGCCAGAATATGTGAGCAGAATATGTGTGTCATGTGATATCCACTATCTCTGGGATACAATTGTATTTTCCTTTAAAAAAACCCCAGCATTTATGTCAGTGCTTAATCAATAGAAAGCATAATCAAGCACAAGATATGAAAACTGCATATTTTAATTTCACTGAAACAATCACATTGATTACTCAATCACTTTTTTTGTGTTTTAATGATATAGATATGCAGAGTACAATTCATCTAATACATACAGAAGGATGTATAGTTCCCTAGTGCTTATAAACTTATATATGTATGGTAAAGGCAAAATTTCATCAGTGGGAAATGTGATATAGATCTATTAAGCTGAATGCAGAGATGCTGATTTATACCAGCTCAGGATCCAGCCTGGTAGTCTAAGGGTTCAGACAAACATTCAGTTTCTCCAGGGAGAATCCCTGCTCTTACAGAAGTTCATATTTTTTCTTCCAGAGTAAAAGTGGCCACTTGGAGAGCAAAAATAACTTGGGGGCAACCCAAGTGAAGTGGCTCCCCAGGGAATATCTCTCAGGAGACAGAACTTCTGCACAGGAAGCAGGTCCAGAGCTGATCTCCATGATCCTGGTGTGCTTTGCTTCTCCTCTTCTTCTGCTTCCACAGGGGGAGGAATAGTATGTGTCAATCTCAGCCAAGCAGGGAACAGAGCATACCCCCTGAGTACTTTGGGTTGGAAAAGTCCAGCTTTGAGCAGCTGGGGGCATGTTCTGCCCCTGGATTGTTCCCTGCCTGAATCACACTGCAGCATGTAGAAAAACATACAAGCATGCACCTGCCCAGCCTTAGCTGAGCTCCAGTACAACATGGGGAGGTGAAAGGCTGGAGGACTCTTCTGTGCATGGCACAGACCATGGTGAACCCCGGCTACTCAAAAAAACCCCCAAAAAAACAAATCCTGCAAAGCTCTCTGGGCTACACTCAATGGATCCCTGGCAGCCCAGTGTCTGTACTGTGGGCTCTTTGATTCTCTGTCTGAACTTCTGTACAGGTCAGTTTTTCCCTCAGAAAAATAAATCTGGGAGAGTTGTCCTGAATGATTTGAATGTGTGTATGCAGCCTAAGTTTGCTCATGTAGCAACTAGTCATCACAACCAGGGCAGCTCTATTGGGGGCTGCTATTCATATGCATCTTTATTTTCAAGCTCTCTCAATATTTTCCACAGCCAATAAATCTTAATTTGAACTAGAAATGCTATTTCTCCAAGATATAAAATGCAGATATTTGCATTAGAATCCAACAAATGAAAAGAATTCCCAGATAGCAGGTTGCAGTACAATAGAATAGTTTAAAACTGCTGTTCCTTCTGCTCTTTGGACTTATTGCATATTTTTGTGTGTGTTTCTGCCATGTTTCTCTCCTTGGAAATGGAACCCTTGAAAACTACAGCTGCAACTATGAAAATGCATAAGGAATTTAGGAGTCTTTGTAAGATTTCATTCATTTCCCTATGATAAGACAGCAAGTTGTTTGTCAAAACATGACATCAGATGGTTATGCTTATGCTATGCATTCTCATGGTAATAGGTTTCTTATTTTATTTCAAGGTTCAGGCTTTACTTGCCTTTTAGAATCAACCAGACTCTGAATAGGAGAGAAATGTTCTTTGCAATGTTCTGTTCTCTCCATCTCTCATCCCTTTGAATATTGTTTTATTAAGCTCTGAAAAATGGGCAAACCTTGCCTTTATCTGCTGGTATTGAAAGGGCTACAGTTTACTTTCACAGATCCAGTGGTAGAAATGGGGGAAGTAGGATATAGACACAACCCACTATAGCTCTCCATACAGGGGGACTCCATACAACTCCATGCCCTGGAGTCTCCTCACAAGGGGACTCAAAATAAAACCTGAGGTAAGACATCCTCTGTGATAAGGAACCATGAAACCAGAATATAAATATCTAATATTATATACTGCAAACTGGAGACTCCAGGGCAAGAAGCCTACTGGAGCCTTTAAGAATGTTGTTTCAGTCAAAAATAGCTCCACCACAACTCTGCAGTCAAGAGGGTAGAGCAGGGGTGGGCAATTACTTGGACCTGTGGGCCACATAGGGAGTTTTGGTGAGCTGTCACAGGCTGAGCTAGCACCCCACATCCTTCCCCCTGCAAGAACTCACCAGAACTCCCTTAGGGGCCAATCCTGTCAGCCTGGGCATGCACCTTGCCTATGTGGCTCCCAGTCACTGCTTACTGTTTGGGTTCCACTGGCTGCTGCTGCTTAGCCAGGGGTCCCAGCCATGGCCCCACTGGCCTGTCTCACTCCCAGATGCTCTACTGAGCACAGAGCAGAGCCATGCTCAGCTGCCCGCACACCCCTGTTGCAGGTGCTGCTCCCCGCACATCCCTGCCCACGAAACTGGTACCCATAGCAGGGGTGTTTGGGCAGCCAATCATGGCTCTGCTCCATACTTGGCCAGAATGGCATCATGGATGGGTGGGGATAGAGTGGCTGGGATTCCCAGATCAGCAGTAGCTGGACCTCATGCAGGCAGGGCTTGTGGCCAGGCTGATGGGATCATGTGTTGTGAGCATTAGCCCAATCCAAACAGCACTGGGAAAAAGACTTAAGCATGTGCCATTTGCAGTTCCAAGTTTGGCTTAAAGGAGTGGGGGATACCCACAAAGGGCTGAGTAGAACCAGTAGCTTTGCAGCAGGTTGGGGATTGGGAGCAGTGGAGGGCCGCAGCCATGGGGAGGGAGAGTGCAGACCAGGCAGGACTACATGGGGCACATCAGGCGGTAAGTGCCAGGAGAGGCCTTTCTTTGGCTCAGGCCTTCATACTCTGCCCCTCTTGGGTTCAGACCTTATTACCTCCAACAGACTCCACTCTTCCCAGACTACAGGCCCCATGGCCCTGCCTGTTCTTGTTCCTTGTGGGCTATGGGTCCCTGACACTAGTTTTCACCCCTCACAGGCTATGGATCCCTGATCTGCTTTCTCTCATCCCTCTTCAGCTGTGACTCTGCTCCTTGACTTTGGCCCCTATCCCTCAGGCCCTGGCTCCACTCCCAGACTAGTTGAATCCTTCATCACCTCTACAGTCTCATTCCCTAAACTACCAGTGCTTCCCCAGCCCTAAGACTGTCTTAATCCAAGCTGTTTAGATGATTTATCAGAGACTCCCCCTGCAGCCTGCTCAGAAGCTATTCCCTCCATGGCTCGGAGGGTAAGCTGTGCGAAGCTTTGGTCCCTGATTTGATTCGGCAGAGATTCAGCCCGATTTGGTGGCTGAAGCTCCAAATCTGAATCAAATCAGAGGACCCTTTAATCTCTGAATCGAATTGGAACCCTCTAAATCGATTCGGAGAGATTTGGAGATTTGGACATAGAGACAGCTTTAAATGTTTTTTCCACATGCCTCTAGGTAGCAGGGGCTCATGAATGCTACAATGCTGGGGCACATGGAGCATCCCACAGAAGTACAGGGGGCTCCCCAGCGCACTCAGCAGTAGACCCAGAAGTTGACCAGAAGCACTTCTGGTCCACTTCTGGGGCCTCTGGGGAGCGCGCATGGGAGCCTCCCCACACCCTTCCAACTTGGTAACTGGTGCCTCCTGGGTCTGGGGGGGCACTCAGGGTCCCCCTGCAGCCGATTTCTGAGCCAGGGGTGTGGGGAGGGCTCTCCAGGGTGTTCCCCAGCAGACCTGGAAGTGGACTGGAAGTACTTGCGGGTTTGCCGCTGAGCACATGGAGGGCCCCCCCACACTCCTGTGGGATGCAGCATGTTCCCTAGCATTGTAGAGATCATGAGCCATGCCTGCTGCCTCAAGGTACGTAGAAAAAACTTTTAAAGCTGTGTCTATGTCCGAATCGCTGATTCTCCAAATCAGCATTGAATCTTCAGATTCGGATTCAGCCGAATTGAATTAGGGACAGTGATCCAAATCAATGAATCGAATCACTGCTCCAGATTCAGGATGAATTAGAATCTGAATCAAATAGGACCCACTTCACACACCCCTACTGTCCAGCTCAGGCCCTGGGCTTTTATCCTGTAAGCCCAGCGCCTTTTTGGGTCATGTGTTTCCCCTGATTCCCCTCTTCCTCACCTGCAGTCTGCTTTTCCTGCAGTTTGCCTTCCCTTAAAGTAGCAGAAGCATCAAGCTCCCTGCTACAGGCATGTTGCAATGATTCACTCCAAATGTGACTGCAAGTCACTGGTGTTGGAAGGCATGCTCTTTTCTAGTTAAAGGATAAGCAAGCACAAAAATTTCTATGTGTTCCAAGAGATAAACTGAGTGCCCTGAGAGGTTAGTATTACTCTTTGAAAAGAATGCTGCAGTTTTGGTTTGCTTTTTGATTTCAAAGTATTAGAAATGCAAACCCTCTCTCAAAGAGAAGTCACTTTTGCTTGTGAATAAGTTGTCAGTTTTTCACTGACAGATGTTTGGTTTCCTTTTTACATACTGCATGCAAGTATTTCCTGTACTAGAGATCTTGGCCTTGTCATATTAAAGTATGACAGGCTAGGAGCCATCAAGATGATATGAAGACTGTAGAAGCTTTATTTGCTTTTGAGCATACTGTGAAAAAACCATGAAATCTCCTTTTTGAGCCAGCTGTGAAGCTTCCAGAGCTTTACTCTACAGCAAGTGCTGGGCTAAGATTAAACTAGGCAAAATGCCTGAAGAGATACTGAATAGGTTTGATACAAATTACACTGTCCTGCTGGTTTGAAAGTGCACATTACTAGAATCATTAACCATAATCATCCTCAATTACAAGCACTGTAAGCACGCATAGAGCAGACCAATAAATGGAGCCATTGTTTGCATGCAATGTCCATGATTTACAAAGATATGGCTACCTCTTCTGGTGCTTGAGACTAAGCTCATGCTTCCATCAAAGCATCAGAATACTTCTAATTTATTTTTAATTATTTCTAACTTCTGACATTGCATTATTTTCCTCCTCCTCATAAACTGTTAAGTGAACTAGAATTGGCATGCTGCATTATCCTACTATAGTTTAAGTGCATATTTTCAGACTGGGAAGGTCTTTGTATATTCCTAGTGGCTTCCTTTAAACTATAGAATTGCTATTAGTTTTCTCAAGTCCCTCCCAACCCCCTTCAGCTCTGCAGAAAAAATAAAGCAGTTGAGAAAGTCTGAGATCATGAGCTACTAGAACCAAAGAAATATTAATAACATTCTGAAATATATATTGTAATATTACAGTCTTCCCTCAAAGGATTTAATATGTAGAGCAAGTTTTCAGCATGTACAACTCATGCCCAGATGGAGAAGAGAGTTGGAGTATTTTTTAATAGTGTGCAATCCATTATAGAATGACAGTGGGTGCTATTAGTGTAATCTTTAAATTGTCTTCTCCTACTTTCCCTGGCGAAATGACAGGTTTAAGAAACACCCTTTATATTAACATGAAGGATATAAAAGCTCTTAGATGTCATGGGCTACTTTGATTTCATTAGGGTATGTAAATACATCTCTTGCACTTTATATATAAATTCATCATCGTAGGAGAGCCTAGTAGCTTTACCGATTATTAAGGTTGCCTGACATTTCCCATTATAAAATTCTGTTTTCATTTGCTTGTAGCTTTTCAATCTCTAACTATTTGGGCTGAAATTTCTCATGTTTTGTCCCTGCCTCCGACCGAACATTTTTGGAAAGAAAATATCTAAAATGGTCAAGCTGTTTCCAACAACGAGAAATGGGAAATATGCTGTGTTGTCCCTGTTAAAAATCCAGATGAACTTTCCCTTATTTTGAAAAATGGATTTGGAATCAGGGTCTATTAAAGTTCTTGTGAAATCTACTTAAATTTGGCCAAGTTTCAGTAGAAAAAATAAGCCTTTGAAAAAAATCAGTTTGCATAGGCTCAGTAGGCTTCTTAAATTTTAGCTGAAAAACTCACTAAGGATTTCATCCTCACTGAGCATGCACCAGTGCCAGGCTGAGCAGGACTTCCAAGCAATTGCAGCTCTGGGCTGTTATGAGGTAGGCTGCGTCTGTGTCTGAGATCCTTAACTGAGCAGGGAGCCTTTCTTTTCTTTTCTCTCAGTTCACTCTTGGGCTCAGGAAGCATGGAGGAAGGGGAGGTTACCTGGTTTAAATGTGGAGAAGATAAGAGCCAGGCCTTAGAAAAGATATGGAGAGAGCAAATTGGTATTAGGAACCTGGGAGCCAGGGACAAGTGGGATAGAATATGGAAAGGACTGGAGTCATGGTGGGGTGAGATTGGCTGAGAAAACAGACCAGGACAAGAAGCAATAGGAATGGGTTCTTTGATTAAAGGGGAAGCCCGAGGAATGGGGCATGAAACTTGGGTGGGGGCCAGGAGACTAAGATTGGGATGGTGTGTCTATATAAAGAAGTTTAGGACTTGCTGGGCATATTGGCATGAGTAGATTTAGAAGTGTGAGACTGGGATGAGATGCCAGCAGTAGAGAAAAGATAGGAATGGGCCCAGAGACAGAGACTGTTTGAAGAGGAGGGAAGCAAGAAGGGTCAAACTTGGGGAAGCGGGCAAAAGAATCCTTTCCTTCTGGACAATATATCCTGGAACACAACCTAAAATTCCAACAGTCTTCATTTCTTTTCTATAAGTATATATCTCTCATTAGTGTTTGACCAGAGAGGGAATTATGACAACCTCCTAATCCCATCATACTCTTTTAGCTCAAGTGGCAAAGCTCACTGCAGTGGATCTAAAAGTATGCACCTTTTTTTTATGAACCATACAATTGCCAATATACTGCCATGTATTTTTTAGTTTATTTTTATTTTTTTAAGCCTATAAAATTGCACACAGCTGTTATTTAAGATATGGGTAACAATTTATGGAGTCAAGCACCCCAAAGTCAGGAAATGCACAGAACAATAGTCCTGCTATAATCAGTCGTTTGTGTCTATGATGACACAAACCTTAGGTATGTGATAACAGCATCTTGTGTCTGTATCCTAGAAAAGTGAGCATAAATCTGCCTGTAGCTAAAACTCATCTTCTTCACTCTAGGGGAAGGGACACAGGATGAGGACACAACACTTTTCTCAGGATAAGTAATGAAAAGAAAAGGAATGAAAAGCAAAATGGGGAACATTGCTTCTCAGAGGACTCCAAGGATGCAATGAATGCTGCCCACAGGAACTCTGGCTGAAAAAACTCCACAGTCTTCCCCTGGAAGTTGGGCATTAACTATTCAGTCAATTCAAAAGCGTAGGCACCATCAGCTAGGTGCTGATTGACACCATTCTCTAAAGGGAGAGGCTTCAGAAAAACCCCATTTATGTCTGTCAGTCATACAGCTTGGCCTCCAGATCTGTCTGATTCACTGTGAGGGAAGGATCAGTGTCAGAGAAGTAGCTATCCACATAGGACAAGGGGTATGCATCCTCCTGGAATAGCACAGATCATAGGCAGAAAGGAGTCCACCTGTGTCCCACCCAGCATTTTTGACCCAATTGACTTT
The DNA here is from genome assembly GCF_000455745.1 of Alligator sinensis. Taxonomy (NCBI): domain Eukaryota; kingdom Metazoa; phylum Chordata; order Crocodylia; family Alligatoridae; genus Alligator; species Alligator sinensis. The sequence continues at coordinate 3,581,927 of NW_005841855.1, read as the reverse complement.
GGTGGCTGGTGAGAGATGATTTTGCAAGCTTCCTCTCATGCCAGGTCCCTTGAAACCTAAGATATGAGGAGTAGGTTGGCAGAGATAAGTGAAGAACCATGAGGAGGTGGGTTGCACTGACTTCCCTGACAAAAGACAGGGGGAGTTGATGAGTTATGGGTCTGTCTTGAAGATGATGGGATGCACATGTGCAACATTGATAGGGTTGGATGGGTGGTGGCAAGGCTCAAGAGCTCCACCACTTCCTCCACCAACAGCCAATACTATATCCACTAGGGCTGGGCAAAACAGCACCGTTCCACTTCAACTTCTGTTTCAACATTTCAATGAAATGGTGTTTCATTTCGAATTTTGTTTCATTTTGTAAGCACTGTTCCATTTCATTTCATCAAAATTGTTTCGCTGTTTTGCCCATAGGCTATAATGGGGAAGCATGAAACTGCCTATAACTTTGTTGTTTCTTGCCTGATTCTGATTAAACTTGCTGGGATGGTAGCCCCTTCTGAGGCCGTGAAGCTTGACAGGTTTCAAGGAGATAGGTACAGAGGTTTCTGGAAAACTTCACCTTAAGTTGTTGACAAGCAAAACTCCTGTCCCTTGCCAGCAGCAGCAGCCTCCTGTGATCTGGCAGGCAGATCGGGGGCCCGCACCCCTGGGAGGAGTCCAGCACAGCCCTGCAGCCCTTCTAGAAGTGCAGGCGGGGCCCCAATCTGACTGCCAGATGACAGGAGGTTGCTGCTGCCAGATGGGACCGGTGCTGGGTACAGCCTGTGCTGAGCGCCAGGAAGATTGGTGCTGCCACTGGCCCCAGCCAGCAGCGACAGCATGCTGTCATCCAGCATGCAGATCTGGGGGCCCGCATCCCTGGGAGGGCTGGGGGCTGTTCCAGAATCCTCCCCGGGGGTGCAGCTCCTGGATCTGTGCCAGATGACAGGAGCCTGGTACTGCCATCTGGGACTGGCACTGAAGCCAAGTAAGCCCGACTACAGAACTTGAAACATTTTGAAAGCTTTGAAATGTTTCAAGTGCACTTGTTTTGTTTCAGAGCTATTTCGAAGGCTTTTGTTTTGTTTTGATTTTGCTGTTTTGAGCTTGAAATGCATCAAAACAGCTTTGAAACAAAACACCCAGCAAAATTTTGCACAGCTCTAATGTCCACCACTCAGGACAAGGAAGAGGCAGGCCTTTTCTGAGAAGAGGTTGGGGGAAGAGCAGAGCTGTGCAGTAGAGGAGACTGTTATATTTAGGACCCTTTTTCCTTATGAATAGTAGAAGCTGGGTGGTGTATAGAAATGAAACAAGAGACTTGAAGAACGAAAAAAAATCTTCTGGTTAAGGCAGCTGAATTAAATTCTGGAGGATTGGATTCCATCCCTCCTGGGGTGCTTTTGAGTGCTTGACTTGGCAACCTTCATAAAATTTTATTAACATACTTGTTTCAAAATGTACTTCTTATATATGTAGTCTGTTCATGGGATATAATTGTCAATGGTAAAGTTAATAGAAAGCTCAGCCTTTGACTTACGATAAGGATTCCAGTGATTTTTTTTTTCAAGCTGCACTTAGAAAAGAAAACATGAGATGGCTCTCATCTTAAGAGAAAATTATGATAACAAACCAAAACTAGCTCAGCACAATTTGATACAGTTGTGAATCTTTTAAAAAAGTCTTTTCAATGAGCCTTGAGAACATGTTAAAGAAGCCTTTTGCCAAGAGCATTGCTGCCCTTGAATTTATTGAATAGTTACTGTAAACTGGAAGTTTAAGCTCCACATTTTTAAAATATGACATCATCACTGAACATAGAATACTAACCATGTTATTCAGTGCTTGGTCAGAGTTAGGATTAATTTGGCACCAGGGAAAAAGCTTCTGGGAATGAGCTGCAGTTACAAATGACTTCCAGGGACTTTTTGAGAGAAAATATTTTTTACATTGGATCAGACAGTTCAGATCATTTTCCTTCCTGAGTTTTTGAAACACTGTTCTCTTTGGGCTCAGCAGCATGTTCTTTTCCAGAATTCATGCCTAATGATAAGCATGAGAATTTTTTTTTTTTACCTTCAAGGTCAACGGATTGTCAGTGGATAAACTGATATTGTCATGGGGACTAATCCTTGGTCCTTATTCAGGCAAAGAACAGCCTTTTCCAGGCAACAACTTTGACTTCCAGTGTAGAACTTTTGACTTACAATGTAGATACTTTAGCTCATATTAATTTTGTAAGTCAGGAATCAGCATCCCTGACCAAATCCATTCCAAAGAACCATTTGAACTGGCCCAGGGACATGGGGGAGTTTAATGGCATTTGGCAGTGTGGGGCTTTGGTAGTAGTTGCTTTCCCCTGCCACTGCAAATAGTACCAGCTGCAGGCATTTTTTCCCATACTACCATGGGGAAAAGCACCAGCTGTAGCTGTGCTGCCACATGGAAGAGCAGTGACAGCAGCTGGTTCCTAGCACCTGCCCATCCACCCACATCTCTCCTGAATTGGGTCACTCTGGTCCACGGCCTGAAAAGGATTTCTGGCTGCTATTGTAGATAACATCTTTATCTTCTGTGGTTAGAAAAGGAGAAGGAAAAGGATATTGTTGATATCACAAGTGTTATTATTGGCCAAGCCCCTCCATCACTATTCAATTAAGTCCTGTCATAATCTGAGTACATGGGTCAAGACTGTCATCCTATGGTTGTTATTCAAGCTGTGCTACCCCTCCCCACCTTCCTCCTACCCACCAAGATCTCTCAGTAATAATGAACTAAATGACAGGTCAAATGACTATGTTATGTTGGGGTTGGACTGATGATCTAAGTAAATGAGGGAGCGTCTACATGAGACAATTATTGTGGGGTTGCATAATTAGTTTCACAGTAAACAGCTTTGTGCCTACACATGTGACCCTATTAGACCACAGGAAACTAATAAGCTCTGCAGCAGGTTAGTCCTTGTAAACATATGTGTAGATGCTGACCCAGCTGGGGCATGAGGGTGCTTCTCTGCAGGGGCTGCTTGCTGGCTAGCTCAACAGTGAAGCAACCTTAATAATAGATTACTTAGTTCAGGAAAATAAAGCCATGTGAAAAAATAGCGACAAGTTTGAAAATTATTGGCATACCTTCTTACTAATGGTGGGGAGTTACCTTTGGACTGGTGATTGATTCCACTAAGTACAGGAGAATAATACAATAGGGGCAAAATTCTGCCCTGATATATAGACATGTTAACTCTCATTGCCAGTAGCATCATTTTGGGACTTTCACCAGTTGTACACAGGTGGGTCTGTGTACAAAAGCAGTATAGCTGGGTCTAAAGCAGTATAGCTGTTTAGCTCCACAGTGTGCATGTGATATGTCCTTTATACACAAGTACAGAATGAATTTCTGTGTATCTGGGCTCTGCAACATGTAGGGGCAGGCAACCCTTTCAAAGATCCTTCAATCAACAGAGACAGACCAGAGGGACTTTAATTCACGTTTTTGTAATGTAGCAAAGTGAGAGGAAAACCTATGTTTTCATAAGCAGTCCTTTGATAGTCACAGTCCATTCTGTGATATACAAGCACAAGTTCTTCTAACATCTAGATAATGCTTCAGTTGCAGCTGTAGTCAGTAAGAGTTAGATGTTCATATTTCAGAGCAGAAATTTCCCTTATAGCGTGGTCAGCATGAAAAGACAGCATTTGTCCAAGGTTACTATAACGATTGTATGCCAGATATGATATTTCTCTACATTTGAATGAGGAAATAGTTGCAACTAGAACAGAATAATTGGAGGAACAATATTCTGTGAATATTTTCCAAGAACAAGGATCCCTGCCAGCTGGTCCTAGAGCTACAAAAGCAGCTCATCACACACAGGCTGATCAGAACACAATAGTCTGGGGTGGACATGAAGCCTTTCTTATGTTCGTAAGCACCAGCTGCCTGGGTATAAGGACAGGGGATACTTCTCATATTCTAAGTGGAGTGTTTGACACACATTTGATGAAAGGGACTTAGCAGAAAAACCTGTAACTGCAAACAAATAAGAATTTTTTAGAGGGAAAAGTAGTGATTATTTTTTATTAAGGAATGTAGAAGGACAGCATGAATATCCTTATGAAATAAAACTAGTAACTGCTATAACTAATCATGACTGAGCTGATAAGAGAGGTTAGTTGAGAGGTTAGTCCATGTTAGTTTGAAGTCAGGAAGAAAGAAGGTTAGATTTTCTCATTATAGTCTAACTAAATCAGAGATGATCAGTCCAGTAGTCTTAATTCCCTGGAAGTGCAAGAACAGATTTTTGTGCAAGTTTATGGAATTTCCCAGCTCCCAGAAGTGCCTAGAAATATTATGGAAACAGCAGCATTTGGTTACTTTTTCCCACAGATTCAGAATCTAGAAATATGGAAACAATTGAAATATTTTTGTTGTTGTCATTGTGCCCAATTTTCAAAACTTGGATTTCTCTGAGTCAGTTATTCTCTGAACTGGCTTTTCCATCAGGAACCACTAGACCTGATCTATAATACAACACAATACATCATTCAGTTTCAGAAGGAAAAAGACATGTCAGTACTTCCTATGGACGAGAAAAAAAAATTAAAAGAACTTGGAAAATACAAAAATCATAATTTTAAAATGTTGAAATAAGATTGAGCCTGGGAATACAAGCCCAGAGAGTCCCAACTCAAAGTCACATAACTCCTAGGGCTCTGCATCCTCCCACAACTAAGCCAAGAGCTATGGAGCTGGGAGCCACGATTCCTAGGACTTTGCATCTTCTATTTACATATCAGGGAGCATCAAAACCCTAGGAGTTCTAGCTTGAGCCATAGTTTGGAGGGCTTCCAGATTCCCAGAGTTGAGCTGGGTTTAGAGCAGAGGTTCCAAACTGTTTCTTATTGCATTCCAGATTTCCCAGCTGCCTGCATACCCCTACCAACATACACTTTACATTTTAACTTTATATTTTAACCCCTTAAATGACAATTATTATAATAATGAAAATTAAATCCACCATTACACAATTTCTCATTCTAACCCCCCAGAGATGTCTTGGTACCCCAGGGGTGCACACAGCACAGTTGGGACCCCCTGCCTTAGAGGATCCTAGCTGCAAGGCAAGATACTTGGATGCCACTTGGAGGCAGTCTGTACAGCAGGACTACCTTAGAGCTATGAAATGTGGAAATCCAATTAGTGTTGTGTCCAAATGGAAAAAAATTCTCTCTCTTGTTAGGCATTTCTTAAATCCATCATATTCACATTTCTGTGTCAGTGGGTGCATCTACATTTGAGCTTTACTGCATAGTTGCCCATTTCGCTCTGCAATAAAGCATCACTTTCTACACTTGTGGTGTATTAGGTGGGAGAAAACTAATTAACAGGCAGTACTATTCTACAGCAGTTACTTTACTCTGATGTAACACATGTATAGACCGTAACCAGGGCTGGCTGGGGCATGAGGGTGCTACAGTGTGCAGCTGTCTGCCTGCCTGCTACTCTCACAGTGCAGTACCCTTGTGCCTGAGCTGGATTGGAGCAGCCCTGGGCTGGTAGACTAACCCCCCAGGCCCTCTGCCAGCCAGGGCTGCGCCACCTCAGCAAAATGTGCTGCACTCTTGGGTGCACATGTAAATGCTGCACCTGGGAGCAATAAACTCAGGTACAAACTACACTAAAATTTATTCAGGCACACTAATATCACATGTTACAGCAGATGCGCCCAGTAAGACCTAAGAAAACCTATTCCACTGGAAATTCCAGATCAGCTGTAGTGCACAGCAAGTATGCACAATCCTTTATGGAAAGGGTTTATATCATTTAGTAGGGAATGATACCATTTCTACTCAAATTTTAAACCAAAAAATTCCACAAGAATATAATTTTCTATTACATTCTGTACAGTGGAGGGTGTCTTACATACTGTACAGCAAAGAACATGCCATCTATTAAATAAAGGTTTTTAAAAAAAAATTTCTCTGGACATTGACCAGTTTTAATTAAATTCTGTAGGAATTTTTTTTATCCAAGAATTGCCCGGAAATGTCCTAATGTGAATTTTTTTACACAGTATGATAATCTTTCAAAGAAAATGATGGAAGTCCTATCACACAAATATTTGCAAATGGATTGGGGACAACACAAAAGATTATATGATAGGGATTGATTCTGCAGCTGCAGACACATGAGGGTAATGACCTGAGAGGGCCTTTCCCTATTTAATATTAATTCTATTTATGGAAAGATAATGCAAATTGAAGGTTGATGCCTCCTGTGAAAGGAAAGCTCTTAATGAAGTTAAACATCTTCAAGATGCATTCAGATAGACCATTCATCTCACCTGTAGGCAAAGGATGCAGTTGCATCCATTGGTTTTACTACTGTGTCTATCCAAAGTCCTCCATAATCTTTAACTTGTTTGCTTTCATTTATTTGTGTTACTCAGCAGCAGCAATCCTGTCTGTAAGTTGCCCTGAGGTTAACATCAAACCTTCCTACTAACATATTAGAAAAGAGCAAACTTATTCAATAATGGTCTGATTTGGGATTAGCAAGAAAGGATCAGAGAGTTAGCACTTTCACTGATTTTTCTGAGGTAAGCCCATGAATAATCATGCTAAGGGAATTTTTTTCCTCTTCTGGGCTAAAGTGAAAAATATATAACTTACCCAACATCTATTTACCCTGAAGGGTTCATTTTTTGTTGGTACACAGTGGCAGTGTCAATGAAAAGCCCACAGTTCTCTGTCTACCCAAATAATTATACCATGCTTGTTACTATTAAAAGCAAAATTTACACAAGAGATCCTTATAGATTCCGGCAATGCCAGAGCATGCTACATACTATACTGTTTAAAAAAACACTTCCACAAGAATGCATGTAGCAATGATACACAGTGCAGTAGAAATTAACCACTGGGTTCCTAGCGAAAAACATACCGAAGTAGAGAGAAAAGAAACTTGCTTTATCAAGACAGACAAGGTTCTTTGGGTAAATCTGATATCTTTTATTAGGCCAACTCAAATAGTTGGAAAGATTCTTCCTGCAAGCTTGCAGGACTGTAGAAAAATCTCCTTTGTTGTCCCTAATGCAGTTTACATAGCCCCTTCATACCACTTGCCCAAGAACTAGAACTAGGGGCACCCACTGAAAGTACTGGGAGACAGGTTTAAAAATAACAAGAGAAAGACCTTTTTTTAAGAAACACATTAGTTAACCTATGGAATTCATTGCCACAGGAGGTGATACAGGCCAATAGCATTGCCAGGTTCCAAAAGAAATTAGGCAAATTCATGGTTGATAGATCTATTAATAACTGTTCAACATAGCTGGAGGTGTTTCCTCTGGCATCCCTAAACCAATATTGGTAATGGCAAGGAATGATAATGAATAGGAAATAGATCACTCTAGAGATATCCAGTTCAACGCTCTTTCTCTAGCATCCATTTTGCTACTGTTGGAGACAGACTTATTTGCTATGTAGAAGGACACTGACAAAGAAAAGGCACTGGGCTAGTTGAACCATTAGTCTGATCCAGAATGGCATTTCCTATGTTCATATGTTTGGGTCACCAGATCTGAAAAATTGTACATTTCCCGACATGCTCAAGACCTGCTTGCAGAGACAACCTTTACTCACAAAGGTTATATATAGATCCCTTCAAACATTTGTTCCATTAGAATTCCTATTCAGGGTTTAAATGGCCTAGATGTTCTGACATAAACCCTCTATATTAGGGTGAAACTCACCTTGCATGTCTGACTGTGATACACACTGTATATATAACGGCACAGAGAGGCAGAGAGAGATTTCCTTTTCTGCTCTATTCTGATTTTCCACTCATATTTTAGGCTTCACAAGTCTTAGCTTCTCTTTGCCCCAAGGAAGATTTGATTGCCAACTGACACCTAACCTGTCCTCAGGCAGTGTAAAGTTTGTATAAATAAAGTGATCTTTTATTTCAAAAACTAACATCAGCCACCTGATAACAGTGCTGTCAGTAAGGAAACTGCTGCCATCTAAGACTTCTTATAGTTATTGAGTCATAGCTTCTCAGCATTTAGATGTTCTGTTATCCTGAAAGGATTACCCTGTATTGTAATTCAGTGTCATCGTATCCAAAGCTATAAAATGTTGTAAGTGATAGATCTTTGCAAATCTTTTTTTTTTTTTTTTTTTTGTCACAATGTCACACAGCACAGTCCAGATACTTGCAGCACTCATGATGCTGGATCTGTAAAGTGCCTGTCTGGCTCAGATCAGAGAAAAGTCTTAAAGAAAAAAACACCTTGTGATCTGTGATACACACTTCATAGATCAGGACTTTCAAACAAATTATGTGAAAAACTGAGAATAATTCTTGCATGCAATTATTCAATTAAAAAAAAAAAACAAAATAGAAGAGTGGTAAAAAATGACATTTCCCAATAATTGCATCCAGTAATTTGAAGCTACCACAGCTATTTCCCTGTTTTAAACAGAAAGTAGGTATGAGAATTTCAGAATACGGTGGTATTCAAATGAAGGAGGTAAAGTCATCAGGCAGATTCCTACCTATATTTTCAATGCTATGGGCCTGATTCTGGGCTGCGTTGCCTGCCTCTACAGGAAAACTGCTAGGATAAGGAAAGTTTCATTTGAATCTTCACATTTATATACTTAAGAGTATTAGACCCCAACTCCACGCGGCGCCCAGCGACTAGGGAGACGATGGTCAAATTGCTCATGGATCCTGGTACTCATTAGCCAGAGCAAACAGGGAGCAAACACCAGTGCACATTGCTCGCAACAGCTTTATTCAGAATGGAGACAGCTTCAGGCGAGCTCCTTCACAGACACCCAGTCTATGAACATGGGGAGCAGCCCTGAACAATAGTTTTTTCCCATATTTATACACTTTGGTTTATGCTTATTACCATTCATTCTACCCTTGCACCTCCTATGTTCCACCCATTTCTCCTCCCATCTCAAGCTCCGCCTCCATTTACTGTTTGCTTCATTAGCATGGAATTGCCTATGCATTTAATTCATTTACGTGTCTTTTTGCTATGGGTGCATGTCTAAGATATTGACTCCTGTTCTTCAGTCAATGGGGGGACTTCGACCAGAACCTGGAATCTTCTAGAGGCTTCTTCACCAATCACTTTTCACCTTTTCTCTTATGTTCATTTTGGAGTCTGTTACCAATTAGGTGTTGTTTTTCACATTCCAGTCTGTTTCTCTGTCTCAGGTTGTACCATCTCCACCCTTTTTGGGCCACTGTATCTTATCTCATTCCTTACTATAGCTAGTTCACAGCACACAGACTCACACAGATTCACTTGCTGCTTTTTCTCAAAAAAATGGTTAACACCGTTAAGATAATTACTTAGCTAAGCCAGCCATTTGCTTATGCTATCATTCTGCCTTGTGGTTGGCAACTCTGCTAGGCCACAGGTCAAAGCCTTTATTCAGCTGCAGACCCAATGCTTCCCAAGATCTAAATATTGTAACCCTAACAAAGAGAGGGCTTGCTGTTTTGTGATCAGCTCAGGGGGCTGCAGAGTGTGCGGGCCAGGAGCGACCCGGGCCCTTTTTCATGCTGCACGCGGGCTGTGGCCAGCAGCCCGGGCACGCTGGATCGGAGAGGGAGGGCGACGAGCTGGAATTAGGCACAGACGCTTAACAGTAGATTTAAAGATTGTTTACTTACACCAGAGATGGTAGTGGTGTAGGCTGGAAAACTTGCTTGAGTTGCGGTTACAGACACAGACAACACGGACGGTCGCGTGGAGTTTGCTAGGCTCCACGGAACAGAGCTCCGGATGCTCTGGGTGAGTGCGCCACCAAAATTGGACTCATAGATACGTCTTATAAATTCTTTCCGCTCGAAGACGGGAAGAGGTGGGCGATAGATCAGGTCATCCAAGCTACTCTGAATCTCACACAGGGTCTCTATTACCCTGCTGTGTATCCAGAATCCCCACGAGATGGATGTGGAGTCCTCTTCGGCTTGGGCGGAAACTGCTCAAGCCTCTTATATGGCTAGCAAAACC
>NW_005841855.1:3571113-3571800 GCF_000455745.1 Alligator sinensis | reverse complement strand
CATAACAGAATTATACTTCATGCCTATCGCTCAGGTCATCAGTAGCTCTGTTAACGGTTCGTCGAACTAAATGAACATATACAAAATCAGCTAACATAAGAAATTCGTCCTCAAGGGATCGAATCAAATAATAGCTGGCACACACAAATATACACATAATTATGTTCATAACAAAAAACTGAACGATCAGGGCTTCAGTGGGCGTCATGGCGGAGTCGCGTACCAGTCCCTTATTTCTTTCAGTGATGTTGTCCTTCTCGGGGCCTTTCTCCACCACGCACTCTGAAGTTCGGATCTGTAAAAGAACTTTCGTAAAACAATTATTTCACCAATATCTAGAAGACCTATATGGAAAACGATCAATTAAACTTGCTATTACTTTAAAACATGTAATACAGGTATTAAAACATGACGCTAGTTGCCACTGTCCCGCATCCCCTAAAATCCGGAGCTGCCGTTTATTCAGTCCAGAACGCTGTAAGAGGAATCCGAACATGTATCGCTCCTCTTGTGTTCTTTGATGTAACGCTGGACGTTCGGATTCACGGTGTCTTGTATTTGGAACCTCAGTTGGTCGTTGATATTCCCAATCACTGGACAGTCTTGGCTCCATCAGGACACGCAATCTTGGCACCTGGCGAAGGAGACTACTTACAGGGTGATCAACCATTGGATTAAGCAGAATCC
>NW_005841855.1:3570347-3570890 GCF_000455745.1 Alligator sinensis | reverse complement strand
ATCAGTCCTGCTACAAGCGCTGGAATGGGAATAGGCCAGTGGACGTTAATCGTCACCATGTCGATATCAGTGACATGTCCTCTACTCCATGAAGCTTGTCTGACTAGGAAGCTTGCTTCCTCTTGATTTAGCAGGTTAGATCCAAGCTCTATGACCAGACATCCCAACCACACAGCCAGGGTTTCCTCAGGTTGGATTTTGGATTCCCTGTACAAAACTTGTAGTTCGGTTCTGGAGCGAGCATGATAGGCAGTAGTACGAGCTGCACTTTATTGGTTAGTGACTCGGCTAGTTGATGCTGCAGGCTGATAAGTTTCTCTACGAGTCGCTGCTGTCATTAATATTTCAGGCTGGAGGGGCGGATGCACCCCTCCGCTCAGCTCTCTCTTCTGTCGGCAGGAGGGCATGGTCAGTAAAGACGTCGCCGCGTTGCTAGGCGGAGCTGCCAGCGATGACGCTGCGTCGATGGACGGAGTTATCAACCGAACTCGCGCGGGTTCCCCCAAAGCTCCACCCTTCTCTTCCGGCTTCTTCACACTGCTC
>NW_005841855.1:3569894-3570272 GCF_000455745.1 Alligator sinensis | reverse complement strand
CACACGCAGCTGGGCTTTCAAACTCAAATTTTTATTCATTAAATTGGTTACAGTTTGAAAAGTTGTACTCATTTTTCCCCCCTTGTTGTCCCGTAGGGCCACTCTCTCATTTACGGCACGCCCCTCCGTCTCCGGGTTTTCGCGGAGCTCGGACAGACGCCTGTGATCCCTCAATCTAGGCACCATCATGTAAGGGGAAAACCAGTTGGTTGGCGCCGGTTCTTTAATCTCTTGGGTACATCTCGGACAATGGGCACACTCTCGGGCTAGAGGCGGGCTCACCACGCTCGCCGGGTCGACTTTGGCGAGGGACATGGTATCGAGGGGCTTGAATAAGACCCGCTCATTGCTCATGATACACCCAAACGCCACGGGGGG
>NW_005841855.1:3544059-3569563 GCF_000455745.1 Alligator sinensis | reverse complement strand
CGCGTCACCAAAATCGGACTCATAGATACGTCTTATAAATTCTTTCCGCTCGAAGACGGGAAGAGGTGGGCGATGGATCAGGTCGCCAAGCTCCTCTGAATCTCACACAGGGTCTCTATTACCCTGCTGTGTATCCAGAATCCCCACGAGATGGATGTGGAGTCCTCTTCGGCTTGGGCGGAAACTGCTCAAGCCTCTTATACGGCTAGCAAGCCAATCACCAGCTGCCACGTGTGAATAATTTAGAACTAGCCAATAGCGGGGAACGAATTTGCATACGGGTGGCAGGAACTCTTTTGCACTGTGCATTTCTCTTGCAACTTGAGCAATGCACCCTGCAAAAGAAGCTGCAACGAGGCGGGAAACTCGTCCCTGCACCGGGGTTCTCCTCTGCAATAGGAAACTCTCCCGTGCAATGAAGCTGTAACCTGGCGGGGATAATTCTGGTGCCGAAGCACACACAAAATCATGCCTTTGGGTCATGACACAGAGATCCCTCATGACTTGTAATTAGGGTTGTTTCTTCTAATTGTTTCCAGCAGCATGGCTTCCATGAAGTCTAGATGCCATTGGCTCCTGGGTTTGAGCAGTCTTGAACAGAAACATCCAAAAGGGAGAGAACTGTTTTGAACAGGCAGCAAGTAGGAGAATGAGCTATACCCCATTGATCTACAGTCCACAGGGGGAAAGGAGAAAAGTGTTCTAGGGACAACAAATCCTTCACTTTTCTAGTACACAAAGATCATTGTATAAGAAAATCCCTCTGTGCTAAAACTGGGAGGATATAATCTGTCTCTCTCTCGTCTCCTCCTGTTGTTGATCAGAACTAAATTTGTCTAAAGCAGTGGAGCTACCCCAAAGCAAACAAGATTATAATCAGGCCCAACATGTGGCCACTTAAAACAAGTCATATTTTCCAACAAAAGCTTGAAGATTGAAACTTTCCATATATTGCATCAAGTAGGCCATACAGAACACTTCATTCAGTTGTTCCTAAAATACTTTCCTGATTGGAAAAAACCTATCAATTAATGCGTTATAATTTTCCCTTTTGGTTATTGATATATTCGGATCATTTGTTTAACTCACTGATCACTTTTAAGAAACAATTCATGCCATTTATTTGCCTTAGTGCAAAGTTTTCTTTTTAATGTATTATGTATTATTATTAATATTTTAAGTAATCCAAAGCTTTATTCATTATTCAATATTATTTTAATAGTCAAAAGATTTTAAAGCACAAAGCATTAATATTTATTTTCTCCCTGGAAGAACACTGACTAGCAAAATTAGCTTTTATTTTTATATTTTCCTTCCTAATAAGTAGAGAATTGTATATGAGAAGAGCTTGTGGGTTTTTTTTGTTTATTTATTTTTTATAATTTTCAAAGAAAAATCTAAGGGATTTTTTAATCATTTTTGTCTAGGCTTTGGCTCTTAAAAAATCTTGTTTCATCATCTGACACATCATGTTGTGATGTCTCTCTTATCCACCTGCCTTGATCAGCATGAAACCTCCAACTAAGAAACTTGAAATAGCATAATATTAAAAAAAAGGGGGAAAAAGTAAAGTTTCAAAAAAGATTCTGAAATTTCAATAAAAAATCTGGGTTAAACATTTATCTTCTGAATTTTCCATAGGATCCATCACTAATTAAGCTGGCCAAGACATTCTGGGGAAAAATATATTTTGGAACAATTCATTAAAAAGAAGCTGTTAACTCAAAAAGTTAGTTTGGACTAATTTCTAGTTTAGGGGAAAAATGGGAAAATGTTTCAAATGAGCAAAATGTCTAGTTTTGAAATGTTTTTAAAAGGAAAAAAAAATCCATTCCATTTTTTTCCATCCAAAATGACTTTTCATCTCAAAATTCCAAACTGGGATCTTGCCCTTGATAGTTGGAGCATTTATGTCTTTATCATAACTAGTTGTGGGATAAAATTAATGGGATAGGGATAGACATTCAATAAACCTGAGCCTGAATTGATTCAATCTTTGCAGGTTAGTCTAACCTGCAGAGATTGAACTGATTTGCAATTGGATAGAGATTCATTTTTGATTCAGGAAATGCAGATACATACTGGCAGTGGCTCAGGCTAGAAGCTGGGGGGTGCTAGAGTGAACCCTCCCTTCCCTTTTACACTGCTGAGCTGGGGTGGGGGGGTGGGGATGTAGCCAGGGCCCAGCAGGACACTTTGATTCGGGAGAGGTTTAAACTCCCACCCTGCCCTGCACAGTCCCCAGCTGGAGTGTGCTTGAAAAGGGAGGGGGAAGCAGCCCTGGCCAGGCTTTTCCCCACCACACTCTATGCTCAAGATGTGAGAGTGTTGCTAGACCCCAGCCCGCAGCTAGCACTCTGAGGCAAAGAGGGGTTGCGGGGAGGGAGGACTGCTTGTGTGGACTGCATGCATCTGTTGATGATCCTGAGCTTTTCAATCTCTCTCTCCCTACTTCTTTAAACTATCTGCAGCAAACTGACAGCACTCGGGTCCCATGCATTGCAAACCAAGACATTTCTCACTCACGGGTCCCATGCATTGCAAACCAGGTAATTTCTCACACCCCTCTCTGTCCCCTCTTTAACACTGTCAAATTGCCACCTTTGAAGCAAGCTAGCAGAAAGCTTATCAGAACACAAAGCTTATCAGCCCATCAAAAAAACAAATGCTTCTCTGTAGTATTGCAGTGACTATAATTGCTTTAATTGCTTATTTTGTTATTAAGTATAATCGTTTTGACTGTTTATTTTGTTATTTCTCTTTTTATATAAGGAAAAGATTTAACCATTAAAATAAAGTTTATCTTGTTATGATTTACTTTTTAGTATAATTTGATCAGTCATTATTAGTGCTTGGACTTAACCATCTATTTTAAATTTCTTATTGCTTTGCATAAATGTATTTGACATATTGGTCTCATGATTTTAGATATATTTAACTCATGACTTTAGAACTTAAATTTGCGGTACATCTGGTGTGTGTGGATATGTCTAGTTTATGTGGAAAGAGGTAATGAAAGAATCAATGATGGACATGTGTGCCAGTGACAGAGGAAGTGAAAATAGCAGCAAGTGAAAATAGCCTTCTGTAGTTTAACAGTTAAGGGCTACAGCGGACGTCCAGTCAGCAGTGAAGGATTACCAAACACGAAATCATGCTCCATCCTGATGGCTGAAGACTGCAAGTGATGGCCCCTGAAGATTGTAGACCACAAAGCCAGAAGATCATGACCTACCAATCCCAGCCTGCCAACAGGACAAGGAGGATGGCCTTCTCACCTGCCTCAGCAGAATCCATAGGCTTGTATGGACAGCTATTACTATAAAGAATAAACACAATGACAAGGCTTTGGGTCTCTTCTACCTGCAAGAAGGAGTTTTGGGTGTGTCCAACAAGATCTGACTCCAACTCTCTTAGTCAGCCTGGCCGGCTGCCAGACTGACCTTGGGCAACTTTAAAACTTGGTAACACCTTAACCTTTGCAAGACTGTAACTTCTGTGTGTGTGTGTGTGTGTGTGTGTGTGTACTTGTCTCTTTTGAATGAATACATGAGTGAATGAATGAATGAGTATGCATGGAAATGAGTGAAGCAAATAACCTTACTGTTCTTTATTATTTTCATGTTGCATGTTTTATGTTTTATGGTCCAATAAATGCGGCATTGTGCCTTATCCCCTGATAAGATTCTGGCTTGTTTTTAATTCACACTGTATGCCTTGTGCGCACAACATCTCTCTCATTAGTTCAAGCTCCTCTTAAACAGCTTTTTCCAAGGCATTTGTAAGGAAGAACAAAGAGACATTACCAGCTGACCTGCTGAGTAATTCCAAAAAGCCTTTGTTCCAGGAGAAACACACACACACACACACACACACACACACACACACCTCTCTCAGCATTAGCTAGCATGGGGATGGTCTGACCATGACCAGATGCCAGCTAGGGTCTGTGCCACTGGGGTCCGTGCTGTGTTAGAGGGGATGGGGGCAGGGACCCTTGCTCGAGAAATGACCAGGGGTGGGGGTGGAAAGCCAAGCAAACACAGCTGTGTCTGCAGTCTCCACCTCCTTCTCAGCCAGCTGGAGCTCCACATAGGGAGGAGAGGGGCAGGGACAGCCCTGCTTTCTAGAGCAGACAGCCCAGGCCAGCCCAGGGATGAAAAGCATGCTGGGGTGCTAAGAGACTCTGATTTAATTTAAACCAAGAAGGGGTCTGGGACACAAGTTCCATAAACTGGTTTGACCCAAATCAGTTAAGTCTGATAGTATATTCAACCAGGTTTATTTTAAACCAGTTTGGACCATTTTGAAACTGGTTTATGTGCACTGAACTTAAGTTCTGTTACAGGTTTAAACAAGTTTCTGATCGCTTAAACTGGTTTATGTGTAATTTCTGTTCCTAGCCATGAACAGCATTTGAAACATGGACCAGAAGCCAGAAATCAAAGCTCACTCTTCCTTGGACATCTTCTGGCCCTGAAGTTTGTTTATTTTTTTTTTACTGAGATAAGCAGGGTTAAGAAACCAGGTCCCCTACTTTCTGGGTGAACTCCATAGCCACTAAGGGTGCCTATTCATGAGCAGCAAAGCTGCTCTGATACGCTTTAGTTAAAGTGCCCCCACTGCCATTTTGAAGTGTAGGGATGCTGATGCATTAGATGCTTTGGGCACTATAATTTGAGTGGCTCTTGGAGCTGTTCTGATTAAAGCACCCCCTTCCCTTTCACCCCTCCCTGACTCCTGGAGCACATACATAAGTGCCCTAGGCATTTATGCAGAAGGTAAGCACCACCATGACTCACCATGGTTTCCAATTAAAGTGCCTATGAATACTGAAATTATCATTGCTGTGTGTTATGCATGCTCTGATCAGGTCTCTGAGAGGGCTTTAGGTGCAGATGCACTTTGGAAATCCCCAGCAGCCTTAACTGGTTTTCAGCATCTAACTGTTCAGCTTGCCAGAGCAGCAATTTTGAGCATGTTCACTTTTTGAATTTAAGGCAACTAAGTATATTTTCATCTTTGGACTTGTCTGACACCTGAGCATTTAAGTATTGCTTAATGGATCATTCACAAGGAAGTAGGTGCTTGAACTCCATCAAAAATGCAATTTAAGTACCAACTTCCTTATCCAAATCTGAGGCCTCTCTGTGCCCCAGTTCCCCATCTGTAAAATGGGAATAATAGCATTTCCCTCCCTAACAAGTTAAGATAAATGCTTCATGTATTTTGAGGCACTCAGAACCTACCAATAACTAGAGTCAGGATGGTGTCCAAAAGAAAGAATATGGTTTCTGACAAAAATATGCCTGTAAAATAGATTCATGTATAGGACTATGTGTCACCATAACCATATGCACAACACACAAGTAATTTTGTTCCAGGATTAAATTACTTTTCCATACAGTGTCACAGGTGTTCAGTCAGGTGCACTGACAGGCACTGGACCCTGTGGATGGAGGAGGATCATAGTATAGATGTTGCTATTTCTCCATCATGGTACTATCCAAGGGATAGTGACTGCAGGAGTGTAAGAATGGGATTTATCAATCTCTATGGGCATGAAGGAAGGTTTGCAGTCTGGCCCATAATAAAAGCAGCCCTACCAACTCTTTTGATTTTTATGATGAGTCAAGTGATATTTGTCTCTCTTGCCTCCGGTGTCTCTCCCAGCCCCCTACCCTCCCTTATATCAGCTCCTCAAGTCAGGGGACTACAGGAAAATTGTAACTTTCATTTAAGACTAAAAAGTGAATTTCCGGTCCATAGCTGTGGAGAAGAGCTGGAAGATATAAATTTTAAAACTTAAATGCTCAGAAACAAAAGATAAATAAAAAGGACAGTTTCTTGATTTTAAAATCCAATGTTTTTTTAAAGGCTTGACTCATGCTTTTTGAACAATTAGGTCTGATTATAATATAAAAATATGGGCTGGCAAACTTCTAGTGAAAGGTTCTCCCTAACTTCTCCTGAAGTTAGGGAGAAGGCAGGCATCTGATGAAATAGGCTGTTGCCTACCAACGTTTATGCCTTTCTGAATGAGAGTCTTTAAGATGGCACTTTCCCCTGCCTTCTGCCAAACTTGTAGTGGTTGTAGTTGTGCCAATTTTGATGTATTCATGGGAAACCTGGGCAGTGTACAGACACCATGCTATGAAGCAGAACCACTTTCATATGGGCTCTCTGAGGAAGCTGATGAGGCTACGATGGCAAGACAAGGTCCCAGACATTGATGTTCTTAGACAGGCAGGCATTCCCAGCATCTATACACTGTTGATGAAATCACAGATGAAATGGGCAGGCCATGTTCAAAAAGCATCCATCACCAGGATGTTGGATGAGTGACTGCTAAAGCATGTCTTTTACGGTGAGCTAAAGGAGGGCAAGTGCTCTCAGGGAGGCCAGAAGAAACACTTCAAGGAGTCCCTCAAGTCATCCTTGAAACATCTCAACATTAATCTGAAGTCCTGGGAAGTTCTTATGCATGATTGTTCCACCTGGCATAGCTTCATCCAGACTGGAGCTACCATCTATGAGTGGAAAAGAAGTGCTCAGGCAGAGCAAAGGTGCAAACACCATAAATCTCACAACAGCAGCATGTCTGCTGTTGATCAAGCAACCCAAAGTGTGTTCTTGCTCAGTGTGCCACAAATGGTTAAAAGCACAAATTGGCCTGATCAGCCATCCACATGTTCACAGAAACCAAACCAAACAGTGATGTTATGGACATCTTCAAATTCAAAGAATGAACCACAACAGTGGCTTGTGATACAAGTTGCATCTCATGGGAAGATTTCAAAGGATTAGGCATGTTAATTGACATGTAGGCAACTCAGGACATTTCATCTGCAAAGTAAAAGCACGTAGAAAAGCACCAAGACTTTTTTTGGCAACCAACAGGGAAAACTGGTAATTGGCACATGCCAGAAATTTTCTGATAGAATGTTTTCATATTGGAAAATGTCATATTGCCATTTAGGAAATTGGGGCAGTCTGATAGTGTCTAAATTCTTGGCACTGTAGAATAAAGTGTATCAGTATCCCATTATGAAATGATTTTTTATTTTAATTCTTCTACTTTATATTGTAGAATATAAAACAAAAGATAAAATCAGAATGAAATATTTCAACTACCTTTAATTTTCTTTCCCTTTTTCTTGCAATTAGTTTCTTGGACAAATCTGGATTTTTTTTCTTGTTTCAGTATAGAAAGTTTTTTGAACTCTCAGAATATCCTGTGAAGTTGAAAACCTGGACCCCTCACAGATCTACTGCTAATAACACACTGTTTCCCTGAAGAAAAATGCTGTCTCTCAGACAAATATATCCTGTGTACCTGTGCATCCTGTGCAGGCAGCTGTGAGAGCTCTGTAAATTGCTTACATTTGCCTTTACTTGGGGAAGATACTTGGGGAGGGAGAGGCTGAGCCCCTGCAGTGTTTACCTGTTGATGAAGCTACCAAATAACAAACACCTGATCCAGATGGTCCTTCTCCTTTAAAGCAAATGCATAATGCCAATACCAGTTTTTCAAAGCAACCCAAATGATCCTGTCATTCTTGGGGATCCCTAGCTGGGTGGCAACATAAAAATCCTGCTTGTGGAAGTTACATTGAGTAGCACACCTCCAAATACTAGTGCAGTCATTTAGTAAGGAAACAAAAATAAAAAATACCCCACAAAATATCCCAGACACTAAAAATTGTATGTGGCCAGAGATTTCCCCACATGAAGATCCACTAGGATGAGTTGTGACTGGCCTTAGGAAACCTAAGGCATCACAAGGTCTTTTTTTTTACAGAATAATGTCTCACTAAAGACTTACATGCTATACAGGGGAGTATGTGGGGAGGGAGAAAGAAAGAGAGAACCCCATAAGGCGGTTCAGTACATGGGAGAAAAACTCATTTGCATGACTTCAGTTTTCTCTAAGCAACTTGACACTGCTTTCCTGCTGGGCTCTTTTTAAACATAATTTTTTACCTTGTATAGCAAGATAACCTCTCCTCTGGACAGATTAGTCCATTTAACAGCAAGCATCTGTAGATTAAAAGCCTACAGGTATTTTTGGCAGCTAAAACCTGGCAGTGTTAGATATAGTTTCTAAATACATGATATCAGTCCAAAGCCAAAAGGCTCATCATTTATCACATAGTTCATTGGGCTGGGCCCCAGCAGAGCCACAAGTGTTTCAACCTGTGGTGATCCCACAGCTCAGCATTGCTCAGTATATGTGTGTACTTCAGATACTAGGGGTGTGTGAAGTGGGCTATATTCAATTCAGATTCAGTCTGATTCGGGGAGAGTGATTCAATTAGTTGATTCGTATCACTCTCCCAATTTGATTCGGCAGAATCCAAATCTGAAGATTCAATGCTGATTTGGAGTTCAGTGATTTGGCCATAGACACAGCTTTAAATGTTTTTTTCTACAATGGTGTTTCTACATACCTTGAGGTACCAGGCATGGCTTGTGAATGCTGAGATGGTGGGGTGGATGGAGCATCCCACAGGAGTCCCAAAGGAGGAGCCCCTCCTCCCCCCACATGTTCATCAGTGGACCCCCTTGTGCCCCTCCAGCTCAGTGGTCAGCCATGAGGGGGACCTCGGGTGCCCCCCACAGACCCAGGAGGCATCAGTCGCTGAGCCATGGGGGGGGAAGGGTCCCCCTTGTACTCAGCAGCAAACCCAGAAGTGGACCAGAAGTGCTTCTGGTCCACTTCCAGGTCCACTGCTGAGTGTTTTGGGGACTCCTCTGTGCTCCCATGGGACAGTCCGTCCACCCCACAAACTAAGTGTTCATGAGCTGCCTAGTACCTTGAGGTATGTAGAAAAAACATTTAAAGCTCTGTCTATGTCCAAATCATTGAATCTCTCTGAATCTCTCCAAATCAATTCGGAGGACCTGATTCAGAGGATTTGATTCAGAGCGCTTAAATGGTCTCTTGATTCGATTCAGAGATTAGGCTGCTGAATAGGGCTAAATCTACACTGAATCCAATCAGCAACAAGCTCTGCACAGTCCTACCAGATACCCTCCCTCCCCCACCACAAAGGATCCATGTATTAACTAGCCCCTCACATCCATGGAACTAGATGTTCTCATCATGAGTCCTGAGATTCTCCCAAAGTTTATATGCAGATGAGGTGTAGGGCAACCTGGTCTAGCTCCACCTCATCACAGGTGGGATCACACTAAGCATATGCAACAGGCTGAGTAAGGGGGCAACAGAGAGATTCTGGGTGAACTGTTTAGGGCCTGATTTGGTGATGTTTGCCAGACATTTAAAGATGGTAAAGAAACAGAAATAATTGGAAATGGGAAAGAAAGGTAATACTCAGCTGTGGGAGTGAAAAGGAAGTGAATTTCAGAAATTAACAGCACATTTGAAAAACTACTGTGGGTCCAATGATAATTTACTAGACTACATAATTGTCTACATAGTTGCCCTGTTTTGCAACAGAGGTATTTCAGTGAGCAACAAGTTTCTTGATACCATTCACAAATAAGCTTTTTGTTTGCTGTGACAGCCACTCTGTACCATGAATTACACCCCTACATCACTAGCAAATCTGTGCCCATGAAGAGTCTCTTTCAATAGTCCAAACAGATGATAAGTACTTGGGTCTAAATTAGGACTGTAGGATGGATGACCAGTCCATGAAAAATCTTGATGGTCACCCACACACTGTGCAAGTCTTGCATTTTTGTGCTGAAGAGGACCACTTTACTTGAGCTTTCCATAACTGTTTGGTCTGAATAGCTGGTTTCAAGTAATTTGGGAGAATGTGGCAGTAGGTGTTGCTGTTGATCATAACCCAGTGCTCTGTGAAGTGGATAAAGAATGGTTCCATGCAATCCCAGAACATGATGAGAAAGACCTTGCCAGAGAAGGGTTATGTGTGGATTTTTTTAGGAAATGGGTTACCTTGCTGGGGTTCATTCACTACAGACATGCAGCTATTCTTGAACTTCACCACCAACTCATACTTTCCATTGGGCCATATAGTTCTTGCCATATTGTTCCACAGTCCTGTAGTAAATTTCAGTAGGTGGCACACCTTTGGCTTACAAAAAATGAATTGCGGAACACAGCTCTTCAGTGCACATGACAGCTGCTGGGCCATGTTGTTCGTGTGCTCACTAGAGTCACATGTATGTTCTGCATAAAATGATGGCTGCATAGAATAATGCTGCTATCATGACCCACAATATTTTGGGGACACTTTATCTAAAACTCTTCAAAATGAGGTTTAGATAAAATATCCCACAGCCATTTTTAAACCCATGGGGGCTTAATGCATGTGATGGTGAGGCATTTTAATTAGAGCGGCTGTCCAGGAAATACTCGTTTTAAAACCACTCTCCCCACCCCAAACTCCAAAGAACATGCATTGGCAGTCAATTAGATCAAGAAAGACTTGTGGTGTGGTAAATAGATACTCCCTTGGGAGGCAAGAAGTTATATGCAGAGTATAGGCTCCCCAAGAATCCAACAGCCAGATAAGAAACCATACTTAAGTGTTACCAGGGGAGCAAGTGCTTGTGTTCAGTTTCCCTAGGTACAGGGAATGACTTTACCTAGCAGACTAGATATTCTAGAGAAGTTGCAGAAAGCCCTGACAAGAGAGTCAGAGGGAGGAGCTGCTTTCTAACCTGTTGAGCTGAGCTAAAACGGCATTTAATGTGAACAGTAATATCAGACTATATTTGTGATATTTCATTTTGTTTGTTCACCCCTATATCTCTGTTTGTATCTCAAAATATGGTTACTGATTTCTTATGTTTGCTCTTGTTTTTATAATCAGTCTTTTTGTTAACTTTTATAACTTACTTATAGTCAAGACTAAGTGTGATTTCACAGCATTTGACCATACAGGCAGGCCTCTTCTATGGAAGGGAGATATAACATTTCTGAGCACGTGACTGGACAAGGGTGTGATTATTCTAGCTGGCAAAATCCCCTCTGCCAAAGGTGGCAAGACCTAGGTAAGGCAGATAAACCTGAGGCACTCTAGGTCAAGCAGATGACCTATGGAGCATCTCAGTAGTCACTTACTAAGTAGTAGATCTGTAGCAGATAGCAGAGAAGGCTTGGTAGCTGAAGAGCAGCTCTGGAGGTGTGAGAACACCCCAGAAGAGTATCTCAAAGGCTCATCTGAACATATCTGTGATCAGCGTGTGTCACAGCCATCATCAGCATTTTCTGATGCTGTATAGTTTCCCACTTTATCACATACCTATCACATGGACAGTCGTTTTAGCATTGGTTTCTGAAATATCCTCGTATATACATATATAAATGTGTGTGTTTGCTTGTGATTTTTTTTACATTTCTTCACAACTTTTTGTAGAATATATATTCCTCTTGCTGTGCTCTAGTACTCTGATGTCAACAGAAATCAGGTTAAAAGAAAATACGTCTCTGTCGTCCCTACTTGGTGTAGCTTTTGGAATAATGTGCCTAAACAAAATTCTTAATATACTTGATTCTTCATATTTAGCCCTTTCAGTTTTGAAGCAACCAACTATAAAAGAACACTGTTTAAAGCAATTCCCAGTAGTTTCTTATTGCTGTTGTGCTCTGATAGAAGTACGCTGACATGCAAAACTATCTAGGAATGGCTCATTACACTAGAAGGTCAGATGTAAATTGGTATTGGATTATATTGCTGATAAAATACTCCTGAAATGATATATACTTGTTTAACATCAGTAGTTTTACGTCTCCTTCAACTCATTTTGACAGTCTTGAATATCGCTATTGAGCAGATTACCATTAGATAATGTTCTTTGCAAAACTCTGAAATATATCTCAGCAGGTCTCTTTCCTCAATACACTGTATTAACTTTTCTTTTATATTAGAGAAGTTGCATATGTTTATGGAAAATTCATATACCTCCAACTTGAAGTTATCTACCAAAGCAGACAAATCACCCCTTAGTCTTTGTTTGAGTGTATCATTCTAAATATTTATTTTAAATAAGAATGACATCAATGGGTATTAGTCAAGTTCTTCGTAATATTTTTTTCTAGGTGAATGAGTATGTTAGCAGTGATTTTAGTTTAATTTATGACATTAGGATCAAAATAACACATTGTATAGAAAATGTCTTAAGCTTTTAAATATACTTTCAAGGGATCATTTTTTATATTAGTCATAGTTCAATAATTATGTATCTATTACTGGACAGATTTAACAATATATATTCAGGCTAGCTATCACCATTTCTCATGAGGCCTTGCAAATTGATCAGATGCATTGCACACAAGTTTTCCAGAGCATGTATCTATGGGATTATTATGGTATATTGACATTTATTTGAAGCTGTACCTATTGGAGTACTACATACTATGACACAATTAAGACAAACCTACATGAAATATGGGATACATGTATTGAAAAGCAGTCGGATATGCTCTGCTATTAACTAAGGGTGAAAGTAAATACTGTGTTCACAGACCAGAGGTGTAGTAAGCTCCTGCAGCACCCTAGGTAAAGCGTCAGCTGTCTCTCTCTGCACTCTGGTAGCTGTTGCTGCTATAGTAGCATGGGTACAGGCTGTTACAAGTGAGCAGCAAGCTTACTGCTCTGGAAGCAGAGGTACCAGAATGCTGTCCCCACCTCCCCCAGAAGTCTTTAGGCACAGCTCCATACCACCCAGCATAGAACCAGGCAGCCCTCTTAGTGTACATGTGGAGGGGGGACCAAAACCTCCATGGGATTTTTGCCACAGGAGGCACAGCTGGGGAGTGGGAGCACCGGTTGAAGTGCCACGGCCACTTCTGAGAGCACTGCAGCTGGTTCCCAGTCAGTGCAATTGGCCACAGGGGCCCCCTCCTCCCTGGTCGGCAAGCCACAGGGGGATCTCTCCCCTCCCCCCGGTCACTAACTGATCACTGGTGAAGTACATACCCCTGACTAAGGTGGCACCAGTCACTCATGGTAGCATGCTTGTGTCCCTGCCAGCTCCTCTACAGGCCCTCGGCCTCATCCCCAGCTAGGCTTCTGGGTAGACCAGAAGTGCACCTGGGCACCAAGCCTCCCCCTCACCTTGGTCAGTGGAGACATTTGGGTTTTTCCCCTTCAGGGGTTCACTGGGCACTGACCCCAGCCCCTCTACAGAACATTGAGTCAGGCAGGATTGAACATAAACCAAAACTCTAAAGCCAAGAATGAATTTCCCCTAAGAACTGCCTATTCTATATTTGTATACTATCCCCTTTCTTGAATTATTTTTTTTGAGCTTTCAGTACTAGAAACAGGATACTGTACTGGAAAGACTACTGATCTGATTCCAGTATTTTCTTGCATCGAACACACTTTTTTTGCCCCAACATACAT
The DNA here is from genome assembly GCF_000455745.1 of Alligator sinensis. Taxonomy (NCBI): domain Eukaryota; kingdom Metazoa; phylum Chordata; order Crocodylia; family Alligatoridae; genus Alligator; species Alligator sinensis. Next base: position 3,556,217 of record NW_005841855.1, on the reverse strand, counting down.
CTGCTGGAAGTTGGGGTATGCATTAGAAGCAAGGAAATATGGTAATTGCAGTTTGTGCCTCTGCTGGGGGAAATTAAAAGTAGTGCTGCAATGCTGCACATAGGGCTCCCTAACTTTCAGCTGTGGGCATTCTTTTCCTCTGGCAGAGGCTTCTGATGCAGAAGCAAGGAAAGATCTTTATTTTATTCAATCTGCTTTACAAAAACATGGTGCTTCTCTTATTTGAGGACATGTTCTATACAAGAAAATGTGGTAGTTGTGGTAGTTCTTACAGACTTCTGTTCGTTGCTTGAGCCAGAGATATTTTAAAGGGCAGCAGTCATAATAGAGCCCACAATACTTGTTGTTCTTGATGACTTTGGGCTGCATACTAATGATGTGTCTCATAATTTGGCTGACGATATGAGAACCAGCATGGTACAACACTGGTGGTTTCTTGTACTAACAGTTCTTCTGGCCACAAGTAGAAATAATTGGAGTTAAAAGAGTAAGGATAAATAAAATAACCTGCAAGTCACTTTTACTCTCTCTACAACAAATGCCAATAAATAAATCCATTGATAAAGTCCAAAACAATTTACCAGTTGCAGACTCGGAAAGTGGTATTGTCTCCCCTCACTCAGGCCCACTCACGTAATATAATTGTAGTCTCAAAGTTGTCTGAGATAAGAAGGGCAGACAAGGACACATCCCACAAGAGTACTTCATTTTAGTCCTAGGTGTTCGTCTCTTGATGTAAAATTTTCCACTGTTCTTGTTGAAAACTGTAGTCATTAGAAATAAACATAAAGCTAAGGTAATATAAACTGATGAATCCCATATCTTCTCAAGTTTCTTGCAAGAATAATTTATTTATGTCCCTCCTTTCAGTGCTTTGTCACACATTACACCCCATATTTGGACCTTGGCACCCCACTTGCCAGGTATAGGGAAAAGTCAGGTATACGGAGAAAACAAGACACGGCCATATTCCCTTTCTCATATCAACTGGTTGGCAGAAATAACTGGGCATTACAGAGGGAAGTATGACCTGTCTCAAAGTGTGTGGAGTCAAGTACATTCTCTCTCAGCTTGACAGTTTAGGGGGCATTTTTTCCTTCCCGAGACAGAATTCAACTGGGGGCTCCCAGTGGGGCATAGCTACCCTCCACTAATCCCAATAATGGATTGGGCCCAACATATGTAATGAAATTAATGTTCTGAAATAAAAAGGTGTGCATTACTTTTAAAGCCACAGGCTAATATATTAGAATATTAATATAAAATTATACCTATTTCATTGTACCAAACATAGATGAAACGTTTTCAGTCAGTGCTAATGTTAGAATTGTGGTAGCAGTAGAGTATCAAATTTATTTTCATTGAGCTTCATCTGTGGTGGTGCGATATGTGTAATTGAAAGTTTGACCATCTTTTCATTATAGGAAGCCTATGCTCATCCATCAGTGCCAGAAGCAGGAAGTCAGTGCCATACATCAAGCATCATTTAGCACATGCACATCATTCACAGAGATCAATTATTATAATATTTATTTTAAACTGCACAGGTTGGAACAAAAAAAGTAAGACATCCATCTTTATCAGTTACAAACCTTTAATTCCTAATATTGTTAACTGCAAATTTGGTGGTACAGCCAGCCACACTCTGAATTTTGTACAAGTAATAATTTTTAATTTCATTTAGACATACCCCAATTTATCTTCATCGTTCATCTCCTAGAATTCAATAAATTCATGTTTTATAAATCCAGTCAGAAATTCCTTGCTGAATAAACTGTAATAGCTGCAAGCTGTTGTTAAGTGAAAGGTGACTATACTGGCTCACTGTTGAAGCTGGTGGGGATAAGTGAAGCACGTACAGAAGGCATTTGCTTTCTCTCCCCCTTCCCCACCCCCAGTTTTGACTTTGAGACCTCCCCACCCTCCACCCACATGCTTGCTGTAGCAATGCAGTGAGCATTGGAGCCATGAGGGAAAATAGGAAAACATGTCAAATACTGACTAAAGTTTGAAGTATTTTTTAATTAATTAATTATTTTTCATATACATAGCATTCTTATTTCCCCCATCCCTACTTCACTCTCTTCCCTCCACCTCCCTCCTCCTCTGCCAGTGGAAGCTTAAAATGTAATGTCAGAGAGCTTGCTGGTAGCTTTGATGTTAATAATTTACCCAAATTGACAACAGATATAATCACTTTTTAAGTGTTATCAGGAATAGCTGCTGTGAAGAATTTCAAAAATGTAAGTTTGGGAAGGGAGTGGGCTTTGTAAAAAGGTGGGGGGAGGGAGCTTCTTATTATACATGCACAACATTCATATCCATACTACAGGATTAAGTGAAAGATTCTCTGTTCTGCTTTTTATATTAAAAGATAGCAAGACAGGGATGAAAGCATATATCACCCTACTGAGAAAACTGATAACGCACAAATTTAAAAATGAAATCACAGAACTTTCAAATGGACAATGAGGAATAGACTGAGAATAAAGAGTGTCAGTGGGTCCCACAGAAATCAGAATTTGACCTGTTTTTAAATAAATTAAACTATAAGAAGGATTAAAACTAGGGAGGTTTTTAGTTAAGATGCATATAATAATTAATAGCAATGCAGCAATACAGAAGTTGCGAGAGGAACTGAAAGCTTCTCCCTCTGTACAGTATCAAGAGTTGAGAGGCACCTCTCAACCCTGAGAAGAGGTAGGAATAGGTAGAAATTGTTGCTGTACCCTCCCAGAGCTGGCTAGCAACATAGATTACTGTGGTATTAGCAGAATGTATGGAGCACCTTAAAGAAATATTGTAGCATTTTTTCTTCTTACTTCAACTTCCCATGTACTATGCTTCCTCTCTTTTCCCCCAGATGTGGAGTTGTTGCTCTGTGCCATATTTTACTATGCAATTCTATAGCACAGTCTAGTTCTAAATGGGCACATCTACACGAGATGCGTTAATAAATATTAGCCTAAGTTAATGCACATTACAGGTGTATGTCTACATGTGCACGCCCTTAATGAGCATTAACTTAGGCTAATCACACCTGCCAATGCAGGTATAAAATTTAGTCGCAATTATTTAACGCACATTAACGCATGTGTAGACGTGACCTGGCACTAACTTTAGTGTTGGGTCTGCCATGCCACTAGGGGGCTGGGCTGAGCCCAGCCCCAAGGAACATTCAGGAGTTGGAGTACTGGGCACCTGCCCTGGGGCTCTGTCTCCTAACCCCCACTCCCTCCACCCCACCCTCATAGCCCCCTAACCTGGGCTTGAAGACCAAAAATATTGTAAATAGTTTTCCCGTTGCATATCGTTTGCCACTTGTAAGAGGGTATTTTATTGTTGGTGGGTGGGGAGGATGGTAGGGGATCTGTTGGTTGAGGGAGGGGAGAAAGTTCTGTCTGTTGAGCAGGGGAGGGGATGTGTATGGGTGTTGTGAGGGTAATTAAGTTTGTTTTGTTTCACCCATGTATGAGTCCTGAGAGTGGTGCTAGGGGTAGGCAGATGGCAGGAGGCAGGTGGGCTAGAGTGTAGACTGCAAAACGAGGGGGCCAGGCAGGGCCTCCCACAGCCAGTGTCCTGGTCCCCGCTGGTGGGTGTGTATCTATTGTGGGACCAGGGGTGTTGGGGGCTGCTGTGGCCAGCACCAGGGCCAACAGGAATGTGTGGCCATCACTGGCAGGGGCAGGGATTGGAGCAGCCCTGGTGTGGGGAGGCATGGTGGGCAAGAAGGAATCTGTTGCATGCTGCCTCTGTGCTGGGCATGCTGCTCCTGAGCCAGGAAGGGGCTGGCCAGGGATCAGTTTCCCAGATGGCTGCCAGGTACTGGCAACTGGCTTTGGCTTCAACATGGCTGCCAAGTGCTGGCAGCCATGTGGCTGGAGGCTGGAGCCCCCCGGGTGGCCACAGGGGCATATGGCAGGGCTGCAGGGACTTGGGTCTAACTTTAGTACCACGTCCAGGGACTTGGGAATAACTTTAGTCCCAAGTCTCTACATGTGTAGACACATGCCAAAAATCACTTAATGTGCATTATTTTAATTAAAATTTAATTAATGAGCATTATATTAAATTTAGTCGTGCTTCACTGTATGTGTAGACCTGCCCAATGAGTAGGAAGGATCCACAAAAGTGGATCAAAAGTGCCACAGATGACAAAATATCAAGATTTTCCAACAATTATTAGATATGTCCTAGTTAAGTAAAGGAGGTAGGAAACAAACAAACAAATAAAAACCTGTGGCCCTCATATACCACAATCAGATGAAAGTTGTCAAACTATGACTTTGTAAATGGTGTCCGTGGATATCAACCTTGTATGTCATGAAAACTTAGTGACCCTGAGGTAGCCAGTATAATACACAGTCGATTAAACTCACCAAATTCCCTGCTGCAGGGAGTATGGGGAAACAATTCTCCCACAATTTAAGCCCAGCCATACAGTCCAAATGCAAGCATATTGGCTCCTGGTTTGTATACTTAAGGAACCTGTTAGTATGGAGGGGATCAAGGCAGTATCCATTCTCCCCTTTCTTCTTCACTCTCCATTTTGAATTACTAATCAGGATGTGACTACATGAGACATTTATTGCATAGTAGACTAATCAGCTGCACAGTGAACATCTTGGTGTCTACAGATGCACCCCTATTAAGCTGCAGTAATTTTAAAACTCTTCAGCCATGCATATATAGATGCTGGAGAGGCTGGCTGGGGCACAAGGGTGCTTCAGTGCAAGGGATGGCTGCTGGCTAGCCCCACACTGAAGATCCCTCATGCCCCAGGCAACCCTTCTGCAGCACACTGAGCCTGGGGAGCAGTGCTGGGCTGGTAGACTGACCTCCGGGGCTGCTTCACCCAGGCTCAACATGCTGCGATCCCAGGCGCATGGGCAGATGTGTGCCTGGCAGCAATAATCTCTGAAGCAATAAGCTCCAGCACTTATTACTGTGTATTAATAGTCTTGTGTAGACATGCCCGGAGACTACAAAAGAGATTTTTTTTTGCTGCTATATAATAATATTACAATACCCTTCAGAACATCTCTGGCTTTATAAGACAGAATCCAGTCCAGGCTCTTGCATGTGTGTATAAAGAATATTGTATTGATACTGTATGTCTGAATGTAATATATATGGATAAGTCAAAGATGGATTCTTTTCCCCTCTCTGCTCCTTTTGTACCACTCAGGCAATAGAAAGAAAGAGTTTGGTCACATACCTCTAGATAAATAAAACAAATGAATAAATTGTGATTCTTTCCCCAGCTTGAGGCCCAGCTAGACTGCAATATCTTGAATGAGTTGAATTGAAACTCCAAAAGGGAATCCTACAAAAAGTATAATCTTGTTCACATCATTAGGGAAGTGGAAAAGAGTATCACATGGGTGTGCAAAGAGAAAATTAGGAAGGTCAAGGCATGATTTGAGATGTACCTGACAAAGGAAATAAAAGGGATTCTACAAGTGGGTCAGAAGTAAGTGGAAGACCAAAGAAACCACAGGTCCGTTACAGAAAGCAGAGGGAAATCTAATTATGGATGATGCAGAGAAAGCTGAAATATTTAATGTATTTTTTTACTTCAGTCTTCACAAGTAAAATCAGATGACCAGCACAGTTGGCAGAAAAGAAAGGGAAGGAAACTGTAGCAGGGCCCCATCCCTATGGGTGTCTGTAAAGCCCCTGAAGACCAAGAAAATTTATTGCACCCTGCTCTTGGGGCGGTCCACCATTCTTTTCCCACCACATGTTGATGTACATTTTTATTAAAATACGGGAGGCTGCCCTGATCTTAAACTATACCCCATGGCTTGCAGGTGTTTTTAATCACACATCAAATAGGATACTTGTATCTGCCTATCCAGGCCACCTCAGGCCTTCTGTCCCTTGTTGAGGTTTTAGCTTTCCCACTTCTTCCCCACTAATCTGGCTGGTCCCATAGCCAAGGTCCACTGTTCTAGACCTGGCTTCGTAAGTAGAGCCAGGACCCAGAGAGGGGTCAAAGTCTGGGGGACACAGCTGGAGACTGAAGTAGTCTGGAGGAGCCTTGAAAGACCAAGGGGTCTGGCAATCCAGAGGTGGGGCCCTAGAGGGGTCAAAAAGTTGAAGAAGACCTCTGTTAAGACTTCCAGAGCTGGAAACTTGAAATATCAACTAGCCTAAGGAGGGGCAAGGAAGCCCAGAAGTGAGAGATTGTGCCCATGAGTGGTGAAAATGATAAAGGCAAGAGAGCCTAGACATTGATTCTGGGTAAGACCTGAAAACTAGACCCTCCTGGGACTGGTTAATGTGGTGGAGCTACTTGTGGCAGGGTAGTCTCTACAAAATGCCATATGTTGCCACCCCTGGGAAAGGTGAGAAGAGAGTGTTGCCCTGTGGGATCAGGCCAACTCTCAGGATCTCAATATTGCACTGTTAGACAGGAGGGTGTGACACAATCGCACATATACACAAATCAATTAGGTGCATACACACTACCAGCTCAGGCACATACACATGCAAACCAGCCTAGGCATGTGCATACCTATCACCAATTCAAGCACATACACTATACACCCCAAAAGTTAGACACAGATCACTAATTCATACACACAATGCCATATACACACACACACTCACCAGTTCACACACATACAACTCACCTACACATACACATACATAAGTTCCTAATTTGGATGGCACAGTGTGTATGTGTGTGCTTGGGGTACCTGGGATACTTGGGGGAAGGCTCAGGTGAGAGAGTTAAAGTATAGGGAGTGAAAGTTGCCAGAACCGGGATTAGAACCAGTGGACTACAGAGAAACTGGAGGAGGAACTGAGGCTTGGGTTTACTTATAGTAGACTGGGGCTGGTAACTGAGGCAGACAGCTGAGATATTGGGGGGGGCAGATAAGTGGTGGCAAGGAGGAGACAGCCAGGAAAGAAACTGAGGCAGAAACCTGGTTGCTCAGGGGAAAAGGAAAAGGCAGTGGGGATAAGACAGTGGCAATGAAACAGGGGGTTTGGAGGCAGAGAGGAGCTCAGGACAGTGTTGGAGGTGGCAGTGAGCCAGGAGCAAGAGAGGGAGAAATGAGACAGAAGTTAGAGGGGCGAGGAGCAGAGATTGGATCAGGGCCAAACCATAGTAAAGCAAAACCCAACTTAGGGGTCCAAATAACAGTTTTTTTAAACAGACAACACACTACACAGCCCCATGAAGTTACTGGTTCTAGAGCAAGAAGATGCTGTATCATACCAGTAAGAAAAGAATGGAGGCCTAGATGGCAAGGGCCAGGGCAAAGCCAGCCACAGTGTTAAAAGTGATTCCATGACATGAATTAACCTAAGGGTGGTTGAACCCCTCCCTTTTTTTTGTCTTTGTGTTTTGCAGGATGTGGACAACCACTGAAGCATCAAGAAATTTGCTTGGTACACAGAAACCCCCCATTGGGACTGCCTTGGCTCTGTGACAGCTCAGGGGCAAGTAAGCAGCTGAGCACAAGCCCGGTTCCAGTGTGCTTTCCTGTGGGGGGCAGAGGGGGTGATTAGGATGAGGGTCCACAAAGTAGCTTGGGATAGCAGCAGACTGTGCCATAATTTAAGTCAGTAGGGGATCTGGTACAGAAGTTCTATAGACCTAGCTAACCTAAATCAGTTAAGTTTGAGACCACGTTGATCCAGGTCTATCTTGGACTGGGTTCCACCATTTTTAAACCAGTCTATGTACACTGAACTTTTCTTAGGTTATGGGTGTAGATCAATTTCCAATCACTGGGCACTTGTACATGTGATGGGAGTTTAGTCCCCTAAATTGAAATGGAGGGTTTTTAACTGTGACGATTAAAAACCCACCGTTTGGCTTTAGAGGCCTCTGTCACTTACAGCAAAGGGCCCGATCCTTCCCCACCACCGCAGAGTCTGTCTGCCTCTCCTACAGCAGGAGGGTAAGCTGTCAGTGGCCTGAGCAGCCCCTGAGCTATGGGGGGCCCAGTCTTTCCTTCCATAGTAGTGGCAGCCCCTGGGGTTGCCTGGGTGGACTGTTTCCTTCCATAGTAGTGGCAGCCCCTGGGGGTGCCTGGGTGGAAGGCTAGCCAAAAACAGTCATTTTTTGTCGTGTACAAGCACCCACTTATACCAGTTTATGTGTAATGTGTGTATCTGGCCTCAGAGTGATAGATAACAAGCCAGCATGTAAGACAACTGTTATATCTATTTTTTACTAGTCTACAAATGAAGGTACAATAACATTTGCTTTTTCTAAAAAGTGTCAGCTTTCAAGAGTTCAAGTAAGAAGCTGGTTGGATAGTAGAGAAAAATCACAAATAAGTCACAAGTTGATGAAAACAATCTGTCAGTAATACATTTTATTAATATTGTTTTTATCATCTACCGTGCTGTCCAGCTGGTATGAAAATGTTTACAATTTATTCAAGAACTGAGAGGAAAAAATCAAATAGAACTATTTGTGAATATGATAGAACCAGCTCTACTCAAAATATTATTGCTTATATGAATTCTCCAAAACTCTTTGATCTGTCAAAATGATCTGGAAATTTCACAAGAACATGCTGCCTTACAAGATTTCTGGTACTTTTGCCTGTGGTCATCCAGAAATGTCATTTAAAACAGTCTTTTAATGAATATTTTGGTAATTTTGTTGCTGGTTCAATCAAAAAAGAGCAGAGGGAACAAATAAAAAGTCAAACAGAAAAAATGGGGAGAAAACACTGTATTTTGTGTGAATCTTACATGGAAGACAGTGACAAAATTTGCAATTGTAAGCAACTGTGTCTGAGCTCCTATTTTGCATGAGCAAATATGCATGAATACTTGTATAAACCAAGATTTGAGAATGCAAGCAGGTAATTACAGTCGCATGGTATTAGGCAAGAAAACAAAATTATGCTTTGAATATTATAATATAAAGTTTTGCAGGCACATGCTTTCTGTGCACATTTGAAAATATGGCTGATTTTTTTTATTATTATTATTTTTTTGGCAATGGAGCAACAAAGTTGTTTTCTTTTGGCAGATATTTTGGATCCACATTCCAGCAGATTAATAATTGTTCAAATTTGAGGCTAATACTAATTTGACACATACCTTAAATGTTATTTCTCCCCAAAAAACTTTAGAGTAAATAGTGTGTGCCTGTGTGTGTGTGTGCACCCAAGCACACACACACATATATGTACATACACCTAGGCGTATATGTGTGTGTGTGCGTGTGTGCGTGTGTCAGTGCATGTCTTTAACTTGGTGTGAAATCTTGATGGATTTCATTTAAACTATTTTCATTAAAATATACTGCTGTTGGGAAATGATTTGGAAAAAAAACGGTTTCCCCACAACGCTGTATACTATTAGATTCTACTGCAACAATTACAAGGTAAAAATACCTAGCTTTGATAAGGTACTTTTCATTGGCAGATGTCAAATTTCTTTACAAAAGAGGTCAAAGCTAGGCTTTGAGTTTTTGGTCATTTCTAATAACAAATTCTAGCTAAAAGACTCATGTTATAAAATAAGTACCTGAGCTATGGCTTTAATTAACCCTTGTATGACTGACAGCACATGTAGAACATTAACGGATAAGCAATAGCCTCAATGTGCATTACATTTAAAAGCCCTTTATAATAAAAGAGGCTGAATAAAATTGTTCAAAAAGACCAATAGTTCCAGTTGTTTAAGAGGTAAAAACATCATCATGCCTCTCATTTGTGCTCGGCTAGCTTGCTGTTCCCCTTTTCATTTCCTTTAGCTACTAATGCTATCTTGCAGCAGCACTGTTCTGCGGACCCAGGGGAGCCAAATGTCAGTTTTCCAGATGGCAAGCTGCCAGTCTGGCAATATGGTGTTGAAAGTCACTGGGGGAATTCACTTCATTGCCGAACCAAAGAACATCACTTCATAACACACCTTGTGTACATGATCGGTTCACAATAGCTTATGAAGTAGCCAGGAAAGAAGCTTCAGTCCCCCTCCTCAAATGTCTGTTTATACAGTGTTGAGTTTCCACATTGCCCCTTAAGGCTACTGCTAATTTACTAAGGGGAAACAATCCCTCTCTTTGTAAGAAAACAAGTGCTAACATTGGAAAACTAAAATCAGCACCACTCTAGATGGCTTATTTCCAGCTTACACTGAGACATCTTTTCTTTCATAAAATGCTTCTTGGGATCTTTAGGTCAGATGCCCATCTAATAGTTAAATGTGTTGGGTTTTTTTGCTGTGGAGAGCATTGTCAACTGTATAAACATAAAATCTGAGTGGAAAATGGTTTTGCTGCCATTAGTACTATAGGCTATTTTAGTGTCTTTATTAAGACTACAAGTTATTATAGTATCTGCCATTGGGAGAACCTAGCCTAAAAAACAAACAGCCTCCCCTCCCTCCCACCATACACACACTTTATTAGTTATTTTAATGAAAATTTAAAACACTGGGATTCATCTGATCTGAGATGTTATTTTGGGAGAAGAATACAAATGTCTAATAACAGAAAGGGAAATATGCATATTAAATGATTTTCATATTCCCTCTTACACTTTTCTACAATAGCAAATGTTTGAGTAGTGTGTAATTTATGTCACATTAAAAAGAAAGTGATTATGGCAATTATCTAAGGTTAACTCTATGGGTTCCACAGCAAGAACTTCTATGTCTAAAGCTATACACTTGTGCTAGAGGAGTTTTATGCCTCTCCCAGACAAAAAAAGAGATTGTGTACCTACTTTCTGCACTAACCTCCTGACTTTCCAGCTCAGGTATAAGTGGAAGAAAAATGGATTTTTGAAAGCAGAGGAGAAGCATTCCTTTACAACTATTGCGCACCAGCATATCTTGTCAGGGCTGTGCACTGCAGGATCAGCAAAATGTCACCAGTTCTCCTGCTAGGTTTCCTCTTTTCCTTACCATGTAACAGGCAGTGGAGTCCAGAGGTTTTGTTCCTAACTTGCTCTTCCTCTTTGGCAATCCTTCACAGTGGAGGATGATTGGCTTCTATGATTGTCTTACCCCTGAGTCTGAAGATGGCTGATGTGGCTGATCAGAATCAACAGACTCTGCTGCAACTCAGGCACGTTACTGTGTGGGGTGGGTGGCTCTGGATTCTTGATTCACTCTGTGACACACTGTTTCTGCTCTTCCCATTTTTCCATCTCCTGTTGTCATTGTAAAGTTTCATAGTACTGAGCTCCTTGCAACAGACTCTTCCTCCATTTGAGGTAGTCCTGGACATGTCACCTGGATATATCTAGACTTTAAAAAAGCCTTCGATCTGGTGTCCCATGATCTCATGGAAAAACTGGCCAACTGTGGCCTCAGCTACACCACAGTCTGATGACTGGGGAATTGGCTCCAAGGTCGGACCCAGACAGTAGTAGTTGATGGTAGCGAATCATTATGGGGCTCCATGACCAGTGGTGCCCCCCAAGGCTCTGTCCTTGGACTGGTTCTCTTTAACTTTGTCTCAGATGGCCGGAGCCGACTTGAGGTGATTTAGAAATTACTCGGTCGTTGGGCGGCTGGTGAATGGAGAGGCAGACAAAGCGTATTGGTTGCAAAAAGCTTTACTTACGCCGCTAGTAGTCATGACACAGGTGGTCTGGTCGCTTAAACAACTACATGAGTTGCTCCAGCTGGCAAGGCTCAGGCCAGCGAATCCGTGCACGAGTCAGGCCGGCAGGGAAAGGGTACGTCGAAGGATTGCGCTCGGCAACGGGGAGAAGAATCGATAGGTGATCAGGCTATCGATCAGCTCAGCCACAAGTCAAAAATCTTCAAAGGCACTCTGCAGCATGCTCAAAGTTCTCTGACTTGGGCGGAAGTCGCACAGAATTTTATACGGCTAGCAAGCCAATTACTAGCCGCCACGTAGGAATAATTTAGAACTGGCCAATAGTGGGACACAAATTTGCATGCGAATGGTGGGAACTCTCTTGCACCAGAGTTTTCTGTTGCAGCAGAAAACTTTTGCTGTGCACAGAGACTCTCATGTGGCGGGAAAATTCCATCGTGCCGAGGCACTAAAATCATTGGGTTGTGACATGCCCCCTTGCCGACGGCACAACTGGAATTTTAGACACATGAGCACGTTATAAGGAATTTTTGTTTCAGGATTCACTGGCCTTGCAGAGCTTAAGCAACCAACAATAATATATATATATATATATATATATATA
>NW_005841855.1:3540802-3541553 GCF_000455745.1 Alligator sinensis | reverse complement strand
GAGTCGATTGCGATGATTGGAACGGGGAGCGTATCGTCATGATGTGTCAGACAATGTTCCAGTACCTTGAGGAATCCTAACAACTCACATTTTTGGGCTGAATTGTCATCTGGGTAGGCTTGAAATATTTCATTATCGTGACAAGCCTTGCAGTAATACCCATAGCCTCCGCCACGTTGGGAGGTTCCGTCTGACGCCATCCATGCTGGGGCAGAGGTTCCACACAGTGTAGGGACCTTTTCTTCATTTTCTGGGCTGGGATTAGGCGTCATATCTTCAAACTTCCATCAGTGCCAGTTGTAATAGTGGGTAAGCACCAACGTATTCCACGTTTTAGGATCCCCCTGAAAATGCAGGTCGACTTTTTCCGCATCCAGTAAGGGTAACAATGTGGCACCGGAAGCGCATAGTGTCCCATGCCCCCTTGCTAATGGCTCCACTAGTTGTCCGGCCAGGAGAATTTTCCCTATAGCTCCATATCGATGTTGTGCCACTTGAAGCGTCTTATGGGCAGTGTATACTAGCTCATCGTGAGGGTTGTGCGCAATAGCCCACACGTGGTTTGTGGTGAACCCAAGGGTTACGGTTAATGGCTCTCCTAGATGGATGGCATGGAGCTGTGTGTTTTTAACCATGGCTAGAAGGCGAAGCAGGTTCCGCTGATCTCCTTTCGTCCAAGGCGTGGATTTTCAGGATTTGTCACGGATCTGTCGCTGCAACTTAGTGAGGAGCGCCAAATGACTGGGTTCAA
>NW_005841855.1:3524256-3539444 GCF_000455745.1 Alligator sinensis | reverse complement strand
GTCTTGGTCTCGGTGTTTCGACTGGGTATGCCGAAGGTCGGTCTCTTATATCATCAGAAGTTTCTTCACTTTGTTTCATGAGTGCCTGCAGTCGTGGGAGATGGCCTAAGAGATTTCCCACTGGCTGACCCGCCATCGGGTTCAAAAAGAGTCGGAGCGTAACAGCATTTGCTCCTCCATATACCTCTATACAGGCGTCTATAGCTTCCAGGGGCATTGGAATTGCCCCGGAGTCCGATAGGTGGCGATGAGCCCATCTTTCCTTGCGTTGGGCTGCTGTTAGCCCCATTGGACTCGCTCTTGGGCTCCATGAAAGCTATGATACTCCGATTATGTCTAGGAGGAGTTGCTCCGCAGTGGCCTTCTGCGGGCAACCCTCATGCCAGGTGTGGAATTTGTGGGTTACCTGTCCCACCACAAGCGCCGGGAGTGGGATGGGTCAGTGGGCACTGTCCGTGACCACACTCATAATCAGTAGCACGTCCTCCGCTCCACGCCGCTTGTCGGGTCAGGGCACTCGCCTCTTCCCCGTCTAAAATGTCAGATCCAAACTCTACTATTAATCATCCCAACCACATGGCCAAAGTTTCTTCTGGTTTTATTTTGGATTCTCTGCAAAGTTCTTGAATTTCTGGTCGGGTAAGTGTGCGAGAGGTAACAGTGGTACGCATGGCACCTTCTTCATCTGCAACACGCTTCATTTTAGCTATCAGGTGAGCTGCGGCAGAGAGAGTTAAATTCATCATGCGGGAGCATTGGATACATCCCTCCTCCCATTGCCCCCTCCCTGTGGCAAGGAGGCGGGGCAGTTGGGAATGTCTTCTGAAACTCCGCCCCTCTTTTCCGGGTTCCCCGGATGGCTCGCGCTTCTTTCGGCGCCATTTTCTGCTAGTGGCATCATGCGGCCGGCGCTATTGATAAGCGTCGCTCTGGAGCCCTTTGCTGTCCGCTCCAGTGACTCCTTACCCGCCGTATGCAGCTGAACCTCCAAATTTGCATATTCCCTTAGTAGACCCGCTACTGTACGGAACAACACATTCATCATTTTTCCCTTTTTCCATTTAATTAAACCCCACTTGGGCATGTGATGTCCCTTGGTTTCCAGGTCCACCCAGAGCTGAACGAGAAGCTCATGAATCCGCGACCCAGGCACCAAATGCGGACAGTTGAACCAGTCCATTGGGGTGGGTTCCCCTCCTTCCCTCAGGTATCGGGTGCATTGAACAAACTCCTGAGCGGGGGTCAGCTTTTCTGCCTTCCGCACCTTCACCCCAGCTAGGGATATGGTCGATGTTTCCTCCGGAGGTCGATAATAGACCCGATCGCTCCCCATTGTACACCCGAACTCCCCAAGGGATAGCTTTGTCCTCCACTCTTTTATGACCGCTTCTTCTTTCTTTACGGAGAAGTAGCCATCAATATTTCGTTCATCCCCTACTACCGCCTGGTGGTAGGCGATATGCGCCCATAGATCGTTTGCATTCTCTACGCGGTGAATCCCGGTGCGCCAAGGGCAGCACCCAATTAGGTTCGTCTCCATCACCATGCCCTTAGATCCCATCCTTGTTGCCATGTCTCAGACGGCCGGAGCCGACTTGAGGTGATTTAGAAATTACTCGGTCATTGGGTGGGCTGGTGAATGGAGAGGCAGACAAAGCGTATTGGTTGCAAAAAGCTTTACTTACGCCGCTAGTAGTCATGACACAGGTGGTCTGGTCGCTTAAACAACAACACGAGTTGCTCCAGCTGGCAAGGCTCAGGCCAGCGAATCCGTACACGAGTCAGGCCGGCAGGGAAAGGGTACGTCGAAGGATTGCGCTCGGCGACGGGGAGAAGAATCGATAGGTGATCAGGCTATCGATCAGCTCAGCCACAAGTCAAGAATCTTCAAAGGCACTGCGCAGCATGCTCAAAGTTCTCTGACTTGGGCGGAAGTCGCACAGAATTTTATACGGCTAGCAAGCCAATTGCTAGCCGCCACGTAGGAATAATTTAGAACTGGCCAATAGTGGGACACAAATTTGCATGCGAATGGCGGGAACTCTCCTGCACCGGAGTTTTCTGTTGCAGCAGAAAACTTTTGCTGTGCAGAGAGGCTCTCATGTGGTGGGAAAATTCCATCGTGCCGAGGCACTAAAATCATTGGGTTGTGACAAACTGCTTTATCAACAATGTGGACATTGGTGTCAGAAGCACACTGGCCAAGTTCGCCAATGACACTCAACTTTGGGGCATAGTGTCCATACCTGAGGATAGGCTAGTGATCCAGGCCGACTTGGATAAGCTTAGTAAGTGAGCGAATACAAACCTGATGACATTCAATACTGATAAATGCAAGGTACTCCACCTCAACAACAACCTGCAGCATGCTTATAAGCTTGGCAGTGCTACATTGGCTAGCACCATGGCTGAAGGAGACTTGGGGGTCATGATTGAGCACAAGATGAACATGAGCCACCAATGTGATGTCACAGCTCATAATGCAAACAAAGCTCTGGCTTGCATCCATGATGCTTCTCAAATAAATCTCAGGATGTCATCCTCCTGCTGTACTCGGTCTTGGTGAGGCTGCAGCTAGAGTACTGCATCCAGTTCTGGGCTCCAAAATTCAAGAAGGATGTCAAAAAGCTTGAGAGAGTCCAGAAGAGAGCCACGCACATGATCAGAGGGCAAGAGAATAGGCCTTATGAAGAGAGGTTGAGAGCCATGGAACTCTTCAGTCTGGAGAAGCGCAGATTCAGGGGGAACCTGGTGGCTGCCTGCAAGTACATAAAGGGTGTGTATCAGGATCTGGGGGCATGTCTGTTCAACAGAGCTCCCTGAGGGATAACAAGAACCAACAGTCATAAACTCCTCTGAGACCATTTTAGGCTGGACATAGGGAAAAACGTCTTTACTGTCTGAGCCCCCAATGCCTGGAATAGACTCATCCCAAAAGTGGTGCAGGCACCTACTCTGGACTTATTCAAGAAACATTTGGATGCTTATCCTTTGACTTCCTGCCCCTGGGGCAGGGGGCTGGACTTGATGATCTTCAAGGTCCCTTCCAGCCCTAATATCTATGAAATCTATGAAATAGTCTCCCACAAGTTGATATCAGTGTTGCATTTTTTCAAGCTGGCCTTGAGGACATCCTTGAAGTGCTTTATCTGCTGTCCTCTTAACTCTGCTACTCACCTGGTGAATGACCAAAAGGTTTGTACCTCAGGACATCTATACACTTGCTCCAGGGTAGGGGGAGATGCTTTAATTAGATGCTAATTAACAAGCTCTGGCATGCTTGATTACTCTAATCGAGCATGCATTGAACCAGACATCTGGCATGTGTATAGGTGCCCAAAATTTCTCCATCTATAAAACCCAGACATTGTAAGTCAGTCTCATCTTGCTTCAGTTCTCATTGCTGAGGTTTGCTAAAGGCCTATCACCAACCAGTCATCAAATAGAATTTAAGTGGGGATTTAGCTTTTGTGCTGAATATCTATACAGTGAATTTCTTGTCTCACAATGAAATTTAAACAGCAAAGGTCAGTTCCTCATCTAATGCAAATTGGCAAAGCTTGAGTTTGGCTCACAGTTTATATAGTTTTAAGTAGTAAAATTATAAACAAATCACTTGCATGTGTGGACTGTTGATATTACAAGATAATATTTTTATTTCAAGAATCTTTTACCCCATTCACAGTGGAAAGCTATTATATTTCTCAAATATGTTTAAAACCAAACAATAATAAAACAGTCCATATAGAATGAGATTTGTGCAGCTGCCCAAATAACTACATCATTGACCTTTTCCTTGGGTTACTGCAGAAATTCCTCTTTGTAGCTCGACAAAATAGATTGTCCCTCTCCTACTTCCCCATTCCCCGCTATGTTCAGTACATCCCCACAAAGGGAGTTCAATGAATTTCTTGCATTGAATATTTCCACAATATTTCTCTTCAAATGAAAGGGCAAAAGACAGTGAAAGGGACATTCTTTTAGGATGAGGACAGCATCAAGAAGATGAGTAATGTTTGATTGTGAAATAGTCTTTTCTTCATAGATTTCATAGACATCAGGGCTGGAAGGGACCTCGGAAGATCATCGAGTCCAGCCCCCCGCCCAAAGGGCAGGAAGTCAGCTGGGGTCATAGGATCCCAGCAAGATAAGCATCCAGTTTCATCTTGAAGGTGTTCAATGAAGGCGCTTGAACCACCTCCGGTGGCAGGCTGTTCCAGACCTTGGGGGCTCGGACAGTAAAGAAGTTCTTCCTTATGTCCAGCCTGAAACGATCTTGAAGTAGTTTGTGACCATTTGACCTCGTCATCCCTTGGGGCGCTCTGGTGAACAAACATTGATAAACTTGTAGGTGGCCATCAGATCACCCCTGAGCCTGCGCTTTTTCAGGCTAAAGAGCCCCAGGGCTCTCAGCCTGTCATCGTAGGGTCTGCTTCCCTGACCTCTGATCATGCGCGTGGCTCTTCTCTGGACTCTCTCAAGCTTCTCCACATCCTTTTTGAATTGTGGAGCCCAAAACTGGACACAGTACTCCAGCTGCGGCCTCACTAAGGCCGAGTACAGGGGGAGAATGACGTCCCGGGATTTGCTTGAGACGCATCTATGGATGCAAGCCAGCATTTTGATCACTTTACTAGCCACCGCATCGCATTGCAGGCTCATGTTCATCTTGTGGTCAATGATGACCCCCAAGTCTCTTTCTTCCATAGTGCTAGCCAACATAGCACTGCCGAGCCTATAAGGATGCTGCGGGTTTTTTTTCCCAAGGTGGAGAACCTTGCATTTATCGGCGTTGAACACCATCAGATTCTCGTCCGCCCACTTGCTGAGCCTGTCCAGGTCAGCCTGGATAACCTGCCTGTCTTCTGGTGTGGATGCTTTGCCCCAAAGTTTGGTGTCATCGGCGAACTTGGCCAGTCCGCTTCTGACTCCAGTGTCCACATCATTAATGAAGATGTTGAACAGTATGGGTCCAAGGACAGAGCCTTGGGGGACCCCACTGGTCACAGGACACCACGATGAGTGACTTCCATCGATTACTACCCTCTGGGTCCAACCCCGGAGCCAATTTTCCAGCCAGCGGATCGTGGAGGACCCAAGGCGACAATTGGCCAGTTTCTCCAAGAGGCGATCATGGGACACCAGATCGAAGGCTTTTTTGAAGTCAAGATATATGACATCAATCTCTTCTCCCTTGTCCAGGTGATAGGTCACCTGGTCGTAGAAGGAAATGAGATTGGTCAAGCAAGACCTACCCGCAACAAACCCGTGCTGGCTATCCCTTAAGATGTTGACGTCGGCCAGTCCATTAAGGATGGCCTCTTTAATAAACTTTTCTAAGATCTTCCCCGGGATAGAAGTCAGGCTGATGGGCCTATAGTTAGCCGGATCCACTTTCCTCCCTTTCTTGAAGATAGGCACCACATTGGCCTTCTTCCAGTCTTCGGGCACTACACCAGAGCGCCAAGAGTTTTCAAAGATCCGTGCTAGAGGCTGGGCTATGATGCTCGCCAGCTCCTTGAGTACCCTGGGGTGAAGATTGTCAGGGCCAGCTGACTTGAAGGTATCCAGCTTCTCAGCAGGGGTCCAATGTTGCCCCTGCTTTTCCTCCAGCTCCCCACATATCTGAAAAAGGACTTCTTATTGTCCTTGATGATCAAAGCTAGCTGGAGTTCAGTTGCAGTTCTTATAGATAGCCAAAAAAGTTCTTGTCCCCTGAAGGAAGCAAATAGAGATAAGAACAGGGAAAAGTGGAAATTATATTCGTTTTTCTGCCCTTGTATTAAGAGGATGGCTTCATCTTTTGTTGCTCAGTTTAATAACCAGGTGGGTTTATTAGTACGTCACCTGCTTCTGGGTGCACATGTTGCAATGGAAGACAGGAGTTCTTGATGTCACTTTCAACTTTGATGTTGCACCAGCAGTTATGCATGTTAAAAGGTTTGTTGTTTGTTTTTGGTCTTATATTCAAAAACCTGCCAATTACATATATAAAGCCTGATCCCTGGCTCTAAAAATTTCAATCTAAGATTCAAATTGAATTTCAAAATTGAAGAAACTACTGCAATATAATGTCTCTTTTGATAGCTGTGTGTCTTTGCCCAGTGTGGAACTATGAATAATGTACCACAGTGCAGTCCTTATTATGGGTACAACTTTCCTCAGCAGTCTAAAGTAATGCAAATGTGTTCATCTTCATGCAGGGCACACAGGTGATTGAGGAACATTAGGACAAATTTGGGTATTTATAAAAAAATAGATATGATGCCACTAGCTGCTAGCCATAATTCCTATGCTTTGTTAAACTTTTTGTTGGACACTGCATAGAATTATTTGGTGCATTTCTTTACATGGAGCACCTAACAGAGGGAAATGCTGGGGATCAATTTTGCATGCTGGTACAGTTTGGTGGGTAGTATTTTATGTACTGGGGAATGTACTGCACTTTTGGTTTGCTAATGGTTACTATAGGGTATTTTTAATTAATGGTGTAGTATAAAAGCAATAGACACAACCGATGGCCGGGGGTGCCACAGGCCTAGGGCAGGTGTTCTTTTATGTGTATCTCTTTCAGTGCATGTAAGTAAATAAATAATCCACAGAATTCAGACACTAAAGCCTTTTTTTCTGGAGAATGTTTTGCAGCCCCTTTTAGGCTCTCATTAAACCCTTTCTAATTTTGATCACTGATATGCTGCCATTGGTTTGTTAACAGTGTTAATTAATAATATATATGTGTACACACACACACACACTAATTCTTTTCCTTTATACAAATAGCAAGTTCTGGTTTATTTACTTTCAGTTCTAACTTACCTGATATAGGCACTTTTTGCCCTGCTTGAAAAGGAAAAAAGTTGGGAATAATTTTATGCTCACATTTTTAGAGGCCCAAATGCATTCTGAACCCTAACTCAGGAAATATCAGGTTTCATTGAATCAATCCTAAAACCTCTTGTCATCCAAAGAGCACATTTTGTTCAAGACACAACAGACTTTCTATGACAACTTAAAAACAAAGACCACTTCCCAGCAACACCCTCTTAGCCACCGTGGATGTTACAAGCTTATAGCTTGTATACCAACAACCCGCACCAAGCCTCAAAGCCTGCCTAACATATCTACAAGAGCAAGATTATAACTCCTAAAGACCTAAAGATATTACTGAATTTATACACTTCATCTTCACACACAGCTACGTCACTTTCAATAACTAACACTTCTGCCAGAGCATGGGCACAGCTATGGACACCAAAATGGCCCCACAATATGCCAACCATTTTATGAGCAACCTGGAAAAAGAAACCCTCAAGGACTGCACCATCACACCCTTACTTATAGATGACATCTTCATCATTTGGACTGAAAACCTGCAATCTCTGATTGATTTCCATCAGAAATTCAACAATCATCACCCCTCCATCAGACTATCATTTGAATACTCCAGCACCAACATTTCCTTTTTAAACACTACCATCACTATTAAGAATTGTAAAATATAGAACACCATATACAAGAAACCCATAGACCAACATACATATCTTCACAGAACCAGCAATCACTCTAGACATACCAAGAAAGATGTAATATACAGCCAAGGCCTCTGACACCACTGAATTTGCACTGAGGAAAATACCTGTGATCGTCACCTCACAAATCTCAAAAGGGCTTTCACTCAACAAGGACAATCCTCCGGAGAGATAGATTGCACTTTTGAAAAAGCCACCCAGATACCATACGAAGAACATTTTGAGAGACAAACAACCCCCCCCCCCCCCCCCCCCGGTGAATCGCACATCATTAGTTATGACATATCATCCCTCCCTGGAACCTATATGGAAAATTCTCAAAAAAATTGCAACCTATACTAGAAGGAGACCAATTTCTTAAAAAGATCTTTCCAAAACCACCTACCCTAGCCTTTAAATAAACACCGAACCTCACCAACCTCATCACCAGAAGCCAACTTCCTATGGCCCAAAACACACCAAATGGATCTAGACCAAACCATGACAAGAAAATGTAAAACCTGCTAACATATCTTTACCACCCCCACAATAACTACACCCCACAGTAGACCCATCAACATTCCTGGAACTTAAACCTGCATCTTCAGAATTGTAATACATCTCATCCAGTGCACTAAGTGCCTCAGTGGAAAATATATAACAGAAACCAAACAACAACTGCATACCAGAATTAACACACACTGAAAATCTATCAAAGACAGGAATACCCAATTACCTGTGGGGGCACATTTCTCACAAGAAAACAGCTCCCTTTCCAATCTTTCAGTTCTAATCCTCAAAGGGAATTTACAAACACCTTTCGCAGACAAGCCTACAGACTTCACTTCATCAACCTACTGAATACAAAATAAATCATGGAATAAATATAGACATTGGATTTATGATACATTATAACTTGCCTAACATTTGATACCTCAGGTAGTGTCTCTACTATTTACCAGCTATATTCTTATCATCACCAGGTCTCCTTCCCCTCCCCCCTTTTCCCCCTGCCCCTGTTTCTCACCCATTGACTGCCTCGATTTGCATTTTCACTGACTGGCATTCTCACATGCATATTAGTCTCTGGCTTCTATTCCATCCAGGAAGAGCACAGACCAACTGCAAATGCTTCCTCAGCCTGAAGAAAGGTGTTTGTACTTGAAAGCTTGCAAAGAAAAAAATTCCAATTATTTGAATTGATCTAATAAAAGTTATCAGATTTACCCAAAGAAACTTGTCTATGTCCTTAGACCAAAATAGCTACAACCTATACTTCTGTAACTGGAATTTTTTTGCATAAAATGTATTTGTTCAATCCATGAATGTTGGTTGCATAACTCTGTTTTTCCTCTTTTTTATCCTCTCTACTTTAAATCCTTATCTTCCTCTCCCTTATTTTTTTTCCTGAAGGGAGTTAGGCATCATAGAAGATGAAACCTGGTGAGGGAGCCCAGCCCACAGATAATAACAGGGACCTCAGCCAACACAGCAATGCATCAGAAATGAAATACTTCATCTTTCAGATCAAAAACTTTTGATTTTTTCAATGAAGAATGGAAAATTTCAGAGGAAAGCAAAACATTCATGGAAAAAAATAATCAAAAGTCCAATTTTTTGTTCAAAAACTGCTTGAGAGGAAATTATTTTAGTTTTCAAGACTTTTTACAATAAGGACACTACCATGCTCAACGGTAATTTTTCACACCTTAGGATCTGCATATCATTTTCAGACTGCTGAGAAGTATAACAGCATGTCACAGAAGGTTTAGATAACAGCTTCTGCTGAGATATACACTATTATTAACACATTCATTTTGTTTTGTACATCATAAATAATTTCACCATGACTTCCCTTACCTCCCGTGCTGTCTTCTTTGTGGTATTTTACCATCTAAAAAACAAAAATGCAGCATACTGATGTGGTTCTGTGTATGATCAGGTAGGATGTGCTAATGAACCCTGCCTCCATCAAAATCTGACCATTGGGCACTCCATATTTGTGTATGTGATACCACATGTTCAGCTTCAACTTTTAGAGACAGGGCTATGGCTCAGATGTACTAATCAGATTCCAATATTGGCCTTTGCTTCAAGAATCATAATCCCAAAAGAGGCAAGGTGGAGATGTATCTTTACCATTGGGATGGAGTATGCTATGGAGTCCCTAAATGGCACAGCTAAAGATGAATAATATTATTAGACTGGATTTTCCACACAGTGCCAGTGTTGACGTAGTCAGAAAGACATTGGAAGACAGCAATTAATAAGAGAGAGACAAAGAAGGGGGAGTAGTTGTATTGAAAATCATGGGACTAAGAACAGTAAAACAATGCTTTTTTCCCCACAGACAACGAGCTGTCTGTCTTGAAGTTAGAGCAATAGCACTTAATATTGTGTCTGCTTCCACTCTACCTGCTCAGTGGATAAATAATAAATACTGTGTACAGACAGAGTTTACAAGGACTCTATTATTCCCAAGCCTTAAACTCTTCATTTAATAGAAAGTGCATGGGGGGCAGGGGGAAAGGGGGGGCGGGGGCGCAGAACAAGAGCACTTCCAAAGAAGCTGAAAAATATTTGACAAAAACATCAAATATATAAATATATAAACACCTGAAAAATTATAACTAAAGAAAGGTTTGCTTCTTTTCTGGCATGGATTATTACATAAGTGAAAAAAATGCATGATATTAATTATTTATATAGTAGCTTTCATCCAAAGATCTCAAAGGACTTTATAAAATTAAATGAAAGTAGGATTTTCAAGAAATGCTGAAATGACTTAGCAGCAAAAGTCCCAGTGTGTCCACAAATGACTAAGGTGATTTTGAAAAATGGAATCCTTATGTTAATAACAGCCCAGCAAGATGTGCCAGGCACCATTATCTTCACTTGATGAGTTTGTGAATTGAGAGAAAAATGGATTTAATGGAACAGAAGTATGATCTGGCATGCAAGGTTTGGGTTTTAGATGGCTAATTTGAACCCTGATGTAATGCACATTGGGCATATCTACACATGCATTTACTCCAGCCTAGACTTACTGTGCAGTAAGCTACTACACAGTAAGGATTTTTGAGTAGCTGTGCACACATGTAGGGATTTGTGAACAGATTTTCTCCCAGTTCCCTGCTGCCCTGCAATGTGCCCCTAGAGCCCGGGGCGGGGGGAAAGGGGGGACTCCAGGCTCCCCCTGGGTGCTAGCTCAGATACAGGCAGGGAGTACTGGACCAGGAGACAGCCTGCTGCTGGAGTAGGGTCAATGTCCCTCTGCCCTGGCAGCAGGGAGCTGCTGACCCTTGCTCCCTGGTCAGGGGCAAGGGGCTTGGAAACAGCTGCAGGGTAGGGGCAGTAGCAACCCCACTGGTGCATCAGGGCATGGGGTGGGACCTGCCCCCACCACTGCAGCTATTTCAAAGCCCTGTGCTTCAACCACCCAATTGAGGCATGTGGCTTGGTCCTGCCCCTGACAGCAACTGTTTCCAGCCAACTGCACTTTTGAAAATCTACTCCTGGTGGATGGGAGCCAAATCTACTCCCTGGAACAATTTTGAAAATATCAAAAACTTGTAAGGGAGAGGAAAATTAATTCTACCTACCTCTAAAATTTTAGAGTTCTATTTCTTTCATTTATTTTTCCTTAACCGTTCTTGAAAGTGAACCAGAATAAACAAATAAAGTATTCATTATAGGTTAGGGAATTAAATTTGAATCTACCCAAGAAAAGATTTTCCCCCCAAAACTGTCAAGTATTTCAGTGCTTCATCCACAACTCTTTTTTATTTTTTCCTCTGATAGCTTACGAAATACTTAGTTATAGCACACCACAGAGTGTGTTACAGAAAATACACCTGTTTCCATGAACACATGGTTTTGCTTTGCTAAGTTATTTGCAAAGAAGAACACATACCAAAGAATAACGGCGTTAAAGGACATTATTTTAAGATGGATATAATTTTAAAACTAATTAATTAATTAGTGTAATTAATTGAATTTAATTCACTTCAATCTGACATAGAATCCATCCACTAGTGCACAACCAAATGTCCACCCACTGAAATAAATGCAACTGGAACAAAGATTTCCATTATTCCTATCAAATAAAAAGCTACTGTTGATCTACCTATCCTTTTGTCATTTTGAAAGCCTGTTCTTTGACCTTAAATCTGCTTGCTGCTGTGGTGTGATGGAGGAATAGGAAAAGCGCAGTCCCAGGGCCAGCGGCTGGGCTTCTTCAGCCCTGGGGATGCTCTGTAAAGAAGTTCTGTTAGATTAGTCTTTCCTGGTCTCATCTAAATTAGATTATCTCATAGGTACATTTAACTTGGATTGGGTCAGCCATTTTTTGATCAATCGAATTGTCCTGAACTTCTGTACAGCTACAGCTATGAGATAACTGGTTTAGTGGATGCACGGAGATGTGTGGCTGTGGTACACCTTGAGTTTAGCAAGGCTTTTAATACAGTCTCCCACAACATTCTTAATGGACTGTATGGTGGATAGAAAACTGGTTGGACAATCAGGCTTAGAAGGTAGCAGTCAATGGCTCAATGTCTAACTGAGTGGAGTTCCCCAGCATCAGTCCTCAGGCCGGTTTTGTTCAATGTCTTCATCAATGACCTGGAAGATGGCATAGAGTTCACCCACAGCAAATTTGCAGATGATACCAACCTGGGAGGAGTAGTAGATATGCTGGGAGGTAGGGCTAAGATTCAGAATGAACTCAAGAAATTGGAGGATTGGATCAAAAGAAATCTCATGAGGTTCAATAAGAACAGGTGAAAAGACTTGTGCTTAGGATGGAACAATCCCAGGCACTTTTACAAGATGGGGTTTGACTGGCTAGGCAGCAGCTCTACAGACAAGGACTTGGGGGTTGTTGGCACTGGATTCATAAATCCAGTACCAACTGAGGTTACAGTGGACAATAAGCTGAATATGAGCCAACAGTGCACTCTTGTTGCCAGAAAGGCTAATGGTACACTGGGCTGCATTAGTAGGAGTGTTGCCAGCAGATCAAGGGAAGTGATTATTCCCCTCTATTCAGCACTGGTAAAACCACATCTAGAGAACTGTATTCAGTTTTGCGCCCCCCCACTACAGAAAGGATGTAGACAAATTGGAGAGATGGAGTGGAGGCCAATGAAAATGGTTACGGGATGAGCACATGACTTCTGAGGAGAGGCTGCATGACCTGGGCTTATTTAGTTTAGAGAAGAGAAGATTTATGGGGGCTTTAAGAGCAGGCTTCAACTACCTGAAGTGTGGTTCAAAAGAGGATGGAGCTAGACTGTTCTCAGTGGTGGCAGATGACAGAACAAGGAGCAACGGTCTCAAGTTGCAGCAAGGGAAATTTAGGATAGATATTAAGAGAAACCTTCTCACTAGGAGGGTAGTAAAACACTGAAACAGGTTACCTGGAGAAACTGTGGAATCTTCATCCTCAGAGATTTTTAAGACCCAGCTAGACAAAGCTTTGGCTGGGATGATCTAGTTGGGAATGTAAGCAGACGGTTGGACTAGATGACCTCCTGAAGTCCCTTTCAACTCTAATTTTCTATTATTGTATGATTCTATTAAATTAAAATTAGAAATGAGGTACAGTCTTTTAACAGAGGATGGGATTAACCGCTGAGGGAAGTGTAGGATTCTTTGTCTTGTAGCAGAAAGCCTCCTTTGTACATGTCCCTTCTGGACATGGATATAACAGAAGACCTTTCTTGCCTGCACACGCTTCCCCCCTCCCCCACCCCATTTTGTGCATTTCTTTTCCTTTTAAGTATTGGCAGAGACCTAGAACACACATTGCATGGGTGTGGCAAGGCTCAGAGCAAGCCAGAAACCTAAAGTGGCTTTCTGTAGGAGAAGCCTAGAAACTACTTCTACATATTAATTATGCTCAGTGTCACTAAAGAAAACAAAAGAACTAAACTATCCACTGCAAAGACTGTAAATATATCCTGTGCTAACCTAACTCACTGTCCCCAGCAGCCTTTGATCCCCACTACCACACATTGCATTTTTATATATTTCTCACAGTGTATTTTTATATTTTATCTGTCTCATCTTTACCACGGCATTTTGTATTTTATATTTTATACTTTTAAACCCTTAAGGAGTGTACTCCCTGTAGAATGAAGTTACACCCTGCACCATTGTTAAAAACTGCATTGAAATTGTAATTATAAAGTGATAAAATCTGTTATATTGGGCAGTCCCTTGGGTGAATGCAAGTGAATGATGATCATCAGTAGACAATAGCCTAGCAAAGGAACTCCATTTTAAGCTAATCAAGCTAAAGAAATTATTCCTGGAACTAAGCACCTACCCTACTGACTATTCCTGCAACCCTTAACAATGCCATTGTTAATTAATCAAAATCACAAACTGACTCTGGAAACTGCCCTACCAGCAGGCAAGACCCCTGTGACTAACAGCTGTCAGGTACAGAAGTCTGCCAGAAAGGGATAAAAGGCAGTGAAGCATGACCCTCAATGGCACCCTCTCATCCAGCACCTGATCTACGGAGACAGAAGGACAAGCAGGAGGCCCCCTTCTGGAGAAGACATCGCCTTGAAGGAGGCTGACCATTAACAGCAGATTTCAGGGCCTCAGATAGGTAGATATATTGACACCAGTGCTCTCACAATCACTACAGCAGCTACTATACATTATATTACATGGTTTTCAATGACATGGGGTTGAATGAGTGAGTGCATGTGTGTGTGTGTGTGTGTGTATGTGCTAAGGTGACCAGTATCACCCATAACTCAAAGTTTGCATTTATGATTGTATTGGTAACTTCACATCCCACCCAATAGACTAGAATGTATTATGATCCTGTGAGTTGGTCCTTTGTAGCCAACAGTCTCTTCATATCTTCAGCTGAAATCTAGATGCCTGTCTCAAATATATGCCATAGCAAAGACAAGTTACTGACTTATTACAGAGATAATTGGGTGAAATTCAATGGCACATGTTATGCTGAAGGTTAGACTATATGATCTAATGCTCCTGTATAACCTTAAACTCCACTAATTTATCAGTTTGTGTTATTTGGTCTCTCTGAAGGACAATCCTTTCCTATGGGGCAGTGTATCTCTACACCACTAGCCACAAAGGCCAGTGACTAAGCCTCAAAACTTCTTCTGCTTCTCTATGCTTATGCAGTTAACAGTATTCTGTATTTCATTTCAGGACTTGTCTGGAGAAAGGTTTTTTTTCCTCCTCGGCGGGAGGGGGGTGTTTTCCATATTAAAGGAAAAGTGATAGACTTGTAACTGTCTTTAAAAATTACATAGACCCATTAAGAAAAACAAAACCATCCCTATTTACAAGTTAGCATAGTTGTGCAAATTTTGATTTTATGTTTTTTTTAAATGAAAGCGTTTTTGTGGCCCGCTAATAAATTGATTTTGGACCATGCATTCTAACCTCTTTGCAAATATCTATGCTTGACTGATAGCATTATGGCTCAGGAGACACTGGGAGCTGTAGTCTCTTAAGAGTTTTCCTCCCCTGTCATCTCAAATGTCATTTCTGAAACATTTATCACAAGACTTTGTCACTGGACAAATAATGGGGCTGTGTGATAGTAGCTCAGATACACACAGCTTCTCTGCTTCAATGACAGGTCCTGCTGTTGGCTACTTGAGATAATAGAAGAGTTCAGATCTG
>NW_005841855.1:3502268-3524225 GCF_000455745.1 Alligator sinensis | reverse complement strand
AGGGAAAGACACAGGACAGTATCTGAAATGGCACTGCACATGCTCAATGGGGCCATGACAGCTGTCAATGCAACAGCGATAGTGCTCCTTGGGAAATGATAACATTTAAAAAAAAGGGCAAAAGAGATTTTTGGAAAAACATCCACATAGTGAGAGGTGTGTTAATACAGTGGCATGCATGATAATAACTGTGTATTTGTTTCCAGGTAAAGCTTTCTGCTTTTCTGGTCAGGTTTGGCCTTTACAGGCTTGGCCTTAAAATGCTGCTTTGATTTTTAAAGCATTCTCTGTCAAAGGTGAAAGGTAGGGTAGAGATGCACCTTATAGACTGCCTGACTCAAAGATGCATAAGCTTCTGGTGCATAGCGTCTGATGAAGTGAGCTACTGCTCATGATACATCTTTCATTCACTTAGTCTATAAAGTGCTTCTGCTTGACTTCAGACTAACATGGGTAAGTTTGAAATGTTGGAACACAATCATTCATTGCTTCAGCACTTCTGGCTGCTTTGCTAAAACACCCATCCTGAAAAGAAATGAGTTTCAAGACTTAGAACTCAATCCTTTGCCCCAGCACTGACTTGTAATGTGAGGATTTGACCAATCGTTTAGGTCAAAATGGTGCAGAAAATCCCAAGTCAACCTCAGTGAGTACGTCTACACAAGATGCTTAATGGTGACTTAGCATAGTTTACTGTGAAGTAAGCATGTGGGTCTACCCATGCAAATGCTTACTTCCACAGTAAATCTCCCTAATACTGAGTAAATTTGCTACCTGCAAATGCAAGTAGCAAATTTACTTGGCATTAATAATGGTGCTATGGCGCTTGTGTAGAGACATGGATGGGAGCCAAAACTACTCCTGGTCAGAAATCATATTCTTTAAAAAGTTCTTTCATGAAAATTAAGTGTGTGAAGAGAGAACGTGCAGTGAGTCTGAGGTTTAGAGCACCAATCTGGAATGTGGGGCATCCCCTTTCAAGTCTTTACCCTGTTATGCTTGTATACAACAAGTGGGTGCCCCAACACCTGGCTGTTGTAGCGTTCATGTCCTTCTTCCTTTTGGCATGAAATTCCATCCTAGATCTGAGCAATCTTTCTAAACTTCAAAACTGGCATGTTCCCATGAACATTTCTATTTTGACTAATTGGTGTTTTCCAATGAAAAAAGTTCCAAGCAGCTTTGCACACAATTCTGTCTTTCAGCTTGAAAGCAGATGTAGGGCCTTCAGGGCCAAACATTTCTGCATGACCATTCACATTTACGATTGTATTTAATCAAACTCCAGCGTCTATCGCTCTGCAATTATGAAACATAGTCTTTGGTTGAGCTTTATTTCTCTAAATTTTACTTTGTAGACTGTAGAAAAAAAAATTAGAAAAAATCTAGCCCTGTTATTTTTAAGATAATGTTTGGTTGTCTAATGGGAAGAGGAAGTAGTAAAAAGCACCCAGCTCAATATGAAATTTGTTTGCTATAAAGCCTACATTGGTTCATACAAAAGGAGTAAGACAGTGAAGGATCATGCCCACTGTTAAGAGGACTTGAGAGCTTTCAAACTAACTTATTCACCTCAATTCTTTCAAGAGCTGAGCAAACTTCAGGTTTCTTGGATGGGGGGATGGAAAGTGTAGCAAGGAAGGTAAGTGAGGACTGTGACCAACTGCCAAGTCTTATCAAGAAATAAACTACGCAATATTGATTCTCTAGAGGGGAAAACAACAACGTTCTCATTAGATTACAAGGTGGAGATATTTTTTCTCATAAGATTTCATTGAGATTCTGGATCAAAAACTCATTATTTTATGCTGTCTTTATTTTAGGCTTTTGTGAAATTTCTCCTAAGGAGGGTCTCCTTCAGCTTCAGACTTTCCAGATATCTAAAGTCAGCTTAGAATGATAAAAAGTAATGCTTTACACTGAGGAAGCATAATGAAAATATTTTCATAATGAATATAAACTGGTGTATGTTAGGTTTTATGTTATTCAGGCTTCTTTCTGTGATCTAAAGCTGATTCAAAATCCCCACAGGGATCAGAATATGTTTTGATTGTGCAATTTCACAAAATAGCGTGTTGCCTGTGCCAGCTGGAGATCAGACATATACTGCCAGCTTCCTCCTTTCTTCCTGCTGGTGCTGGCTTAAGGTCCACTCAGATGGGCTCTACATCAGTTTTCCTGACAAGGCTCTGCCATACAGCAGAGGTCACTTGTTTCTTGATGATATCATCGGCTTATTACAGGACAAAATCCAGGCAATAAATGACTTAAATAATACTGCCTAAGGTATGGGTACCCAAAAGGAAATTGTGCAGGAAGCTAAGAACATGGACCACATTTCACTCCAAATCAAGGTGATTTCCTTTTCAGATATGTTAAATATTTTAGCAGAGAAATATAAGATTGTGGGTAAGCATCAACTTAAGACTCAAAATAATTAGAGGCCACAAAGTGTTCTGCCGCAGTGTCTCTCTGGGTGAACTTGCTATGGAGGCTTTAGGCCATTTTTGTACTCTTTCATTCTGCACTCAGCATGGACTCTAAGCTGGGTATTTTGAGGAGATCTTTGGAAAGCAATCTTGTAAATGTCATCCTGGGGAAATTCAACTGCATGGGACTTCCCTTGGAATTATTTAATCACCATAAACTCTTTTATCTGGCAGAAAGGGACTGAAGTAAGGTTGAGGAGGAGAGATTTTTCCTCCAAAAACCTCCTAAGAAACTGAGAAAGAATGAGACCCCCAAATAGTAGTTGGTCTTTGTAGAGCCCTAATTATTCTTGAAGAGGGAGGGAATGCAGAGTTTTCCAGCTGGGGTAGGCTCAAGGTAAATAATTAACCTATACAAAGCATTGTTATATCTAGTATCAGAAGAGCTTCTTTCCTCAGCTTCCCTAGTGGCTACTGTAACAAGCAATATGTTAAAAACTTTGCATGACTATTTCTGTGCTCTCATGCGTCCTGACCTTCAATCAACATTTCAGACATAATTAAATGCTACATAAATGCAATTCAAATATTGTTCTTAGCCTCATCATGGTCCCTACTGATTATTTTGGTAATCCTACCAAGGAAGACTATATTTCTGAAAGGGATTCTATTAAGAAACTACACTTGATCTGAGCCTTCAAGAGGCTGGGAAGTGATGTTAACACTATCCAAACTAAGGAAATGTAAAGAGAGAGACCATATAGCTGAAAGAAAAGTCCCACTGCTGGCCCCCACAATGTACCCATCATTCACTAGCTTGGAGGTAACCTCCAATGCTGGTTATTGTGTGAGTGAGTCAGGGAGGGTAAGAAAAAGATGTAGTTGTGTTAGCACCACCATTTTTACAATTATGTTTATTCAGCCCTATTCCCATCACATTTGATTTTAAAAATAGAAGACTTTGAGACCGTGAATCAGAAGACGCGCTATGTGAAGAAATGTACAGACATATGTCTACATAAGTGGGGCAGCTCACTAGGTGTTATTCCAAGAAGCTGTCTTAGCTATCGGCAATTACTTTTGAAAACAAGCTGCAAGTTTGTGTCTCTGGCTTGCTCAAAGATCACACAGCAGTCAATATACTATCATATCAAGAGCAAATCAACATGTGGCTTACCTGTCAAGACTGTCAAGGTCTTCACTTAGTTTTATTACCACAGACACTGGAGTCAATGTGTAAGAACAGTGAGAAATACTTAATTCACATATGGAGTGGGAGACTTTTTTTTATTTTTTTTTGGTGAGTGCTAGCAAAAAATAGCCAAAACATCCTCATGGTTCCTTTCTCAGGTTCCTGATTCTTAGGATAAAGAAATTTTTGTGAAGGAATTTACTGTTATTTTATAGCAGATTAATACAAACAATAAACAAATATATATGTTAGACACACAAATCCAATATATCCACTTTCCAGGCTATTTCTAAATTAACCTTGAGAATTATGTAGCAATTTTAACCTACCTTTTCAACAGCCTTCACTACAACTATCTCTAACCACTTTCCTGTTCTGAAAAATATAACAATATTAGGTTAGTATCTATTATTTTCAGAACCTCATCCTTTTCCAGTATATAACAGCGAGTAGTTCTAAAGTCATAAATGTCTCCAATAAGATGCAAACCCTAGATAAAATGTCTGATTAATAAAAGAATATTTACATATATTTTAATTTTCATGACATTTAAAATAATTAAAACAAGAGCAATCATTTATTCAATCAGACTCTAATTGGAGAAGATGCATATTTTGAGAGAATTATTTTAAATGCTATATTTTTTACCAATAGATGGTGCTAGCAATTTCTACATCTGTTACACAATCAACACCCATTTTACACAGCAAGGACCCACAACATTCTTCTGGAACTGCTAGAGAAAAACATTTTTTCCTTGTACCAGTAAAAGCGGGAAATGCCAGCTCACCTGTTTTCAACATTTTACATGTTGAAAGGGCTAGTAGAGCAGCAAAAAGGCCTCAATAAGAACCCACTGCAGAATTTATACAATATGCAAATGAGAAAGCTGCTGTTCTCACTCCTCCAATGTATTGTCAAGCTTTCTAGAAAACTCAGGTCAATTTTGCAGTCATTAGGGGACATATTTATTCATTGCAAAAAACTAGGCTGGCATCAGTCAAATTATCTCCTTCATCACTCTTTCATAACTTAATGTCTTAAGCCCTAATCTTTTGGCAATTGTGAACATACTTAAACTTTACATGCAGTGAGTAGCTCCACTCAAGTCACTCAGGATGCTCACAGTGCATAAAGTTATGGAAATGCACAAGTCTCTGCAAGACTGGAGCCTTAATGCAAAGCTTTGAAACAGAAAGCCATCAACAAGCAAG
The DNA here is from genome assembly GCF_000455745.1 of Alligator sinensis. NCBI lineage: Eukaryota > Metazoa > Chordata > Crocodylia > Alligatoridae > Alligator > Alligator sinensis. The sequence goes on along the minus strand of NW_005841855.1, from coordinate 3,519,390 downwards.
GGAAGCCAATAAAATGAGCAGATGTTTATTACATCCATTTTCATAGTTTCATGGTTTCTAGGGTCGGAAGGGACCTGGGCAGATCATCTAGTCCGACCCCCTGCCATAGCAGGAAAGAGTACTGGGGGTCAAACGACCCCAGTAAAATGGTCATTTAACCTCCTCTTAAAAACCCCCAGGGTGGGAGCCTGCACCACCTCACTTGGAAGCTGGTTCCAGACCCTGACCGCCCTGACCGTGAAGTAGCGCCTCCTGATGTCCAACTTAAACCTTCCCTCCGCCAGCTTGTGACCGTTATTCCTGGTCACTCCTGGCGGCGCCTGGGGGGAACAGGGACCCCCCCAGTGCCTGTTGATCCCCCCTGACTAGTTTATAGCAGGCCACAAGATCCCCCCTCAGCCTTCTCTTCTGGAGGCTGAACAGGTTCAGGTCCCGTAACCTTTCCTCGTAGGACCTGCCCTGCTGTCCCTTGATCATGCGAATTTTGATAACATGTCCAAAGCTAATGACACATCCAAGGAGAGTATCTTCCCATCATATCCTGCCATAGACATGTAGGCAGATCGCTTTCAGGCTTGTCTTGTTAACTGCTCTAATCTCTGGATAAATTTTTGGACACAATGAGAGACTACACAGTGATTACTATGCCACAGCAAACTGAGTTTTAGAAGCTTAAAGAGAAAGAAGTGAGGGTTAGCTACATTGAACCTTGCCCTTTATGTTTTCAGTCATTGTAAACACTCTTCCTCTAAACTACAGCACAAAGTGAAGAAGAATATTCTTGAGTGAAGAAGAATATTCTTGAGGAATATTTTCAGGAATACTACATTGCTACCAGCTTATATCCACTTCATTGTGAAATATTAAGAAAGCTTCTCAGCAAAATGGGGATGCTTCTGCCTTCCAGAAAAAAGCAGTATATTTTCCTACCCCAAAACCACTTGTAAAACTCCCTTTAATATCAATTGGTTTTACAAAAACTGCACAAGAGGTAAATACAGTCCATTTATGCGAGTAGAAAAGGAAAAACATTTTAAAATTAAATGAAGAGAAGTCCTCTAGAAAATGTCCTTTAGGGAAGTGGTTCTCAAAAGGTGTTCCAATTTGCAATGTACAGGATGACATAAAAGCAGAGTGTGTGGAAGGGGCTAGGGGAACGTGGTGGTGCAAGCTCAAGCTACATTGTCATTTTTATTGCAACTTAAAGCAAAGACAGACTTATTCACCCATTACTTGCACAGCCTCACCTTTCAAAGTCAGGTTTTCTCTCTTGACCACAGAAAAAAAGACCCACATAAATAAATTGTACAGACTTATCATTGTTACCAATGATACTTTTTTTGACTTCCAGTAACACCAGAAGACAGCTGGCCCCCAGGTTTGCACATGAGCAAGTGTATCTGGTATGCTTGTATAATGCCCTTAATTACAGACTTGCTACTTTTTTCTTAGTACATTTCAAACATTCAATTATCCACATAACAGATGCCCCATGAGGTAATATTGTTGTTCTTATTTGAAGTACAGAGAAGCTGAGACACAAAATGCGTAAATTAAATTATCCTAGGCTGCACAGTGAGTCAGCACTGAGAAAAATACCTTTTTCAAAGCTTAATATTGTCCAAATTTGGCTTCCTCTCAGTGGAGTATTGTATACTAGTATGGCTGCTTTGCAAAATCAAAGATCCCATATGTTGTTTAAAATATATTGTCATTTATGAAACACTGGGCCTACCCTTGTAAACCTTTGCTCACTATTAGTCCAGCATTCATGTGAAAAGTTGTTATTCACACAAGACCATTGATTTAGATTTGTTAAATCTGGAAAGGCAGCAAATACTGTGATTTAAAGGGGTATAACAGACCTGATGAAAATGTAAAGTAAAAATTAAAAGGGTAGAGCAACTACAATACTTGTGTTTGGTTTGGGGTGTTTTTACAGAATTTAAGGTGAGATATAGGCAGTTGTGTAATGTTTAGAGTCTGAGACCATGTCTATTATCTTAGACCATGTTTGGGAGCTCTGCCACGAATGCATGTCCCAGCTACTTGTTCCTGCTCTGTGCATGCCAACTCCTGAAAAAATATAATGTACCTACTGTTTGGCGCACACAGCACCATTCTAAGGCTTGGCATGCTTATTAGTACACACCAAGTGCTCCTCTGGTAGCTACTACTTTGTTGAGGGGGAACAAGTGGACCACTGTATTTTCATGGGAGTGACCCCTAGCCTGGTCGGAGGTGCAGAGATGCCCTGAAACACTGGAGTTAATTCTGCTGCTGTAGACTTGTATTCCCAGTTCACAGCAATCTTGATTTGATGCTCCTCCAACATATCTATTGGACAACAGTAACGGCAGGAATGATATTCTGTACCTGCCAGGAGAACATCTTTCTACAAAGAGGTCTCTAACTCTCATCACTTAACATTTGACAGGTTCTAGTGAAATGTAACCAGAGGACCATGAACAAATATTGATGTTGGATTTGCATTTGAGTCCATACCAACTGTTCTTAAAATTTGATCTGCTTTCTTCTCCAAGCTGAATCAACAAAAGGTGTGTTGAAGGCTGTGCAACTCAGAATCAAATACATTCACGCAACTCAAACAGTGAACCCAGGTAGGGGGAAAGGTTGGGGGAAAAGGGATATAGAAATTAGGAATATTGATGAATTTCAAGAAAATCTGAATATTTTGAAAAAATGTATATTAGGGTCAGGAAGAAATGCACATGACAAATAGAAATGTGTGGCTGTATTGTAATGAACTGGGTATGCAAAAGGGAGAGCTTATGGTTTGTTGTTATATGTGTAGTCCCTCACTCAGGCAATCCATATTTCCCTTACGGTTTGTAATTTTTTGGTTCATGACTGTTAACATTGTCTAATAAAATTCAATTTGCTGGAGTGCATGTACACACAACAGAACTTCTCAAACAAAACCAATCATCACCTCATCACTTTCCTTGTACATTTTATCATGTCTTCAGATATCCTCTATCAAGTCTTACATACACTGAATAGTCTAAAAAAAGGAAGTGTAGGAAAAGGTAAGGAAAATAGGCCAAAAAAGGGCTTGAAAAACTCTGAAACAAATCAGAACTTATCCTACTTGCCAGTAAAATCTGCACAGCTTTATTTCTTTTCTCATCCATTCCAAAGTCACAAACTTCATCCATGACTTTGCTAATATCTCCTAGTCTCTAACTGGGCTGTGAGAATATGCAATCATCTTCCAGGCCAAGCTCATCCTTGAAAACTCATGCAAGTGGAGGTTTTTTAGATGCCAGACACATTATGGACTTCGTTTATCAGCAGCAGGCCCATTATGGCATTCCAACTTAGTAAAGATCTAGGAATGGATCTGAAATATCAGGCATGATAACAAGAAGTATGGTGAAACCAGATTCAGAAAGAGAGAAAAGAGAAGTGTGGACATAAGATCCAGTGGGTGAAAACAAAAAGTATCATATAGGAACTAGGTTGCATTCAATGGTAGAAGTGTTAGCAAATTGGAAGCATGAAGAATATTATGGAGTAATGAAGAAGGTCTACTAAGCAGAGATGGGGACACAAGGTGGGGGAAGAGTGTTTGCATATGGGCTTGCTAATGTAGTGAGGACAGCTTTAAATTAGGTTCAACAGAGAATGAAAAACAAAAGCCCATAGGACAGTAAACAGCAATGTAGCCCTCATACAAGCGCACATGTGCCTCTTGCAGCATCTCAATGGGGCTCCTGCAAGAGGCATGTGCGGAAACAAAAAAATGTTCCCCACGCTGCAAATTTGCAGCACAGGGGCAAAATTAGACCCCTGGATATCCAGGGAAAAAAAGCATGGCAAGGCATGATCCTGGACCATGCCCTGAGGAAACCGGAGGCTCAGTCCTCCACAGAGACACTCTGGTAGCCAGCCAGAGCATCTCTATGGATAGACCTTGCCTTGGTGCTGAAGCACGCTGCATGCCCATGAGGGGCAGGCAGCAGTGCAAGCTGCAGGAACCTGGACCCAGTTTGCCAGGTAAGTAGCGGTTTGGGGGGCTGGAGGAGCGGGGAGGGGACCATGGGGGAAGCCCTACCCCCATTTTTTTCCCCAAGTCCCCATTTTTCCCCCCACCCCCATTCATTCCTCCCCACCCCCTGTTCATTTCTTCAGCCCCCACACACTCACCAGCAGTAGGAGCAGTAGTTGGGGCCTCTCAGACCTTCATGGCTCAGCCCCCTGTGCGGGGGCGGGGGGCAGTGGGGCTCGGCCCCAGCTGCCTGGCACCCCTGCTGCTGCGTTGCACGGGTGTGGCCTGACTCTGCAGGGCACCTCACCCTGTCTCGGAGCTCCAGCCACTCAGGCTGAGTGGTGCTGAGCCCTGGATGACAGCCACTGCACCCCTGAGCTTCCAGACAGTGCGTGGTACACTGGAGGGCCAGGCCGCACCCTCACTGTGCAGCAGCACAGGTGCCAGGTGGCCAGGGCTGAGCCCTGCTGCCCCACGCTGCCCAATGCCACGTTGGGGGGTTGTGCCATGAGGCCCGAGCAGCCCCCACTACTGCTGCTGCTGGTGGTAAGCTACAGGCAGTGCAGAAGGATGGAGCCAGGTGGGGGAGCGGTCAGGAGCCTGGAGTCCACTGGAGAATCCTTGAATTATCTCCAGCTGGTCTCCAGCCTCCTGCTCATCTCCTGCTTGTCTCCAGCCTCCGAAGGACTGGAGACAGAACAGGAGAATGAGCAGGGGGCTGGAGACGAGCCCCTGCAGATGAGCTGGAAATATTCCCCTGCTCATCTCCAGCCTCCTGCTCATTCCCCTGCTCATCTCCAGCCTCTCAAGGGTGCTGTCCCCAGGCTCCAGCTGTCCCTGGCTACAGATCTGGAAGGAGCCAGGCAGGGTTATTTTCCCCCAAGTGACACAATTTGCTCCACAGCAAAGTGCATGTCTGTGCCCAGCTCAAATTTGCACCACTTCTATTTGAGCTGCTGCAAGCGCACATGCTTGCATGTGTGGATGCACCCATATAGGCCAAGAAAAAGAAGGCTACATTGAAGGTTGCTGTCATAATCTTTATCTTTTTTTGTTGAATCTTATAGTTCTATATTAATTACCTTTTGGGTTGTCCGTATGCCATGAGCAAAAACAGAGGACTGTGTCATCAGCATAATCTAGCTCTTCAAATGTCCTATTATCAACCTAAGGAATTCCATAGTTCTAGCCTTCCACTGCTTTTCTCATGGGTCAATCATAAAGCAGGGACTGTGACACCCATTTTTGTTTGACTCTTGTCACTATCTTAAACCATTCTGTTAAATTTTGGTCAATTTTTAGACAATATTCATACCTTCATAAAAGTTTACTGTTACTGTAGCTTTTGCTACTTTCCAAAGTTTAGCCATTACCTTCTATAAACTGTCTATGTCAGTACACTCAAAGATCTTTTTTTCCTCAAAATCAATTAATATTTTTTCCTTCAGCATATTTTCTGAGATACTTCTAAAAAGTACTTTCTTCCATAGTTCTATGCTGATGTTAAGATTGGGTACAATTCTGCAAGAATTTCTATATCTGTTGATGTAATCTTGGGTTTTGATTTATCAATAACCTCTTGAAAATTCTCTTATAATCTTACTTTTTCATCCTCAGTGCCAGCATATTCTCCCACTGAGTCTTGAATTGTAGCTGTTGGTTCCCTGTTTCACTTATCAGGTTTTTGACAATTCAGAACTAATATAATAAAATTTGGATTAACTTCCAAGTGGTTTGTTTAGATATGGAAATTGCCTGAGGTGTGATCTTTCGCAGTCTGATGTAGCCTAAATATGTTGACTTTAACAGAAAGAAGCAAACCTCATCTTTCTGTTTGAGCTTTTAGAAGAGAGGTATTATCTGAATGTGGGTATCAGGAGAAAATATTTTAATTGACTATTTTGTAAAAATACTTAAATAAAATTGAAAAAAATAGAAGGAAAGAAAGAAGAAACCTATTTCAATTCAGTTAGAAAGGAAATATTTTCTGGAATAGTCAATAAGGATGAGACATTTTCCAACTACTTATCCAAAGCTTGACATTTAGTGACAAGTCCTGTGTTAAACATTACTGGATAATGTTATATGTGCCAAGTGAACTCTGACAAAAGTGGATATCAATCAAGTGTTAGATGATAGTACTCTTCAATTGTGAAAAAGTTGTACCACTAGTCCTTGGAAGAAAGAGAAAGAGAAGACCTTTGATTTTGTTTCTGTTGGTATAAGGTGGAGAATTTCTCTTTTCTGTAGCTGAATCTTTTATCAGATTAGATAAATAGATATCTTTCCTTCACTTTGTTACCTTACCATTTTTTTCTGCTGGATGAACAAAAGATTGCACCTATTCTCCCCCCTGCCTACTTTTCAGGACAGAGTATGAGATAAGCTAGGTCTCAAGGTACATATAGGAGAACTAAAAGATACTCTCCTAATTTCTGTAGCTCTTCATTTGCTACCTAAGTGCTGAAATTTTGTGACTGAACATACAAGCCCATGACTTTCACAGTGACTAATGATTAAGTAGACAGAGAACTGGACTGTGACAAGAGATATTCTTTGTTTCTGGCTTTGCCACTAGCCAGCTGGGTGAATTGGCATTAGTCACTATCTTCTCAGTGCCTGTCTCCTTATCTGTAAGATGGAGACAATGATCAGAGTTTTCTGGAAAATTGTTGTCATAACAAAACTATATCAACAAATTCCAGTTGTGACCACACTGTTTCTTTCTAAACAGGCCTGTAACAGGGGGCCTCCTCGGGGCCGAACTCCGTGGCCCGCCCACCTGTTCTTGGGCCAACCGCCCGCCTTCTCACCTGCCACACCTTGATGTAAATTAATTCACTAATTGATGTTACTCAAGCGGGAGGCTGCCCATTTTGGTGCCCCAATGCCAGGGGGCGCTCTCTGCAGCTCCTTTCCTCCCCTACACCGCAGCCCAAGCCTCGCAGATGGCATCTTGGTGTTTACATCCTCACCGGCCCCCACGCTGGGCCCCAGAATCATCCTAACAGGACCCCTCCGTGATCCCTCCAATCAGACAGCCTCTCCGCCTTCATTCGGGCTACTAGCCCCCCGAAACCATTTTCCTCTCTTGGGTGTGGTCCCCCCGGGACCTTCGGCTACCAGCACTGGCCCACCTCCAGGACAGTCGGGACCCCAGGCCCCCGGCTCTTGGGCCTCCCTCACAGTGAGCCCCTGGCCCTTTTGACCCTCCTGGTCCTGGCCCCAGCATGGGCCAGTCGAGGGTACTCTCTTGTTTGGGTCAGGTCTCTAGCCCCTCACTCTCTCCCAGGGTCCACCCTCTCTGGGCCCCTCACACAAATACAGGGGTTATCCACCCAGTGGTGGGGGCTAGGGGTTAAGGTGCCCCGACCCGCCTTTCACCAGGGTGGTAACTGGCCTGGCATTTCCTGGGGGCTCCCACGCCACTGAGAGCCCCACCAGGCCACCCACTCCCGGCAGGGTGCAGTTTTAGGTCATGCCCAGGACCAGGAGTCTCCTGACCATCCCCTACAGCTCCTCCCTTACCTCCAGACGATCTCAGCAGCCCTCTGGCCAGGCAATGTTGTTGCCTCCTCCAGCAGCCAAAATGCCCTGTTTATATAGGTAGCCCTTGCCTCCAAAATGGCTGCCCTCATCAGGCACCTGGTGGCTGCCGACTTCAGGCCCTTAAAGTGGCAGGCATACACAATGCCCTGCCACAAGGTCCAACAGACTTGGAAAATCTAAGGCAAATGTCCCAGGGATTCCTGGCAAACTAATCCAACACTCTTATCTATATGCTATTTTTGGTGGGGGATCTTGCTCATGTTTCTGCTGATCAAGGTGACATATATTTTTCAAATAAATAGCAGAGAAATAACAAACTGGTTTGCATTGTGAGCAGTAGCAGTGGCCAGGGCAGAAGCACCAGCAGGGCTGCCAATGGTAGTGGTGGCCAGTCTTGTGCTCCTGTTAAATCAGCAGTCCGAGCTATTGTCTTGCTTACTCACCCTTAGTTATGCTACTAATAAATAGCCTGTATTGCAAGATAGATAGGAATGGTGCTATGAATCTCAGTGGACATAAAGCAAAGGCAATTTTACAGCAACATATTTTCTGCTATGGTTGTCTAATTATGTAGTATTCTATCTGTTTGTTATATTAAGCTTGTGTTTTATATTAAATTTGATGTACATTTACAGGTGGCTTAGTGCTATCCCACAAAGGGACATATGTGTAGCATCTTTTTTTTTTTTCAGTTCCCCTGCCATCCAGTATAATTCTCAGCCCTAAATATGGTAACCAGGCTTCGCCAACTGATACATGTGATGAGTTAAGTACCTAAGCATGCAGTTTATCATAGACAAAAAGTTGAGCAGAAAGCTTCGTAAACCAGCCACCAGGAAATGCCAAGGAGAGAGGCAGGATAGGTCTTAGTCTTGCCCTCAAAAAGTAAGTAGTTGTCTAAATCCTGGCTGAGGAGAGATGGATGGCAAAACCCAGTCTTTTCCTGTAAAAACAAAAAAAAAGATGCATACCTACTGCCTTAGTCAATAGTGCCATAGTTAAATACTTACCTGAGAGGTGGTAAACCTGTTACCACTTTTCCTGATTTTGCACAATAGATTTGAACTCTGATCTCCCATACCCCAAGCAAATGTACTATTTATCAGGCTCCTTCAGTCTCTTCTGTTCAAGCTGTTTCACTTTCTATAAAACATCTTCAGTGGTAGAGAGATTAAAAGAGAATGAGGAAGATTAAGAATATATGAAGTTGGTGGTTAGGACAGTTTTAGGGCATATGGGAGCTTAAGTTCCTGCTCCAGTGAATATTTACTTTATGCCAGATAGAACACTCTAATAAGAAAGATGGAGAAAGGCTCTAGCGTGCCCAACAGAGATAGATAAGACACTAACAATAGGTATAGAAGACATGATGGTCCTGTCCTTTGCCAAATCAGGCTAAACAGTGATTTGAACACAGGCTGCTTACCTTCTAGGTGAAAGCTTTCAGAACTGGGCTTGTGACTATAATGACACAAGAGTCTTGTTTCCAGTTGTTTTTTCTGAGGTCTTGGTAGACTGGTCTGAGGACACCTACCAAATCATGCTCTGTTGGTAAGGCAGCTGCAAGAACATTTCATTTGAGAATCCTGATCGTTCTTAGCCATGAGCAAGAAACTCCCCCACATCAGGACTTAGGCCAGAGTGTTTACACCTGCCAGTGGAAACTTCCCCTAGTGACTACAGGGTTAGGTAATAGGTAAATGGAGGTTCTGGCATGTAGATTGTCAGTTACATAAATACCTTTGTGGGATCTAACCCTTAGCCTCTGCTTTTCATGCAATCATCTGATTAAAAATTGGGTGATATAAAATGCCTGACCAAAATAGTGACATGCTCAATATTCCACTGATATATTTTAAAAGCTATCAATACAAAATATGATTAATTAAAACTCACATTAATATTTAAGTGTGCATGCATAATGCCTACACAATTAGTTATCTTTCTATTGATCTAGCTTATCTGATTAAAATGCGTGAAATCTACATACAAACAAAAGACAGCTGATAGAAATGCAGTAGAATGGGGGCAGGTTTTTTTGTCAGGCTTGTTCAAATATGATGTGGTTCTTTTTCAGCATATAAAACACATGCAGACATTTCTACAAAGGAAATTATATTGTATGCTACCTTTTTAAATAAGATTAAAAGAGCTACTTTTCATCACCACTGACTGCCATTAATTGGTATGCTGCAAGGGAGCTGACACATCCCCGAATGGCACATCTGTTAAGTGTAGACTGCAATCAGTAAAATAGGTTTTCCAACAAACGACTTGTCAAAGCCTTGACACAAGAATTACTTATGCTTGTAGTCAGTCAGTCACTTTCTCCTAGTTCAAATGCTCATCCTCTGCCCCCGCACTGGAATTTGAAATATAGCAAAAAAAAATCCCTCATTGCTCTCTGCAAGCTGAAGTGAAAATACGTTTAGGACTACATCACCAGGTGTGCCAACATAATTGATGCTTGGTATGCTTGGGGATGGGGGGGTGCATGGATGGCTGTATACCATATTTCTACTTGCCTTCTCCTGCAATACCAGGAGCAACCAACCTAAGGTGCAAGTTAAAGTAGCCTTAGAGCTTCTATAATGAGTGCTAAGATTGTCTTTCAGCAAAACATGTGAGATCTACCTAGGCAAACCTGTTGGAATAATCATCCAAAAAATGATTAATCATTTTAAGTAGCAGGTAGGTTGATATAGCTATTCATTATAGATATTTGATAAATTGTCCACAAATGTTTTGACTGACTTTGCATTTAAATCAATGTGTTCTATGCTCAAGGAAATAAAACTTAAAACTATGTGTATACAACTCAGAGCCTGAGCAGGCAGGGCCAACCTTTAAATTGAATGGATGAGATCTTGTATGAGGATGTGTGTGACATGGATGAGGAAGAGTGTGCCAACTTCCTTATACCACTGCTAACTCCTAGTCAATTTAAGAACTACCATATATACCTGGTTATCTGTAATTACTAATGAATGATGGTAAGGCATTATGATATAATAATATGGTTGGATTTTAAAGGGAGTTTAGGAGGCCAGCTCTAAATACACATCCTTGGGATCTGGGTGCCCAGCTCACATAGTTATATTTGAAAGTCCCAGACTGTATGGAAGTAATTTCATGAAACCTTCATGAATAGCTTTATTATATTTTTGAAGATACATGTTGTTGGAGTTCATGAACTCACAGAACATTAATTCAAATGCTCTTCTAGAGACTATGGCAGGTTCGGGTCCCAGGGGTGGCTGTGATGCCCCCTGGTGACCACACAATTCCTGCCCTGGCCCTAGCTCTAGGGGCCCTCACCTCCTTTACTCAAGCACCATCCCTTTGATGTTATTATGTATTAGCAAGGAGGCTGCCTGAGGATCTTACAGTGAGCCTGCTGTTGTTCATGTGTCAGTTTTCGGCTTTCTCAGCCTCTGCCTTTTTGCTCTTGCCGAGCCCTCTAGCTCTACTTCAGTAACTGGACCAAGCTTCAGGGTCCTAGATTCTTGTCTGCCTTCCAGGTCACTAGTTCTGCCCTCTCTTGGGCTTCTGAGCCTCCCTGGTCTCTCTGTCTAGGGGTAGACATTACACATAAACCAATTTAAGTGATCAGAAACTAGTTTAAACCTGTAACAGAACAGATGTTCAATGCACATAAGCCAGTCTGAAAATGACTGAAATTGGTTTGGGATAAACCTGGTTGAATGTAGTATCAGAATTAACTGATTTGGGTCAAATCTGTTTATGTGAAGTATTTCCCAGACTCCTTGCTGGTTTAAATTAAATCAGACACCCCCAACATCCCGACATGCTCTCTGGGCTGCAGAGGTCTCTGCTCCACAGCAGCGCTGGCCCCTCCTCTCTGCACCCTGGCTGCTCCCTCCATCCCATCCACACTCTGCTCAGCAGGCATTCCCCTGTCCCTCACAGACACTTCTCAGCATTAGCTAGCAGACCACATGCTGGCTACCTCCAAGCTGTGGCACATGGGACAAAGGCAGAATCAACAGTAATGTCCCTCTGTTTTCTTAATAGGCTGATAAACACTGAGTTAGGGATGATAAATCCCCGGTGGGGGGGGGGGGGGGGGGGGGGGTCCCCTCCCTAATCATAGCATCCTGTTGGGGCCTGGCCATGCCCACCCCAGCTCAACTTATCTCTGTGGAAGGGAAGGGTGCTCTAGCACCCTCCCGGCTTGTAGCCTGAGCCACTGCAGGCATGTGTCTGCATTTCTGGGATGTGTGTCTAGGTACAAAACTGATTTAGACTAGCCAGATTATATTAACCTGCAAAAATTGAATCAATTCAGGCTCATGCTTTTTGAATGTCTGTCCCTAGCCTCTCTGTGTTTCTGGGTTCCCGGCCCTAGACCTATCTACTCCAAGTTCTTATCTCTGCCCTCTCTCAGGATTCTGAGCCTATCCAGACTCTCTGGGATCAACCCTCACTGACTTTATGGGCTTGTCCTTCTGACTGTGCTCAGTGCACCCCTTACAAGTGCTTTAGGATTGCCCCTGTTGGGAACTATGGGATCGCTACCCCTCCTCCCTCCATTTAAGTGAAAAATGCAAATTAGATTGGTGATGTAAATCTAGTCCTTACTACATATTTGTGTACACAACAGCAGGTACACACAGGTAAAATTTGACATCTCTCAGGAGAAAACCAGGATGGGGATAGCAGGGATGTGTCATAGATCAGAATGGATATAATCTAAAAGCGCTGTGTTCTAAAAGAAACAGAGTTGAATTAAAATCAACCTTCTCTTACCAATATGGAATATAGATAAATTAAGATGACCCATTTGTCTAAGGGTAAGGCCCAAACAGAGCAATTGTCTGTTCTACAGTGAGTGTCTTTCAAGACTACTGGAATTCACTGAAGTCATTCTATAAGTAAGCAAAATCTGTCTAACAATAGCAATTTTTCCATGAATATTCTTCTTGAAAATAATAAAATTCAGCTATGAATTGACTTCCCAAATGTTAAGTCAAGCCATATATGGAGTCTAATAGCTTTATGAAGTTCCATAAAATATTCACAGCATATCACAGATCTTTTATAATGTCTCTACTAGAAATAAGTGATCCCTGTGACATTGATGTGAATAGGATTTCAAATATGCATCCCAGATGCATATTTCCTGTCGAACAGTAATTATTTGCACTGACAATCATCTAATAAGAGTCGCGTGCCAGTTGAATGAATATCTGCTGCACTGTCTCACCTGCCGTGTCTCTGCTTTTGTCCTCCTAACATTTCGTTTATGAATAAATAGTGTACATATTTCATGCTACAGGGATATGCCTTTCGGAAATTATTCATTGTTTGTGAATAACAGAGTAATGCCTGTGGTGTCACGTACAGAATTATGAGCAGTTTGGAAGGTGGACAGCTAGAATAAATAGGAAAATGTTATTAAAATCAGGTGTACCTCACCTCATCTTGTCCTACAGAAAAAAAAAACAGTAATAACACCTATTTTAGGTGACTGTTGGAATCTTGGTTCCTCTTGCTTCTTCTACTACACATTGTTTATGATTATTGGGCTTAATTCTGTATTCCATGTTGTAAGAGAGAGCCTGGGGCTTCCTGCAGCTAATAGAAAAACTAGCTGGAGAGAAACTGCTGCTGCTACAGCTCAGACAGCTGAACTCAGACCAGCTACTAGAGGGAAGGCATCAAAGAAGCACTGTTGCCTAGGCAGGGAGTGCCACTGAGAAAAAAGGCATACCTTCAGACAGTCAGGAGAACTCTGCCTAGGGTGAGCTGGCTGCAGGAGAACAGGCAGCTTAGGGCAAGAGGCTATGAGTGCATATTGCAGAACTAGCTGCCAGGTAATAGGACAGAAACTAGTTTGAGCAGCAAAGGGCTGCCACAGCAGCAGCCATAAGCTGCCTGGCAACCAAACTTCATGCCAAGGAGAGGGGAGGTATGACTACTCTGACAGTAAGATGCTGTTGGGCTTTGGACCCAGCGCAGGTTTAGTTTGTGTTATAGCCAGCATTCGTATTTCTTTGTTACAGTTCATTTTGGCAATTTGGGTTTGGGTCTATTAGAAATTAAAGGAGGTGCAAGCATTGCCCAAATCAGGGCTGAGAAAGGCTGAAACAGGGCCAGGGAGCCCAGGCAGAGCCAAGGCAGGGCTGATAGAGGGCCACAGGGCAGGGTGGAAACAGGGCCTGAGGCCCAGGGCTCAAATAACTGAGATAAGAGCTGTTGCCCAGAAGCCAGCCCACCACAGTGGGCCTGGGGTAGAAGCACAGGTAGAGAAAAGGGGTGGAAGCCAAGAAAGCTGATGTCCCAATAAAGGTGTACTGTAACACTTGTCATATATCTTGACTTCAAAAAAACCTTCAATCTGGTATCACATGATCATCTCTTGGCAAAACTGGACAACTGCAGCCTCAGGTCCACTATGATCTGCTGACTGGGGAATTGGCTCCGTGGTCAGACCCAGAGGGTGGTGTTTGAGGAAAGTCAATCATCATGGTGACCTGTGACCAGTGGGGTCCCACAAGCCTCTGTCCTTAGACCTATATTGTTCAACATCTTCATTAATGATGTGGACATTGGAGTCAGAAGCGGACTGGCCAAGTTCAGCAATGATACCAAACTCTGGGGTAAAGCATCCACACCTGAGGACAGGAGGATGATCCAGGCTGACCTTGACAGGCTCAGGAAATGGGCGGATGAGAACCAGATGGTGTTTACCAATGAAAAATGCAAGGTTCTCCACCTTCGGACAAAAAACCTACAGCATCATTATAGGCCTGGCTGTGCTACACTGGTTAGCACTACAGATGAAAGGGACTTGGGGTCATGATTGACCACAAGATGAACATGAGCCTCCAATGTGAGGCTGTGGCTAGTAAAGCAAGCAAAATGCTGGCTTGCATCCATAGATGCTTCTCAAGCAAATCCCAGGACGCCATTCTCCCCTTGTACTCGGCCTTGGTGAGGTCACAGCTGGAGTACGGGTCCAGTTTTGGGCTCCACAATTCAAAAAGGATGTGGAGAAGCTTGAGAGAGTCCAGAGAATAGCCGCGTGCATGATCAGAGGTCAGAAAAACAGACATTATGAGGACAGGCTGAAAGCTATGGGACTCTTTAGCCTGGAAAAGCTCAGGCTCAGGGGTGATCTGATGGCCACCTATAAGTTTATCAGGGGTGTTCACCAGGATCTGGGGGAATGATTGTTCACCAGAACGCTCCAAGGGATGACAAGGTCGAATGGTTATAAACTCCTGCAAGACTGTTTCAGGCTGGACGTAAGGAAGAATTTCTTCACTGGCTGAGCCCCCAAGGTCTGGAATAGCCTGCCACCAGAGGTGGTTCAAACACCTACATTGAATGCCTTCAAGAGAAATTTGGATGCTTACCTTGCTGGGATCCTATGACCCCAGCTGACTTCCTGTCCCTGGGGCAGGGTGCTGGACTCGATGATCTTCCGTGGTCCCTTCCAGCCCTAATGTCTATGAAACCTGTGAGGCATGTCTGTACGGAATTTGGAGGCTGTGAATAACCCTTAAGGCTACAGATGCTCTGAGGGGACACAAATGGGTCAGGAGGGCCCACTTAGCCCAAGAGGGGCAGAACTGAAACCAGCAGGGTCCAGAAGGGTCCTTCCGGTGGCTAGAAGAACTGGGACTCACCTCTAGGACACTTAGGCAGCCTCCCTTTTCATCAAACAAATACTGTGGAGGAAAAAATACCAGAGACAGTGCTAGAGAAGTGAGAGGACATGAATACCCAAGGCAGTGGAAGCTGGAGGCTTGTGACTTCTGACACAAGAAGAGATCTTCACCTACCCCTTGCAGTGGTTCATATGGAGAACAGATATGCAACCCTAGAACCAGAGAGGGAGGAGCACATTCCATTGGTGGAGGAGGAGAGGCCAGGCCTCACCAAAGTGGGAAGGATCAATACGACCACCAAGAAAAAGAAGCAACAGGTGGTGGTGGTTGGAGACTCCCTTCTGTGGGGGTTGGAGGGAGCCATCTGCCAACCTGGCCTATTGTCTTAGAAAGTCTGCTGCTTACCCAGAGTCTAGATCTGAAATGTTACGAAGAGACTACAGAGGCTCATCCAGCCCTCTGACTACTACCCCATGCTGCTCATTCATGTGGGCACCAAGGGAGATGCTGAGCATACTAAAAGTGACTACAGGGCTCTAGGTGCAAGGGTGAGGGGGTCTGGTGCTCGGGTTGTGGTCTTGTTGATCCTTCCAGTCAAGGGCAAGGACCCAGGCAGGAACAGGTGCATCCTGCAGTTCAATACCTGGCTGCACAGGTGGTGTCACCAGCAGGGTTTTGGCTTCTTTGACCACGGGATGTTGTTTCAAGAGATTGCTAGAAAGAGATGGGATCCACCTGAGGAACAGAGGGAAGAGCATCTTTGCAGACAGGCTCGCTAACCTAGTGAGGAGGGCTTTAAACTAGGTTCACCAGGGGATGGAGACCAAAGCCCTGAGGTAAGTGGGGAAGTGGAGGACCTGGAGGAAGAGCAAGCAGGAAGGGGAAACAGAAACAGTTCTCTCATACTTCCTGAGAAATCAGGGCAATCAACTATTTACCTTAGGTGCCTGTGCATGAATGTGCAGAACCTGAGAAACAAGCAGGAAGAATTGGAAGCCATGGAACTATGATGTGATTGGAATAACAGAGACTTGGTGGGAGATTGCATGACTGGAGCATTGTCATGGATGGGTACAAACACTTCAGGAGGGACAGGCAGGGGAAAAGAGGAGGAGGAATTGCACTTTATGTAAAAGAGCCATATCATTGTTCAGAGCTCTAGTATGAAACTGGAGATAGACCTGTTGAGAGTCTCTGGGTTAGGGCCAGACAGGAGAGCAACAAGGGTGATATCATGGTTGGGTCTGCTATAGACCACCAGACCAGGAGGAAGTAGTAGATAAGGCTTTCTTTAAACACTTGGCAGAAATTTCCTGATCACAGGTGCTTGTTGTCATGGGGGCCTTCAATCACCCTGACATCTGCTGGGCAATACAGCAGTGCACAGGCAATCCAGAATATTTTTGTAGAGTGCTGGGACCAACTTCCTGGTGCAAGTGCTAGAGCAGTCAACTAGAAGCCATGCTCTTCTTGATCTGCTGCTCATAAACAGGGAAAAATTGGTTGGGAAATGTAGTAGTGGATGGCAACTTGGGCAGTAGTGGACCACAAGATGATTGAGTTCAGGATCCTGAGGAAAGGAAGGTTGGAGAGCATTAGAGTAAGGCCCCTGGACTTCAGAAAAGCAGACTTCAACTCACTCAGGGAACTCATGGGTAGGATCTCCTGGGAATCCAGACTGAGGAGTACAGGAGAGCTGGCTGTACTTTAAAGAAGCCTTACTGAGAGTGCAGAAACAAATCATCCTGATGTGCAGGAAGACTAGCAAGTATGGCAAAAGACCAGCTTGACTTAGCAGGGAACTCTTCAGTAAACTAAACCACAAAAAGCAAGCATATAAAAAGTGGAAATTTGGACAAATAACTAGGAAAAAATATAAAAGCATTGCTCGGGCATGCCGGGATGAAGTCAGGCATGCCAAAGC
>NW_005841855.1:3482536-3502213 GCF_000455745.1 Alligator sinensis | reverse complement strand
GAATGCCAAAGCGCAATTGGAGTTGCAGCTAGCAAGGGATGTGAAGGGTAACAAGAAGAGTTTTTACAAGTATATTGGTAGCAAAGGGAGGATCAGGGAAAGTGTGGGTCATTTACTGAATGCAGGAGACAACCTTGTGACAGAGGATGCAGAAGAGGCTGAAGTGCTCAATGACTTCTTTACCTCAGTCTTCACAGGCAAGGTCAGCTCCCAGACTATTGCACCAGGCAGAACAGTTTGGGGAGGAAGTGAGCAGCCAACTCTGGTGAAAGAACAGGTTAGGGACTATTTTGAAAGGCTGGATGTGTACAAGTCCGTGGAACCAGACAAGATACACTCGAGGGTGCTGAGGGAGTTGGCTGATGTGATTGCAGAGCTACTGACTATTATCTTTGAAAACTCATGGGAATCAGGAGAGGTTCCAGGTGACTGGGAAAGGACAAACATAGTGCCCATATTTAAGAAAGGGAAAAAAGAGGATCCAGGGAACTACAGACCAGTCACCCTCACCTCAGTTCCTGGAAAAAATCATGGAGCAGGTCCTCAAGGAATCCATTTCTAAGCACTTGGAGGAGAAAAAGGTAATTAGGAACAGTCAGCATGGATTCACCAAGGGCAAGTCATGCCTAACCACCTGACTGGCTTCTATGATGAGATGGTGGGCTCTGTGGATGTGGAGAGACCAGTGGATATGGCGTATCTTGATTTTAGCAAGCCTTTTGATACAGTCTCCCACAACATTCTCACAGGCAAGCTAAGGAAGTATGGGCTGGATGAATGGACTGTAAGGTGAATAGAAAACTGGCTGGATAATTAGGCTCAGAGAGTAGCAATCAATGGCTCAATGTCTAGTTGGCAGCCAGTATCATGTAGAGTGCCCTACGGGTCAGTCCTAGGGCCGGTTTCATAAAATGTCTTCATGAATGACCTGGAAGATGGCATAATGTGCACTCTCAGTAAGTTTGCAGATGACACCAAGCCACAGGGAGTAGTAGATATGATGGAGGATAGGGCTAGGATTCAGAATGACCTAGACAAATTGGAGGATTGGGCTAAAGGGAATCTCATGAGGTTCAATAAGAACCATGCTCTTGTTGCCAAGAAGGCTAACAGCATACTGGGCTGCATTGGTAGGTGTGTTGCCAGGAGGTCAAGGGAAGTGATTATTTCCCTCTATTCAGCACTGATGAGGCCACATCTTGAGTACTGTGTTCAGTTTTGGGTTGCCCACTACAGAAAGGTTGTGGACAAACTGGAGAGAGTCCAACACAGGACAACAAAAATAGTGAGTGGGTTGGGGCACAAGACCTATGAGGACTGGCTGAGGGAATTGGGCTTATTTAGTCTAGAGAAGAGAAGATTTAGGTGGGATTTAATAGCAGCCTTCAACTACCTGAAGGGGGGTGGTTCAAAAGAGGATGGAGCTAGACTGTTCTCAGGGGTGGCAGGTTAAACCCAGAATAACTCTGTCCACTGGCCTGGGAACATTGTCAAATAAAATAGAAGGGCAGGACTACCAATTCAATTCTGACCTGACTGGCAGTTTACAAATCTTCATCCAGTACTGAGAAGCAATGCAAATGAGCCTATGCTGAATAACATTCCTGAATAAACACTGGAACTTAAGGAAGGAACTATCCTACCCTTCTAACTCTGACCTCAATTTGTCCTCTATCAGCCTTTTGGAGAGTATCATATGTGCTTCTTCCCACCACAGACTGGTTCAAAAGAGTTACAAACCTTTCGGTCTCTCTTCTTCATTACCCCGTCCATAAACCTTTGGGCAGTCACCCCTGCAGGTTCATAAAATGAGATATCTTGGTACACCAGCAAAACACCACAGCTTTTGATGATAGTGCAGAAAGAACTTGAGAGAGTTGCCCATACCATCCCATATCATTAGAATCTTGTATTCCTTTCCTCGTCTAAGACCTACTTCACCTAGATTACCTCTATAACTGTATAAACTTAATGGGAACAAACCCTTGAAAAACTTTGGGGAAGAGACCTTTTTTATATTCTGTTTCTAAAGTCCCTAGACCACTGGGCTCCTGAACCATGAATGGTCACTTAACAGGCCACCAAAATACAAATGAATAATAGTAACAAAAAGGTGTTCACCCCTTTCTCTAAATCACATTATTCCTCTGGTTTCAAAATCCCAAACTGACCACCACCCTACCAGATCATATATCATGCATACATTTGTTCAAAAAAGAAATAAGGACACAATCAAAATCAAACTCTGTGCTAGCAGTTATTGAAACTATTCACAGATTCACAGAAGTTTAGGGCTGGAAGGAACCTCGTGAAATCATCGGGTCCAGCCCCCCTGCTCTGGGCAGGAAAGACTGCTGGGTACAAATAACCCCAGTAAGGCATGCACCCAGTATATTCTAATTCATCACTTGCTTCAACATAAAAAGCACCTTCAAGAACAGAGAAAAGGGAGAGAGAAAGACATTGTTCTTTTATACACAAATAAATAGTTAAAGATGTTCTGAAAGAATTGCTGCTTATTTAGATATTATTTCGACAAGTAATATTAGTGGTAATCACTTACACTGGCATTTGTTTCTTAGCTGACAGATCCAGGGTGGCTTCATTTCTTTAAAGCCTTTTTCCACTTGAATGGTAATGGCACTTTATAAATTTTTGATTGCATTTTCTTGCTTTTTGACATTGTGTTCTGCATTTGTCATTTGTATACATACATATGTAAGCAGCTTCACAGTAAATTCTATTTGCTGACTCACCTTGAATGACCCATAATGTATCTGATTGTCAGATAAGCTACTATTTGTGCCTACTACTTCTACAAATTATTACAGTGGTTTAGAATAAGAAAAAGGGAAGACATAAAATATGGAGGACTTGGATATAAAAATACAATGAAAGACATGAGCAGGGTGAATAACAATTTATAATCATTTGATTTTTGAAAATCAGTTATGGGGCACAAAAATGAAACTCTGTAAGTACCATGTTATTTTTGCCACCTGGAAATCACCTATCACTATTTATGGTAGTATAAAAGTAATGTTGTATTCATGATGGTCCCAGCTACATAGCTGGTCCACTAAACAATAATATCCTAATAAATCCTTTTAAATACTTAGAGCTCTAAAAGTTTCAAAGAGGAAAAAACTCAGTTTTTGTAGACTAATATTTTTGTTAATAACAATTTTTGCCTAGGTGGTTATTGACACTAGGAAGCTTTAATACCTTGGAGTGATTTCAACAACAAAAAAAGCAGTATGAATCTGATTTGGTTCTTTCTTGTGCGGTCATTTACACTTGTTCAAAATGAGAGAGAAATGTTAACAGTGTCACAACTCTGGAGAGAAATAAGTGTCAATCAGTGATGGAAAATCTGGGTGCCTGTACAGGGAGGCTGCTCCAACACACTGTATTTACAGAGCGTTGGAGCACACTTGATTAATAGACTCTGCTGGAGCATGTTAATTAGTATACTCCAGCCAACCTCTGCGTCTTGTGTATCAGCATCCCTGCACTACAAAATGATTGCAGGGGGGGAGCACTTTAACTAAAGCTTGTCAAACAAACTTTGGTTAAAACATCCCTCCTACCATTTTGAAGTGCTTGGACACTGATACACAAGACGCTGCAAGCAATTTAATTAGAGTGGCTCTCAGAGCTGCTCTAATTAAAGCTCCCCCTCCACTCCCAGAGCATGTGTAAAAACATCCTCTGAGACTTCAGTGGTGGTCAAAAGAGAATGGAGAATTATTTTAACTAGGTTGCTGCTTGAAATTTGATCTGGAATGGAAATTTCTTGTTTCAAGTTCTTATATATAATCATCTTCTTAGTCATCTCACATGATCCTGTCTCAGCTGTAGAATCTACTTACGATGACTTTTCAGATTTCATCCTAGTTAAACATCAAGTGGTCATTAAAAAACTAAAAGAAACCAACCTCGCCACTGATATTTGACTCTACCACCTTTGAAACTGCTGGTAAAAATAGTCAACGCCTTCTTTAATGAAAGCAGTCCTCCATACATATGATTGGGCAGCCAGTGCTTAAAACCATATTGCTTCATGTGCATGTCCAACTTGTTTTGTCTTGGGCTTTTTTCTCATCAGGATTTATACTTGTTTAAGGCATATATTATTAATTTTAAACCCTGGGGTTTATTTATTTATTTACATCTATTTACATATTCCAAATAGACTACCTAGCTTTAAAAAATGAGGAACCGTTGACACAAATTATAGGAACAAAACAAAACAAAAAAAGAAACCAAAACAGAAAACGATATTCAACACCCTGCAGATTGCCACATAAAACAAGAAAGTAGATTCCAATACAGTCATAACATGTTTCTGATGTTCCTGAGAGACTTAACTGGGTCCTGGATATGGAACAAAGTAGCTCAGAATTTTGATCTCAGAGGGGCTGTTTCTTCACAGCTTTGTACTTTCTGTAGTACAGATGTTTTATAGTTGAAGAAAATGCTGCCCCTTTTTTGTTTCTGGCTGGAATTCAAAACTAATGACAATTTGAATTGAATTTTCCAATTTTAACTTTGTGATCAATCCTATGTTAGTCTCAGTGCATAGAAAGTGAGTAAGAGTTGTGAAATGCCACTGTTTTCCTTAATATCCATTTTGAATTAATTAGCCTGAAAGATGGCACAGAGCTGCACATGAATCAGAAAATTGGGGTTGTTTTGAGTAGTTCTATGGTACTATATGAAACAAAAAGGGTCATCACACCTAGAAATGTATGACAGATGGGCAATGTGGGTGCAGACAGAAGTTACAATTTTTGTCTGATCTGGCCACGGAAAGCAGTTCATAGTTGAGACTAAATGTAAGTGTACAGCTGCAAACAGCTTCAAACCTGGCTGACTGTATGAAAATCTGACTCTTCATTGCATATGGTATCAGATAAAGATGTTACAAAATGTAGTGTCTTTTGTAACTTGTGCCTGCAGAGGTCTGAGCCTGTCACTGTTTTCAGAATGGGAGGGGGGAAAAGGGAACTGAGGGAGTTCATTCCAGGGGATTTTCAGTGCCCCCTGGAGGGTGAGGCAGGCATGTTGCAGCTTCCCCCGTCCCTTTGAGGTGGGGGGGCTCCAGCTCACCCACCCCACCCTTCAGCACCAGCTGGGGAGCCTCAAGAATGAGTTCCCTCTACTGTCTTTCCCCTCTCCAATTCTGAAAACAGTGAGCATTGGCAAAGAGCCCTGGCCATTGCTATGGGAACCTGGCTGCAGGCTCCCAACCCACAGCTAGATTCCCATCCCCCTTGGAACCAACAGTGCACTTCTGTTTGGTCTGGGGTAACGTTGTAACTCAGAATGCTTTGCAGAAATCCTTCTGAGTTGCAGCCAGGACGGGCACTTCTATCTACACCCTGTATGTCTTCATCCAAAGCTGTCTCTTGTGCAGTTCTACAAAACTTCATCCTCTCCTATTTCATTTTAACATCTAAAATCATTAGGAGAGATTGTGAGACAGCATGAAACTAAATCCCAGCAGTAAATGAATGACATGTAGCTTTGCATTGTTTTTATATCAACTAATAGAGATTCTTTGCAAGATCAGGGCCTCAATGAATGGATGCCGTTTGAAACTAAATCTGAATAAGACTGATGTGATGTTGATGTGAAAATGGAAATGTTTTGTGCAACTAACTACCAATATAACATCCCATATCAAAAGAGTCTATCTTCCAGTTCTCAAGGGAGCATAAAGATTATCATTCTTTCTGTACTCCTCAGTAGTGCTAAATACCTAAAGGCGCAACTTTTAAGAGGTCTTCTTTCTTCTTTCTTTTATCTTCTATTATTACTAAACAATGTCTTCCCCTGATGGGAGAGGATCTTTAATGGTAATTAAATGGTAATGGTAATTCAGGCAGTCATTCTATCTGCACTTAACCAATGTAGTATTTGTTACCTGAAAATAACAACCTGCAAAAAACCCAAAAAACAAACAACCTCCCCAAATCTCTATTGAGAAGGGAATGAGCCCTGTGAGTGGTCAGATAGCAGCAGAGGCCTTACTCACTGCTCTGTTACTCCAGATGTAACACCATGTTTCAGGGAATCAACACTCAGGAATATGTACATGGTGGGGATGCAATAGTAAAAATAGTAGTCCTGGTTCTTCTCTCTGTTACACTTGTATAACTTAGGAATAACTCCTATCATAAATCAGTAGTAATATAATTAGTTGGAAAAAAAAGCATCATCAAACAAGTCAAACAGAAGAGGATCAGTTGCAACGTCTTATTTCTCTCCTGTAAATTGCCAGTGTTTAAAACCAAAAATATTCTGCTTTGATTTCCTCTGAAATCCCATCACCTTTAACAAAAATTATTTCCCACTTTTTTCATAAACTGAGACTTCCTATTACTATCATTCACACACTGGATCATATTCTAATCTCAGCATGGTGGAAAAATAGGCATGATCAAAAATGAGATCCATCTGATTTGACAAGTTTGCTGTTTTTATCCCCCTATGCTGTCTCTTGTTATTCCTTCTCTTGTACATCTGATATCAGAAAACAGAGATGGAGCAGCTGTTGATTTCAGTACAAACAAAAGAAATAAGCAACATAGAGTTATGATTCATATTCTCATGATGTAATTTGGCATAGCCCCATTGAAGTTAATGGAGAACTATGCTGATGGAGCTGTGTCACTTTATACCACCAGCCTTTTTTCATGATGGCATTTATTATGTCTATGGCTAGATATGCTATAGACCAAAGCAGCATTAATGAAATATCTTCTAGATAGTAATTGTTCTGCAGTTTTTTTTTCCTTTTATTTGGCCTTGGCTTGCCTGCTACAGTTGATGGCTGCTACAAGCAAGGTATACAAATCTCATTTTTCTGTCTATGATCTTCTGGATTTTTTTGTGTCACCATTAACTTCTATTTCCTAATTGTCCAACCTAGTTCTTTTGGACTAGCAGCATGAAAATTCCCATTAGTTGGCAAATAAGCAAGATCTGATAGAGAAGAATTGTTCTAGCTGCCTTCCTGACTTTTATCTGTGAATGGAAAAAGCATTTGCCAACTACAAAAATGTGACACAACTTTTTTGAGATGTAGACAGAATTACATTACTAGTTTTTGTTCTTTCACATTATCCTATCGTTTCTCTAGTCTGTAGCAGATTTATATGGTTTTAGGACTAATGGATGTATTTATAAGCATAATTGTGTGCACCATTTTATATTGGGAAAAATGAATAATAAGATATATAATACAAATACTGCATGATATATTGCTGTGACAATGAGTGTTCTTGTTCCATTAGCATAGGAATGGCATTTCTGTCTATTTTGGCTCATAGGGAAACAGTGACTGTCAGCAAAAGGTAAACAGTGTGTAATTCGCTGTTTGGGAATAGTAGCCTGCATATATTCTATATGGAAATGGACATTGTAACCTCTTGCTTTTGCTAAAAATATGATTCTATACCACTGAACCTTATACTTCTCCACATTTTTCATTTTGCATAGCATAGTAGACAGTTAAAACTTTTTTTATTTAAATAGAGGTGTTCTAAAGAATTAAAATAAATGTGTCTAATTTCTAATCCTTTTCATTACACCTGGTAATGCCCTGTCTGTCTCTGCCTTGTATTTCAGAATCCTCTAAAGGTTAAGTCCAAAATTTTTAATTCTGCCAAGCACTTGTTATTAGTAATTCACAATGTTTCTATCAAAGATTGAAGAAAAAATCTCAGCTTAATCCAACCTCCACTTACTGTATAAAAAGAAGAAAGCTAGTCATATATGTCCAGAACTGTGATTCAGTAGGGCTTTATTTACACAATGCTTACAAAGCAGCTAAAGGCCATCTGAATATGGATAAAATCAAGCTTGCATCGAGCTGGGTTCGCTAGGTGTATGTAACTCCTTGCCCATAACACCTCAGCCTACACAATGGACATGTAGGATGCTTCAGTCATCAGATTTGGTATCAGATGAGGTAAATTAAAGTAATTATCAGGTTGCTCTATATCATACTGTGAGTTAAATTTCTATTGGAGCTGCCTCATTTTTAGACATCAGAGGGCACACCTACATGAGACACTGACTGCGCAGTCATTACTCCACAGTCATTTAGTACTTGTTTATTAAGTACTAAATGACTGTACAGTAACTTGCATTACTATGCAGTAGCACTGATGAATGGCTTTTTTGTAACAGTGACTGCGCAGTACCCTGAAACTACTGTGCAGTAACATTGTGTCATGGTTTCTGCCACGCAACACTTCTGTGCAGGAGTTTTGGGCTACTGCGCAGTCAGAGTCTCCTGTAGATGCAACCAGAGTCACAGCCAAACATTTGGCAAGTTCTTTGAGGGGAACCAACACCTGACATTTAAGTTTTCCAGGCTTACCTTGACAGGCTTAGGAAATGGGTGGGCGAGAACCTGATCGTGTTTAACACTGAAAAATGAAAGGTTCTCCACCTTGGAAAGAAAAACCTGCAGCATCCTTATAAGCTCGGCAGTGCTATGCTGGCTAGCACTATGGATGAAAGGGACTTGGGGGTCATGGTTGACCACAAAATGAACATGAGCCTTCAATGTGATGCTGCGGCTAGTAAAGCAACCAAAACGCTAGCTTGCATCCATAGATGCTTCTCAAGCAAATCCCAGGAAATCACTCTCCTGTCCTACTCAGCCTTGGTGAGGCTGCAGCTGGAGTACTGCATCCTGTTTTGGGCCCCACAATTCAAAAAGGATGTGGAGAAGCTTGAGAGAGTCCAGAGAAGAGCCACGCGCATGATCAGAGGTTAGGGAAGCAGACCCTACGATGACAGGCTGAGAGCTATGGACTCTTCAGCCCTTAAAAGAGTAGGCTCAGGGGTGATCTGGTGGCCACCTGTAAGTTTATCAGGGGTGTTCACCAGGATCTGGGGGAACATTTGTTCACCAGAGCCCCCAAGGGATGATGAGGTCGAATGCTTATAAACTACTGCAATACCGTTTTAGGCTGGACATAAGGAAGAATTTCTTTACTGTCCGAGCCCCCAAGGTCTGGAATTAGCCTGCCATCGGAGGTGGTTCAAGCACCTACTCTGAACGTCTTCGAGAGAAAATTGGATGTTTATCTTGCTGGGATCCTGAGATCCCAGCTGACTTCCTGCCACTGGGCAGGGGGCTGGGCTCAATGATCTTCCAAGGTCCCTTCCAGCCCTAATGTCTATGAAATCTATGAAATCATATTAGACATTTGGATTCTATTCTCAATCTGTGTAATCTATGAGGCTTTTTCTCAGTACTTATTCTCAGAAAAGGCATGGAATTATTAAAGTGAAAAGGGTTATAGTAGACCTAGCCAGACTCAGCACCTTGTAAAGGTGGGTGTGAGAGCAGCAAAAGTGCCTTTATAAAGTGCCTTTATAAATAGCCCTGACAGCAGGGGTGGCTTCCAATCCAGGGAAGCCAAAAGGCAGGGTAAGGAACCAGGGAAGCCAGAGATGTTCAGAGACTGGAGAGCAATGTCTTGTGCAGCAAGGTTCAGAAACTGTAGGGATCCCTTAATGCAGCTCTAGAACCAATCAGAGGAAAGGGGCTGGGGGGTCAGCTGGCCTTGATTTAGTGGTAAATATGTCAGTGCACTTGACAAGGGCTGCAGGGAAGGACCCTGCCTGAGCCTTATAGACCTGACCCAGGCTGCAGTGCAGGAGCCTTACAAGTGAACTGATCAGAACAACTCAAATAAAAACATAATCCATCAGAACATATAGTTTCATCAAAACAAACACTTCACAAAATCACATTAATTTTTCCAGATTTTCATTTGGGGGGGGGGGGGATATCTGTCACACTGGAATTTTTGTAATGAAATATTCTGCTTTTTCATTTTCATAATAAATATCATTTCACTGGGGGGGAATTATACATTTCAAGATAATTGAAAATTAAAGGATTGAAACTGAAATAAGACAATTATTAAATGTTTGTTTGTGTAGTGTTTCAGAAGTCTGTCTCTGGGTGAATTATTCCCCAATTCTCTTATTGTGGGGCTGCCATGATCCATCAAATAGCTGGGGCTATTTATTGATGCACGTATACAGTCTATAGATTCTATTAATTAATATAGATACCCAAATGGATGATCAAAACCATACCTTTGTATTTGCAAACATATAGTTATACACACAGGTTTTCTGGTTTTCTTTTGGAGACTTTCATTCCTTGTCAAACAGGGCACATTAACACATGCAATTGGTGTGCTTGAATAAACTCCAACACAGTTTATGCTTATTGCTCTCAGGCACAGCATTTACACAGACACCTGGGACCTCAGCACATTAAGCTGGGGTGGCACAGCCCTAATTGGAAGGGCCTGCGGGGGTCAGCCTGCCAGCCTAGAGCTGCTCTGCCCCAGCTAAACATCTTGTGGAGGGCCTGGATGGAGCCACACGGGTGTTACAGTCTAGGGCTAGCTGGTGGGCACCCTTGTGCCCCAGCGAGCCCTGGTCACTGTCTATATATACATTGTGGTGGAGTAAATGACTCCACTGTAGAATAATATTTGTGTCAGGCAGTACTATCTGTCATGACCCAAAGGCATGATTTTGTGTGTGCTTCGGCACCAGAATTATCCCCGCCAAGTTGCAGCTTCATTGCACGGGAGAGTTTCCTATTGCAGAGGAGAACCCCGGTGCAGGGACGAGTTTCCCACCTTTTTGCAGCTTCTTTTGCAGGGTGCATTGCTCAAGTTGCAAGAGGAATACACGGTGCAAAAGAGTTCCCGCCACCGCATGCAAATTCGTTCCCCGCTATTGGCTAGTTTTAAATTATTCCCACGTGGCGGCTAACGATTGGCCTGTTAGCCGTATAAGAGGCTTGAGCGGTTTCCGCCCAAGCCGAAGAGGACTCCACATCCAACCTCTTCCCATCTTCGAGCGCAAATTTTATAAGACGTATCTCCGATTCCGATTTTGGTGGCTCGTTCACCCAGAGCATCCGGAGCTCTGTTCCGTGGAGCCTAGCAAACTCCACGTGACCATCCGTGTTGTCTGTGTCTGTAACCGCAACTCAAGCAAGTTTTCCAGCCTACACCACTGCCATCTCGGTGTAAGTAAACAATCTTTAAAACTACCGCTAAGCGTTTGTGCCTAATTCCAGCTCATCGCCCTCCCTCTCCAATCCAGCGTGCCCGGGCTGCTGGCCACAGCCCACGTGCAGCACGGAAAAGGGCTCGGGTTGCTCCCGGCCCGCACACTATCCTATGGTGGAGTTAATTAGTTTACTCTGTCTGTTAGCACCGCTCATGTAGACACTGACACCTTGCTCTGGAGCTAATTAGTTAACTCTGCAGTAAGCCTCTCATGTAGGTGCACTCGCACACCATGTCCACACATTCTCGGTTCCCTGGGGACAGCTAGCAGTGGTGCACGTTGCGCCACCGCTAGTTGTCCCTGGGGAACACCTAGGCCATGTGCCCTCTGGTGCACGGCAAGTTACCCCAGCTGGGTTAGGGGAGGCTGGAGCTAGCACTGGGCTGGCCCCAGCAGCCTTACCTGGGGTCCTGGGGGCCTCCTGGGGCTGCAGCAGTGGCGATCCTGCTGTGTAGAGCCTGGCTGGCAGCTGGAGCATGGCTCTAGCTGGCCCAGCTCCAGTTTTGAGCAGTGTGCACTACCATTGTGTACTGCTCCACTTTTTTTTCCATGGGTTTTTTTGACCTCTGGATATCCTGGATATCCAGGGGTCCAAAAAAAAAAAAATCTCGTGCTGCTCCCTTGCAGTGCGGAAAATACCTGAACATGCAGTGTGTGCTGCTGCAGACATGTCTGCAGCACCACATGGCTGTGATTATCTGAATATGGTTACAGGGTGCATCTACACATTCATTAATGTGCTTTTGCTACTGCGCATTAAGTTTAGTACCTCTAATATGAGGTATTAGATAAAGGCACAGAAGCTGCACTAATGTGCAGAAGCAAAGGCAAACTCTTTTTTGACATTTAATGTGCAATAGAATAATTCTACTGCACATTAACACATGAGCACAGTTTTTGCCATGATGTGCTAATGTGCAGTAGAACACTTGACTGTGCATTAAGGCATCTTGTGTAGATTCACCCACAGTCATGCAAATTTCGTGACCCTCATTTCCCAACTTGCACTTGCTAATATCAGTCTGTATGAAAATGAGGGGTTTGTGTGTACAAGCCTGTACATACACACCCCTCAGAAATGCTTTCAAAATGTGTCCCCAAGAAGAGTTGCATGTTCCTTCCTGGCTTTCCAATTCAGCAATGGAAGATGAAGCAAAGACACTACTTAAAGCATATAATGTATAATATTAACAGGTATCGGTGCATAAAAATAGTTGAAGCAGTTGCCTCCATATATTTAAGATTTATAGGGAAATGAAGGCAGAGGGGAGAACAAAAATTACACAACAGAAACAAAAACAAAACACTCACTCCAGCTCCATAAAATCAGGAAACCCTGGAAAGAACATTTTGTCTGCAGAACATTTAGAATCTTGATTAAAGTCATCGTTTACAGCCCAGCACAGATACTATTATATCAGCAAGCCCAGTTTCACTATCAGCCTCATCAGCACAATGCAGCCATCAGGGACATTTTAAAAAGGCTCTTCAGTTATGCCCTGAAGTAGTTTCAGTATCTATACTTTAAAAAATATGATCAAGAATATATAAAAATCAAAACCCATATTTCATGCTGATGTGTTCCGGTGCATTACTGTCAGACTCTAACCACTGAAGGAATAGCCCCTTTGTGCAATGAGACTAACTGGAAGAAGTTTCAGGGGATAATGAAACCAGCTACAAGAAGTGATTCTGAAATACTTGGCTTATCCAGCAAACTCTAGTTACTCAGCTGCAAGAAGTACTTGCGATTAGCCATGCTGTTCTCTCTGAGCTATTAAAACTTGGCTTAAGTGACCATTAAATAGATTATGATACTCCCTCCTCAAAATCTCCCACTGGCCCCCCATTGACCAACAAATCATGTTAAAGCTTCTCATCCTTGTCTTAAGGTCCTACCCAACTCTGTTCACCTATCTTTCATGCCTGTTCTCAACCCTCAACACCTCTGCCTATTAGGGCTATTCAAATAATTATTTTTTGGTGTGCTGGCTGAACTAAAAAAAAAAATTAAACAAAAGAAGAAAAAAGACTGCTTTCAGGTGGATCCAGAATGTCATTTTTACAAAAAAAAATTCTCTTATGAAAAAGATGGAAGGGAAAAATGACCTGTAACAAAATATTTTATTTAATTTTAAACCTCTTATTAAAATCAAATCAAACTAAAATTCTACATAAAATGGTATTTTGTAACAAAATGTCAAAATGTATCATTTAAAAAAGTGTCCAAATTAAACATTTTCACTTTTCAGAAACCTTTTCTCTACATTTTTTCAGCTGAAGCATATGTGCAAGTTCAAACTAAATTATGTGAATAATTTCAGTCACCCCCCCAAACTGCAATTTTTGGCAAATAAATTATTCATTTGAAACATGTTGTCTGCTCTATCATTGCTTGCCAAATGAACAAAAATAGTTAGCTTGATCATGTCTGACTGCAAAAATAAAAATGAAATGAAGTTAGGTAACTGATTTCCTCTAACACTCGCGTTGTGTTACTGTTAGCTGTAGAGTCTACAGTGTGCTTAGTGATTTGTAGACAATGTCCTGAGGAGCTTACAATCTAACTACCACTGTTCCTTTCTGATGTAGTTATTTATTCATTTTTAAAACGTCATACCCTGCCATCAAGTAAATATATGAGAACCAATACCCAGCAGTAGACACTATGTTAATTAGGATGAAGTTTAAAACAACATAATAAACCAAATACCAGACTCATTAATGAACTGACATGCAACTGTTGCCAAATATACCAGAAAATTAAATTACTGTTAGTTGGCAGATGGCATAAGGTAAAGTAACTTGATTTAAGGGGAGGAGAGTGAGAGCTGACAGGAAACACTAGAAGCTGGAAGGATTGTACACATGTCAAGAGAATGGCTGGAACAGATTCACCTGGGATTGAGAAACCTTAGCTCTTTGAAGTTAGGTTAGGAATGGCATTAACAAAACCTGCTTTCACATTCTAGGCCAGACAGGTCTCGATGCAAATATCTGAAAAAGATAACAAATATATTACCAACAATGATGAACGGCTTATTAACTCTATAATCATTATGGGCTGTATTAAATGGACTAGATATCAAGGTGTGAGAAGCCATGGATTGTTCCTGGCTTATTAAAAACCTCATCTGGATTTAGCAAGCGATTGGAAAAAACAGCATTTCTCACTGCCATAGGTATGATGCACCAAGAACAACAAAGGCACCATCATGAAACCTCTCCTAAATATCCAGCATCCCGTGCATTTTTTTATCCTTCTAAGGTTAACAGAACATATAGATGTAATATTGACTTTGCTTAGGTTTGTATTATTCTGCCTGTGTTTGGATATAATTGCAACCAAAATACATGCTACTAGTCACTGTCTCATAATTTTCTATAATAATAGCTTGAAATGTTTTAAGAATAATGCCACCTTCAAAGTATAAAGGACAAAGCTGCTTATGTAAGGGCCTAATATGACCCCAGTGTATGAAATCAATATAACTTAATTATTTTGTGTTGGTCTAGTGAATTGAATGCGGCCACCACTGAAATTTCTCTTCCTCTGAGTATTTGTTCATTAAGAAAGGGCAATAAACATTATTTACTGATTCAGGAATGCGACAATATCTGGCACTGAGATTCTTTATGAAAGGGTCTTAAATTTACATAATGACAAGTTTTCCTCCCCCAGTCACATTTTCTTCATTACTAATACACACACTTGTACAGAACTGACAGTGGAAGTATATGCAAGCACACAGAGATTAAAGAGCAGGTTCAACTATACACTTTTTCCTTGGACTCTGAAAATATCATTAAAAATAAAAAAAAAATGGAATTTTATGGAAAAATACCAGGCAAGCAACAAAAAGTATTAACAATGATGCCTAGACTTTTTCTCTTGGTAACCATTCAGCAAGAAATTATGGCTTTATATCAATGGGTTTCTGGAAACACTGCTCGAAAATATCATTTAATAGAAAACAATATCTTTCCTCATAATGTTTTAAACCACTCTACGGCATGTAACAAAGAATTATATCCAATAGAATTCCTGACCTGGGTGAGGGTAGAGTGTGAAAGGTGCTCTTCCTTCTGCATCCATACTATGACCAGACAATTACTATTGTTGATTTTCTACAATCTGAAATAGGAGGGAGATATTTAAAAGAACAAATCAGAACTAGAGAGTTAACTTTCATCAACTTTCAGTGGAACAGAACAACATCGCTATGCTTTGTAGGTTTGAAAATCTCCCTCATCTGTTTTATGGTAGGACTCTATAGTCTATAGTTTTTCATCAGCTAGGGAAAGCTTAGTAGAATTAATGCAATCCTTTTCCCCCTAGTTTACCCTGCCCCAAAAGCATGCATCTGTGGAGCAAATCTTCAGGCTTCTGCACCAACACAATGACAACTCTGCAACAATCCCAGCACTGAAGGATATTTACTTTTTGCTTGATAGTCTGTTATACAATCCCCTCCCCCTCTAGTCAAATATATAAGCTTATAGTGTTAAATCATCAACAACTAGATTACAGGAGATAAATACAACCTCTGTAGAGATGTAGCACCTACAATATATCACAAAGACAGTCAGGGCGTCCAAGAGCTTACTGTCTCAAGGATGCTCCAGGGAGGTTGCCCTCTTTTTGGATGGTTCAGTATACTTCCTCTGCTTATGTTAGATTTGTCACTGCAGGATAAAACAGAGAAAATGGCATGACAATGCCCAATCACCTCCTTTTAATTACACAAACTATGGTTGTAATTGGGGCATTTTCACAGACAAATGTTTTGTGTATCCAGGACCTCATATACATCTTTGAGATTACAAAATCTGGCCATATATAATTTATACAATTCCGGACCAATAAAAAATACATATCTGGGATCCAATGAGGGGAAATAAGTTTTAACACATACTAAATCATGTACCATTGACTGTAAAAGAATATGGAAATTACAATTTAACAGACACTGATAAAATAAAGGAAAAACAGACAGGAACCTTCACTGATGCCATACCCCTCTTCTCTCTCTTTCCAGTGAAACGTCCCATAAAGGTATACATCTGGGAAAAGTATCGGTCTCTCTAAGTATTTAGAAGCTCTTATCTGTCTCACAACTTGCAAATTCCAATTAACTCACCAGCGTGCCTTTCATTAAAACAGTAAGCAGTAGAGTGCATTCTCCTGGAAATGTATATTTAAAGGTCTAAAAGGTAAAAGAGATAAGGAAAAATTGAAGGGGAAAAATTAATACAAACCCAAATTTGACCAGAATCAGAAATGCTGTGGGAGATTCCTTCTTTGAGAAACTGGTACTAGGAATAGTATTATTCTGTCCCTAAAAGATTGGTTTTATTTTGTGGCCAGATTTTTCCCCTGATTTAATTGCAGTTTCACTGTTACTACTTCTGCACAAGCAAAGAGGCAAAGGTTAGCTTACATAACATTGAAGATATCCTTAAAAAGTTTGACACATTATCCTTCAAGTAACTTGTGTACTGAGTTATTTGTATACATCTGAATTGGGAAAGATTAAGCAGAGTTTCCTTCTACAATACAAAGAATTATTTTATTCCCAGAGGTGCATTTTTTTTCTGAAACTGTATTAAACTTGTTTCCTTTGCTCAAAACAGATTTTCATAGATCTGATAGACGTTAGGGCTGGAAGGGACCATGGAAGATTATCGAATCCAGTCCCCTGCCCAAAGGGCAGAAAGTCAGCTGGGGTCATAGGATCCCAGCAAGATAAGCATCCAATTTTCTCTTGAAGGTGTTCAATTTAGATGCTTCAGCCACCTCTGATGGCAGGCTATTCCAGACCTTGGGGACTCGGACAGTAAAGAAATTCTTCCTTATGTCCAGCCTGAAACAGTCTTGCAGGAGTTTATAACCATTCAACCTCATCATCCCTTGGGGTGCTCTGGTGAACAAATGTTCCCCCAGATACTGGTGGTCACCCCGGATAAACTTATATGTTGCCATCAGATCACCCCTGAGCCTGTGCTTTTCCAGGCTAAAGAGCCCCAGGGCTCTCAGCCTGTCATCGTAAGGTCTGTTTTCCTGACCTCTGATCATGCGCGTGGCTCTTCTCTGGACTCTCTCAAGCTTCTCCACATTCGTTTTGAATTGTGGGGCCCAAAACTGGACGCAGTACTCCAGCTGCAGCTTCACCAAGGCCGAGTACAAGTGGAGAATGGCGTCCTGGGATTTGCTTGAGAAGCATCTATGGATGCAAGCCAGCATTTTGGTACCTTTACTAGCTGCAGCATTACATTGAAGGCTCATGTTCATCTTGTGGTCAATGATGACCCCCAAGTCTCTTTCTTCTATAGTGCTAGCCAGTGTAGCACTGCTGAGCCTATAAGGATGCTGCGGGTTTTTCCTCCCAAAGTGGAGAACCTTTCATTTTTCAGTGTTAAACACGATCAGGTTCTTGTCCACCCATTTGCTGAGCCTGTCTTGGTCAGCCTGGATCACCCTCCTATCTTCAGGTGTGGATGCTTTGCCCCAAAGTTTTGTGTCATCGGCGAACTTGATCAGTCCACTTCTGACTCCAATATCCACATCATTAATGAAGATGTCAAACAATATGGGTCCAAGGACAGAGCCTTGTGGAACCCCACTGGTCACAGGGCACCATTACAATTGACTTCCATCATCCACCACCCTCTGGGTCCGACCACAGAGCCAATTTCCCAGCCAGCGGATTGTGGTGGACCCAAGGCCACAATTGGTCAGTTTCGCCAAGAGGTGATCATGGGATACCAAACCAAAGGGTTTTTTGCAGGAAAAAGAATAATTATAACCCATTTAAGAATATACAATGAAAAATTTAACTTCCCAAACTGTAAAAGAATCTACCAAGGCATTATTTTGCCTTTTTCATTCCATGTATTTAAAATAATCATAGGCCCCTGACAGACATTCACTGTTAGATGTGATGGGATCTAAGCCCCAATTCCAACAATCATGCCTCCTGCCATGCCACATATGCATGGCAGAAGATGCAATTTGGGGATTGAGGATAAGATTCTAATTGTGTTTTACTTGCTGATGTAGGGGGAGCTTGGGATCATGAGCCCTGCACCAGCAAGATGAAATCTGGGAACCTACAATCAGAGATCATCACTTTGGCCCAAGAATGATCTTAGCAGACCAGAAATACCAATTTACCATTGTTTTATTAGATTATGACAGCAGCTCCCACATTCTCATGGCAGCTCCGTCTGCAAGGGACTGTGAGCCAAGTGAGGATTGCTAGACTGCAGTCCCATTCCTGTTTTTTCTTTCTCCTATGCCAGGATTAGCAGTGGGTGTTGGATAGACTGACTGTGCCCTGGCTAAAGACCAGAAAGCACTGTGACTCTAAGTCACAGCTGATCAAATATGGCTGATGTTTGGTATCTTTTTGCCATCAAATCGTACAAACTGGGCTGGCGAAAAATGCCATCAAAAATCCCAAACCAAGACCTTATGTAAAAGTGAAGCTACATGAACTGAAGAGGCTACAATTGCTGCTCTCTCTACTGGCTTCCCAACAGGAATGATATGTTGATATTTTAAGGACTCCATTGCTTTCTCCCTAATTTAACACTGCTTAACTAACTTACACAACACTTACATTGCATGGTACATAGAAACCACTGACCTTTCAGGCAGGCCTGTGAGCCTAGGATATAGGACTTTTGCAGCTGTTAGACAAAGGCTACAGCTCTTTCAATAAGGATAACCATGGTGTGTACCACTCTTAGAACTAAAAGCAAAATGTTTTTCTTTGATGTGTCTTTCCCCTAGTAAGCACTTCACTGTCTCACTCAGAAACACAAATGTTGAAACTATTCAAACCATTTCTCCCACAAGCTTGGAAGAAAGAAGATTAAGACTTTTCATTGTTATATCTATTATAAAATACTTCAGAGATGCTTAGCTACTATGATATTGTGGGCCACATAAGTACATAGTTAAATGGACACACTGAAACTGCTCCTTCAGAGTGGGAGAAGTCTAGTAGTTAACCTTTGCTAAGGAGCATATGCTGCATTTATGGGCTATTTAATGTTATCTCATGTGCACATTATAGACCAAAATGGCCCCTTTGGTGCTCCTGCAGGCTAGTCAGTAAATATGTATTTAGGATGCACATTAAAAATGCGCAACAAACATGCTTAGTGAAAAGAAATTACGTTCAGTAGCAATAATTTTTCACCTATTTCTTTGCTACTCTAAGATGTTTCTTTTCTGTGCTTTGCAAAATTGACACAGCTAAATTCAACTTCACCAGCAGTTTTCTGAAATGAACCAGAAACTCATCGAAGTTTACTGGACCTCATGGAAAACATGCAATGGCCAAAGGCTGGGAACCTCTGTACCTCCAACAAGTACCACAGTGGGAAATAGCTCTAAACTTGATCTACAACCTATCTCTTATCCAAATAGGCTTTTTTGCCCCTTTTACCCAATACTAATTTTCATATGGAGTAGTGATATGAATTATCTGCTTCCTCACTGGAATCTTCAGAAGTGGGTATTTGATTTATTCCTTGAATATT
>NW_005841855.1:3470608-3482505 GCF_000455745.1 Alligator sinensis | reverse complement strand
CTTCCGAGGAAAACCAAAGCTCATGGTCCCTCTCCAACTATAGCAGAAGTGTCAAATTCAATCTGCCCACTGAGTCAGATCCAGACTGTGGGGATCCTTGAAGGCCAGGTCTGGACCCAGTGACAGTGGGGTGAGTGGCAGTGGTGGTGGTGGAGAAAGTGCCTGTAGCAGCTTGAGTAGTGATTTCTTGGCACAGCCATAGCTCACCTACCTGCTTCCAAAAGCTATATCCTCTTGCTCATCCTGTCTCCAAATTCCCAGCCAATCTGAACCATGAGCTATCAGAATCACCTTCCCATTTGCAGCAGTAAACCAGGATATTCCCTTCTTAGTTATTATAAAGAGCTTTTTTATTTCATTGTAGGATTAATCCACCCCTGAATCCCTAACTTGGGATCCTCAAAATCTATCAGACTCATATGAAAAACAAAAGTTTAGAGAATAAAGGGGAAAAAAGGATTTTTTTTAAAAACTAAGATATACATCCCATTGTAAAAAAACCCTGTATCTATGGCTTCATTTTGCTATTAAGCCTAATTAAGCAAAAAATAAATTAAGAAAGGCATTTTTTCAAAGAAGATTACACTAGTGGATCACCTGAGGGATGGCTATTTTAATGCTAGTTCTACAGATATAATATATATGCCAGATCAATTAGGGATTGGACTGTAAATATAATTTTATACAATATATTTCAGGATTAGTTGATGTTTACGTATTTTCATTTGTTTTGGTGGATAGGGAATTTAACACATAATTTTTCAGTAATTTCCCTGTCACATTTAATGCCATAAAATCAATAAAGAAATCATATATAATAACAAATGGGAATTGCCACTTGCAAAGCTGTCATGGTAAGAACATGCAGTATTACTTCATCATAAATTCATAGTATATAAATGCATAGTTCATTTTTCCCTTCAGAGGCACCAGACTGATTAGATTATACCAAATCATGGACTGATTGCTTGCCCCATTTTATTTTTAAGTTCAGGGAAAGCATTCAGTATAAAACAAACAAATAAAAAGGCACAACCCAACAAACCAAAAAAAATATAACCTTGTTTGTCCTGTAGTCTTAAGGAAAAAAATTGCCTTGCTTTCTCTAATAGATCTCAGTTGTGATACTCTACTCACTCTCTTCTCCCTGGGTGAGCTTTTACCATACTGATATTAATACAAATTCTACGTAAAGCTTTTAAAAAACAAAAGCAATGATAACCACCTTGAAGTTTTGAGAATTCTCCACATCCTTTAATCTAGTCCCAGATGATTTTTTAGCATAAATGTAGTTTTGAAGATACAAATTTTGGTTCAGAATATCTATGTAAAGGAATGTTGATTAAATGCAAATATAGCTTTGACTACAGTATTATGAATACAGATGAATTAGGACAATCAGTTATTCTCCTGTAAGGGCTTTAATCTATACAGAGTGTCACAGGGAGAGACAAAAGGGAGGACCCAAATGGGCAAGGGGGGAACCCCGGGAGCAGGAGTCTGGGGAAGAACAGGGAGAAAAAAGCAAAAGTAAAAGGGAACACTCACCTGCAGCGAGACCCCTGGCGAAGTGGGAACACTGCGAGGAGCCCGCGCGAATCATCAGCCACGCCTTCATACAGCTGCAGCCGGCTGGTGACGTCAGCGGTGATCACCGGGCGGCGGAAATAAAGCGGGCGGCCAGCAAAGAGGCGGGGGGATGGATGCTGGCAGAAACCGCAGCCAGAGGGGTCTCCATTAAGCTCTGAATGGAGTGAGCAGGGCCGGAAGCGGTGTTCCCCAGCAGGGAAGCATCCGGCTCCTCGTGCGGTGAGCCAGAGGCTGCTGGCTGCGGCAAAGATGACATTGCACTAGGAGCAGGAGCTCCCATGTGAAGAACAGAAGAACAGGACAGTAGAGCCCGGAGGGACCCTAATTCCAGTGGCCACCATGGAGGAGTGGGAGGGGCTGACTCCCTACCCTGCATCCAACCAGGTGGGACGGTGGAGGGCCTCAGGTAGCCCAAAGATATAGGAGCCAGAGTGGCAAGGGAGAGGAAGCCCAGGGAAGCCACAGGGTCCCACGACCATGTGGGGAGCCTAGGATAGTCCCATAAAAGTCAGGGGGAGCAGGTTTTCTGTGATTGGGCCTTAGGGGCCGGATGTGAATACCAAGGGGTACCTCTGGGTGTGTCAGGAATGCTCTTTTCTTTTGGGGTTTTGTTGAGATCTAGTTTGTGTTTCCCACTTCTGGAGGGGTTGAGGATCAGTGCACAGGGGGAGGCCCGATAGTGGTGTGAGCCTCAGGATCAGGGTTAACAGGAATGTCAGCGTGCACGAAAACCGGGGAGACACTAGGGGCCCATCACTCGGGAGTTTGGCCGCAAGAACAACAGTGACCTGCCAAGCTGAGTATAAGGGTGAGGTAGAGGGGAGGTGGAGCCGCGCAGAAGACCGCCAGAGAGAGAGTGCGCCCTCGGGGGAATCTGAGTGGTCCCAACCCCCCACACTGTATTAAGATTCAAAGTCATGGCAGGTGAGATAGGGGAGGACCACGTCGGGAGTAAACATCTACTCAATGGGCCACCTGGGATAACAAGGCGGATGCCATCATCTATCTGGACCAAAGCCGCCCGGGACAAGATGTTCGAGGCCAGGCGGGCACACAGAGTTTGTCACATTCCAGGAAACATCCCAAATCTCTCAGATTCCTCCCAGAGAAGAAAGTAGAGCCTGCTTCTGCTACTTGGAAATTAACAGGCAGTTTCTCAATCCTAGAACTAGAGAAGTAGGGGTGGGAAGGACCTCCAGAGGTCATCAAGTCTAACCTCCTGCCTGAGACAGGATTCTCTGTCTCCAAATATCCCATACAAATCCTTGTCTAACCTATTACCAAAACAACACTGTCAACCCCATTACACAACCACAAGGCACAGCACTCTAATCTGTGAGAGAGAAAGCAGGGGAATAACACTGGCCAGTAACCTGCTGTTGCAAGGGTTGTTAAAAATGCTCAAGGGATCCAATGAAGAGGACCATGCAAAAACCTCAACCTGTACGTGTTTCATATGGGGTAAAATTCCTTCCTGACCCAAATGTGGCAATTGTTCTGATCCTGAATGGAAGGGCAAGACTCTGTAGCCAGGAACATCTAGATTTCAGTGCCGGCAGAAGCATTAGCACATCCCAGTCAAAATCCCCAGCTTTGTCTACAGCTAACACCCATGCTTATGAGAAAGGTTCAAAAAGCAAACAAACAAACAAAAAAACCCTGACACATGTAACGACAGAAGGGGAAAAAAATTCTTTCTGGCCCCATGTAGCAATCAGTAAAGCCCAGAAGCATGGGAGATAGGGAAACACCCATAGTAGAACATAGGCAAACCAAATCATCCTTTTTCAATGCTTATCCAGCCTCTTCTAGAACAGCTTCAGTGATAGAGAATCCGCACCATTCCTCGATAGTCTATTCCACAGCTTCACTGCCCTAACAATGAAGTTTTTCCCAATATCCAATCTAAACCTACTTTACTACAACTCCAATCCACTGGTCCATGCCCTGCTCTCTACAGCAAGAGAGAAAAGGTGTTCTCTCTCTTCTTCGTGGAAGCCCTTTAGATATTTAATGACTGCTATCATGTCCCCTCTTAAGTGTCTTTTCCACAAGCTGAATGTGCCTGTTTCCTTAAACCTCTGCTCATATGGTGTTCCTTCCCAGCCCTTTATCTTTTTTGTCTTCCACATCTGGATCGTCTCTAACTTCACCATGTCCTTTTTAAAACGTGGAAACAAAAACTGCATACAATACTCTAGATGAGGTCTAACTATTGCCAAGTAAAGGGGCATTATCACCTCCTGTGTCTTGCATCTGATGCGCCTATTGATGCAGTCCAACCCTGCATCCACTTTTTGTGTATCTGCATCACACTGAAGAATTATATTTAGTCTGTAATCTCCCAGGACTCCTAGATCCTTCTCCCCAGTGCTGCCATCCAGCCAGTTGTCACCCATTTTATAAGTGTCTTTCTGATTATCTTTCTGAGTTGCATGCAGCACCTTGTATTTGTTAAGACAGAATTTCATCCTGTTAGCTCCAGGCCAGGTTCCCAATCTTTCAAGATCCTCCTGAAGTGAGCTTCTGCATTCTCAATCCTTCCCAGTTTCATGTCGTCTGCAAATTTGCTCAAGAAGCTCTCCATTCCAGTTTCAAATCATTAATAAACATGTTGAACAGCACCAGCACCAGAACATACCCCTGTGAGGCTCCACTCAACACCTCCTGCTCTTGGCTCTATTTATAGTTACCCTTTGTTTGCAGCTATTGAGCTAGGTGTTTATCCACATCATAGCAATTTTGTCTAACCCATTCTAACCCATATTTCTCCAATTTGTTTATGAGAAGATCATGTGGTACTTTGTCAAAACCTTGCTGAAGTCCAGATACTGTATATCCACTGTGTTCCTCTCATCCACCCAAGTAGTTACCTTGTCAAAAAGGGAGATCGAGTTTGTTTGGCACAACATGTTCATAATAAATTCATGCTGGCTGCTCATGATCAGTCTTTCCTTCTTTAGAGGCTTACAAATGAATTCCTTATGATGTGCTCCAGTAACTTCAGGGTATTAAAGTGAGATTCCCTGGTCTACAGTTCCCTAGATCCTCCTTTTTGCTTTTTTTTTAAAAGAGGAATGTTATGTTGGCTCTTTTCCAGTCCTCTGGTACCTCACCTGTCTCCCATGACTTTTAAAATATTACTGCCAAGGGCTCTGAGAGCTCCTCTGCCGTTCCTTCAGTAACCTGGGATGAAGTTCACCAGGCACTGCTGACTTCAATTCATTCATGCCCATCAAAAGCTTTCCAACTGTTTCTTTTGTCTGGCTGGATCTTGTCTGGTATCTTTTAAAAAAGATCTGTTATGGCTCAAGCAGAAATCTCAGGCATCATGCAGAAAATACTTGATGGGCTGATGGCAGATCAGGAAAGTTTTCCCTCTTAGTCAGTATACTGCTCGTTGGACTACATCTCAGGCTTCCTTTATTAAGTAGATCGAAGGAGATGATGATTACAATGTCTGATTCTGAATTTAGAATCTACTAATTATCTTTAGCCAACACTGAATTAGGTCTCATACCATAATTAGATTAAATGATTCTAATAAAATTAAGAAGTCTACACCACTGAACTCAAAAGATTTTTGGACTTCAAATATATCCAGATGACTTTTTAAAAATGTATCAATCATTCATCTAATAAGTATCATTTGTCTTGGCTCATCCCAATACCAAGAAATCAAATTAGAATACTATAAGCAAAGCAGGCATTTCCTGTACAGCCAAAGGTAGGAAGTGCTAGAATTTCATAAGAAAACCTTTTTTTCCCAACAGATTTTCAGTTAACTTGCAGCCTCAATAAATTCAAGGAGTTGAAGAAAAAGAAAAGGATTGATAAGCATCCAAACTATAGGCTTTTCATCCAAAATAAAAGTGATTTTTTTTGTTTAGTTTCACCTATATAATAATATGCTTTCTACCTGAAACATGGACATTGGAACAGTAGTGGGTTCTTAAGTATGGTATTACTAAATGGGAAAAGAAAAACTAAGAACTGTTTTGGGGACAAGGATGTCATGTTTAATATAACCTTGAGATACCAAATGAATCTTAAATCTAAAGTATCCTAGGGGACAAGACTGGCTGAGTCCAGACATGCAGGCGTGGATTTTCTGGTAGCAAAACAAAGCATCAGGGAAAAAAGCAGCACAGAGCACATGAGAATAACATGCAGTGGAAAAACCGGAAGCATGGTCCTCTAGTGAGATGCTCTGCCTGCCGGCCACAGCATCTCTACTGTTGCATTTGTGCCCCTACTGATCCAGCATGTTAGGAGCTAGGAGGAGCTGGACAAGGGCAACTTGCCCAAAGCAGGACAATTAGTCTCTCAGCAAAATGCATTGTGCAGGGACATGTGCTGAGGCACAAAATGGTGGCACAAATCTGTGCCACTACAAGCACACACCCCTGCACGTCTGGGCATGGCCATAGTGTTTTAAAACCTGTAGATAAGAGTGTAATACCTTTAAGAATTTCATGAGTTTAAGAAAGTTGGTATATTTTAGATTAGCTTTGTATCCAAATCAGAGTTATACTCACAAATCCATATGAATACTATGTCAAAACATAAGGAAGCAGTAAATACCTAAACTCGTGCTCCTGTAACCCACATCTAAAGTTTTGGGCATTTCCAATTTGCATTATCCTCTACCCCAAGGTTTTAGCAAGCAACTAGAGTGTCAAAATGCTAGGAAGAGGCTCTTCACAGCTTCTTTTTAATGTGTCATGGAAACAGCAGAGGGATACTTCCACAGCTCTTCTCTGCTTCTTTTAAACTCAGTTGAAGCTGTTGGGAATTCACCACTGAGGAAAGACTAGCAGGTGCCTAAATATGAATTTGTGGGTCATATTTAAGGATGCCTTTCTTTAAAATTTTGAACTTTATTTTATAGAGGAAACCCTATATTTTAAATATTTTAAATAACTAAAACCTATCAGTACTACTGCAATAGAAATCACTCAAGCTCAGTAAGAAGGAAGGATATTATAATATATAACTTTAATAGTTTCTTTAGTATTAAGATCTCATCCAGGACTAAAATGGGAGTATAAACTCAGTGACAGGAATTACCAGCATAAGGCTTGCAGATCAGCTCTTGGCTTTCATTTAGAACACAACTAAGGCTGTGTTTGGAGATTCATGCTAGCCTTATTTAAACTAAACAAATTTGGGGGCTAACAGAGATAGATGTTTATTTTGTTAAAACAGATAACATCTTATAACCTTCATTAGAAGCCTAGAAGATAATCTACAATTTTGATAATGCTTGAAGTGGCATCTTTCATAAAATTATACATACCTTATTACAGCAAGATACCAGTCAAGACAATTATGAAAAAAATAGGATGTGATTATTCAGGTTTCTCTAAATATAGAAAATTACTTTTGTACTCTGCAAACATTTTTTAAGTCATGAGGCAGTGCACTGGGCCATTATGATATGTTACAGAACTAGTCTGATTGCTTCAGTGCGCTCATTATACCATCTGTTCGTAAGACTGTAAATAATTGGCTTCCATGGATGATATTAGTGTATAACAGAAAGTAAAGTTTGCCTCTAATTCCCAAGGACATTGTTTTAACCAGTAATCTGATCTCCAGACAAGGAAGTGTCAACATCCAACAACTGGGAACACAGTAGTGTGTACTTGGCTGGAGATTCTATGAAACTAGTTAAGTCTAATGTGACACCTACAGTAAGCCATGTGCATTGGAAAATGGCCAAAGTTTAAGGCAAATGCAAAATACTGGCATGAGCATGATATTATACAATGCAATGTTGCAAAGCTATTAAAATGTAGAGTGGCATTTGATACTTTTATTATTAAAAAACATTCTTTGTCAGTTAAAACAACACAATTTTTAATATCAGAAAAAAAGATGAAGACATTTAAACTCATTTACAAAAAAAATGCTTACAATCACTGGCAGGTTGTCAATGGTATTTTATTTTCCTTGGTGTTTGCTACTTGGCTGAAT
Source organism: Alligator sinensis (assembly GCF_000455745.1). Classification (NCBI taxonomy): domain Eukaryota; kingdom Metazoa; phylum Chordata; order Crocodylia; family Alligatoridae; genus Alligator; species Alligator sinensis. The sequence goes on along the minus strand of NW_005841855.1, from coordinate 3,474,936 downwards.
TATTATGTAGTTAGTAAATTCATTTATTTTATTTTTGGTTGATTGAGTTAATTGATTAATTGGTGGATTAAGCTTGATTAAGTCTAGTTTGTAGTTCTTTTTGTTAAAGAAACCAGAGAACTTGAAGTATGATACAGTCTGATGAGCAGTATACTGACTGAAAGAGAAAGCTTTCTAGATCTGCCATCAGCTCATTAAAATTATTTACCATGTGGGCCCTATCAAATTACCTTACTTCTGCCTCACTTTAGCAATCAGCTAGATTATAAATTTAATCGTGTGCTTACCCACATAGTTATTATTGTTGTTGGTCTTATTGTGGTCTTTATAAAATATGTCAGGGATTAAATTGTCACTAAGAGATTATATGACTGAAGTCTTAATTATACATGTCACTGTTGCTTCTCTTCTAGACCACAGCAATATAGACTACCTTTACATGAAACAATTAGTCCTTAGGAAACTAAAACTAATATAAAATGAATCAGCATGCTTCCTTTGCAATGTGTGAGCACATTAAATCTATCCTTTCACTACAATTGCTTTATATAAAAGATCAATTCAAAGTCTTAGTCCTTATTTTCAAGGCACAATGTGAGCTCAGCTTGGGATAGCTACAAGATCACTTAATGCTGCAGAATGAGAAATGTGGCTGAAGAACCCAGTCTCTGAAGCTCAATGGAGCTGTCTACATAAAAATTAATCTCTTTGGCACACAGAAAGAATTTCCTTAGGAACTGGTGCAAGATTTTAGAGAAGTCCACAAGGAGTGGCATAGCAATCTCATTGAGTACTCAGGGTTAGGGGGGCAGGCAGTAGCATAGGTGAAGGGAAAGAAAGTCTTACCTGTCGGGGCTGCTGCTGCTACTGCTGTGTCAACAGTGTCAATTCCTGTGGCCAAGCTTCCTCAGAGCAGATCATGGTGTCCTGTTCACTTCCTCCCCTCCACACAATGTGTATGTATTGGAAGCACAGATACGCCTACTCTTGTAACAGCTCCCTGAAAGTCAGGGAGAGCAGCATGGTACTTACCTCACTCATCCCCACACCCCACAAATACACTGCTGGATGTGGTAGTGCACTGCCTGGCTCCTGTGGTCAGCCAGTGGTAGCACAGGGTTTCCCTGCCATAGCATATACTCCTAGGAAGGAGGGGAGCACCACTCCATTTGCCCAATTCGCCTGCCCCCACCCCCTTTCCTCCAGATCATAGAATCATAGAAATCATAAAATCATAGAAACTTAGGGTTGGAAGGGACCTCAGGGTGTCATTTAGTCCAACTCCCTGCTCAAAGTAGGACCATCCCCAACTAGATCATCCCAGCTAAAGCTTTGTCTATCCAAGTCTTGAAAACCTCCAAAGATGCACTACCTCTCTGGGTAACCTGTTCCAGTCTTTTACTACCCTCCTAGTAAGAAAATTATTCCTAATATCTATAAACTTCCCTTGCTCCAGCTTGAGACCATTGCTCCTTGTTCTGTCATCTGAGAACACTCTAGCTCCATCCTCTTTTGAACCCCCCTTCAGGTAGTTGAAGGCTGCTATTAAATCTCCCCTAAGTCTTCTCTTCTCTAGACTAAATAAGCCCCCTTCCCTCACCCGTCCTCAGAAGTCATGTGCCTCATCCCCTTCAACATTTTTGCTGCCCTCTGCTGGACTCTCTCCAATTTGCTTGGTACGACACTGTGCTGCCCAACTCCTATGGCTGACTGGGGACAACACAGAGCTTCCCTTGCTGCAGCAAAGATTTCCAAGGGGAGGGTTAATGGGGTGAGGGATCCTGGTGCTCCTTCATAGTCAACACCCAGAGTGGGTGCCCCACTCACCTCATCCTAGCTATGCTACTGCCTAAAAGATCTAGGAACCACCACAAACTTTATCTTCACTTTCATGTTCAAGCCAATCTACCTTGACCTTGCCTTCACTAATAAAAATTATAATGTAATATCTTTGGGGATAAAAAATAATCTATATCCAATTGTCTCAAAGGAAGAAGCAAGAAAAGAAGTGGGGGAAAGCATATGATAGAGGCAAATCATATTACTCAATGCACTACTGAAGGGCACAAAGATAACAGAGTGGTATAAGACCTAAATAGATAAGAAGTGCTATTCAGATATCTGGATTAACTCAACAGTGAAGGACGTATTAACATTTCTACTTAAATTATAATTAAAATCTGCTTTATAAATTGCTGGTTGAGTTCAGTCACTGAATTTGTCAAAAAAACTCTTCAAATGCCAACTCACATTATCTATGAATCTGTTTGAAGTTAAGTTTGATTATCTATCTGGGGTTGTCAAACAGACCAGAACTCAGTTTAAGATAGAAGGAAGCTATTTTAAAATAATTGAGTTATTTTAATACAAAGAAAATAGTGAAGAGGTAGAATTAATTTTCAACTGAAGTGCTAGAATCTAGGAGTATACATTTATTTAAGGAAAAAATGAATCCCTATATGGGAATCTAGTAAGTTAACAAGACATCAGAGAAGAAAGGTTGGCTTGGTGGTATCTTTTATTAGACCAAGGGTTATCATATTTCCAGGTCCAAAAAAGAGGACACCTTTCACCAGTGGTGGTAGGGGGAGCAGGGAGAATATGGGGGGGGAAGTGGCCTGCCCCTGCCCATTCTGTTGCCCCTCACTGACAAGCCACACAACCCCAGCCTTGTTGCTTCCCTTCACTGTGGACCCACTAACCCCAGCCCTGCTAGTGCCCCTCACTCCCAAATAGCAGTGCCCTGCCCCCATGCCTTGCTGGTGCCCCTCACTCCTGACCCGCAGCCCCCTGGCACTACCAGTGCCCTCCACACCAAACCCATGGTCACCTGTGCTGTCCCCCATGCCCCTCACTCCTGATCCATAGCCCTCTGCTCCCCTCCCAGCCCTGGAGGTGCCCCTCATTCCTGACCCGCAGCCCCTTGCACTTCCCTGCCCCCCAGCCCTACTGGTGTCCCACACTCTGGACCCACAGCCTCTGCCTCCCAGCCCTACTGATGCCACTCCCTCCTGACCTGCAGACCCCTGCCCCCCCAGCCCTGCTGCCTAAGCAGCTCCTGCATTGTGTGCACACCCACTCTCTCTCTCTCTCTCTCTCTCTCTCCCTCTACGTTGCTGAAGCCTGCACACGGAGCATGTGACCCCTGACAGCCAATCATCTTGCACGCTGCTCCCAGCCCAAGCAGCCAGCCCAGGAGAAAAGAAAACCCAGACATTTACTCTTATTTTAATAACCCACCCAGACACAGCACAGGGGTCCAAAAAAGAGAACATGTCTGGGAAAACCCAGACAAATGGTAACCCTAAACTATGCCATTGGGAGAAGCATTAGACAAGCTTTTGGGAACAAAGTGCCTTTCCTTAGGTCTGGGAAAAAAGCAGATGTAGCCTAAGCTATATAGCCCATAAAACAATTACTTTACAATAAAAGGGATATCAGTCAGCTCTATGTTTATGAGCTGCTAACTGCACAACTTTTTTAAGCGTTATGTTTATTACATTATTAGGCAAGAGGCTTTTAATTATATCTTAGTTTCATATGAGTGCATGTTTCTCCACCCATCTCCAGTATAAAATATTTTGTTTGCTTATTGCGGGGGCGGGGGGTGGTTTAAAAGTTTGTATGACAGGAATGGCAAACTAAGAAGTCAACACACTGAATTCCTAGTAGTTATCAACTTTAATGAATATGTTAGGTATCCAAGGAATTAGAAATGAAAACCTTTATATACAATTCCAGAAACAAACATGTTTATTTGAAAAAGTTAAAGTTCCTAGTTGACAACATTAGTGTCACTTATCAGAGCATTTAAAAAAAAATCCCAAGCATTTAAAAACAAGGGTATGTCTCGTTAAGCCCATCACAGAGATAGAAAAAGAGCCCTTCTCATAAAGACCTCCAGACGATAATCCAGGCTGTGCTTTGTACTTTTTTATCTGCAGATCTCACAGGCTTTACAAAGGTGGTTCACATTATTACCCTCATATCAGACAGTCTAAATAAAGAGATACAGTGGAAACAAATTGTTTCAGAAGAACAGTAGCCAAATAGATAAGATATGGGCCTAACCAACTAAAAGGTCAGGAAACTATTGTTCCTAATTCTATAACAGACTTTCTATGTAACCTTTTACACAAAAGTCTAAACTCCCTTGGTGAAATCCTGGCTCTGTTGATATCATTCCAACTGACATCAATGGGCTAGGACATCACCTTTGGTTTTTCACCCCATCTGGAAAATTCCTAAACAGGGCCCCTTTTATCTGTGGCTTTTCCAGTGTTTACCTGGACAACCAGGTGAATTTGGAGTAGGGTTTATCAAATTCT
>NW_005841855.1:3468010-3470577 GCF_000455745.1 Alligator sinensis | reverse complement strand
AAGAGTATCAGCATGTCTGAGTTTATGAGAGTAGGATGACTACTCAGTATTTCTATGTCAATTTAACCAATGTAGACTTTTCTACCTTTACAGGTCAGGATAGGGTAGGGACGTGCATATATTTACAGAGAGTTTCAAAAGGGGAATGTTTCAAAAGGGCAACAGCTGTTATGTTCTAATTGCTGCATGTGGGCACGCTGGGAGCAAGATAAATATAGCAAAACCTCTCCAACTTTAAGTATACTTTGTCCAGTATTAAAGTTGGAGCACTTTGGCTATTACTTCTAAAGTCCATATGTAAAAATTAAAACATAACAGCTGCTACCATTTTGAAACATTCCCCTTTTGAAAAATTCTCCAAATGTGTATGTGTCCATATCCATAGCCAGTCCTGCTCCAAAATCCTTTCAGTAGAAGAAACCTATGTTTGGAAATTCTGTTCTACCAACTACTATTTGTCTATGCAGTCTGATGTAATTAACCAGTATATTGATTAAATATTATTTAATATAAACAGTAGTCTATTATTATATTATTAATTAGACATTTATAAAATAGTGTGTGAATTGTATAAGATAGACTCCAGCCTGGAAAATCTTTATTTTCTATCTTCCTCCCCCCATAGCAAATGCTAGTCAAAGTACTGCTGTTAGCAACTTACGTAAAATACCTTCTGGAAAACATCTTGTGTTCATTATGGATTAAGATTCATGCTGTAGTTTCAGAAGTAAGGCATGACAAAAGTTTAGTTTGCATTGTTTTCCTCAAGCATTTTCCTGTGCCATATTTGATTTAATTATCAGTACAGTAGTTTTACTATCATTTTTGGAGAGCATGTTAAAATATCCTTTTTCTTAAAGTCAACATATTGTACTGGAATGCACATATTTTAAATGATAGGCAAAAAGCTGTTTAATTATTTTCTGTTAAAATATTTTCCATGTCTAATGGATTCTGGCCTTGCTTAATCTCTTGACAAAAACCTCATAAATTACAATACTCTTTTAATAATCACAGTGTATTTCTTTTACTCTTAGGATGTTACCATTAATGGGAATTTTGGTCACACTTTTACAGGATTTAATTCAGTTTTAAGGCCGCTATTTTCTGTTAATTAAATACCAATTGATTATTTAAAACACCTGTGCTGTGTTTTAATATCTGTATAGCAGATGTATATGCTTTAATCATTGATAACTATGTTTTGAATGATGCATTAACAAAATAATTCTAAGGCTTTTTAGGCCCTGAGGTTTTTTTGGAGTTACATGATGTGCCTACCCTAATGAGAAAGACAGAAAACAAGCAAGAAGCAATGCAAAGCAAAGCATATTGTGGTATATCAGATGTCATTTCTTTCTCTTCAAATTTAGTATACTATTGTTTAGGACTAGCAAGTGTTTTATGGCCATACAACTTTAAGGTGTTTGCTACCCTGGTTGGCTAGCTTCTTATATTATCAAGGGCCAATGCAGGAACCCTTGATAAAGCTTAATCCAAAGGCCATTTAAGTGATCTGGAGTTTTTTCAATTCATTCAGGAGGCTTCAGTGTGGCTGAAACAGCACAAGAAGGTTCTGCTGCCTCAGCTTCCAGAGATTGATTTGGCATGTTTAGCTCAATACAGTACATGCTGAGATAACAAAAGCAAAGCAAGCATTTCCATTACATTGTGGAGAGCAGAAATACCATGTGCATCTGGAGAAGTAGGATGTTGCTTACAGAAACTTACGCCTTTCTGAACAACTTAAGTCTTTAAAGTGCTATCCTGCTCTGCCTTGTGCAAGCACTTTTGTGATGGATGTATGATGGGCACTGTTAATTTGTCAGAACTCCCTCAAGTATAAGGGCATGCTCTAGGGTGGCTAACCTGCAGCATGAGTACCACAAGTAGTGTCAGCAGGCTCTGTGTGTGACTTTTAACAGATCAGGGAAGGAACAGGCAGCACAGCAGTAAACACAGCAGAAAATGGAGTGGGACATCAGATAGGGAGGACAGGGCAGGAAACGGAATGCAGAGCAACAAATTGATGGGCAGATGAGGGGAATCAGTGACACTTAAGGAAGGTGTAGGGCTAAACTGTGGCATGCCTGCCAAATCACTGAGCCACCACTGTTCTGGAGTGTACCTAGCCTACATTAAGTGAACCTTCCGAAGTAAAAATAAAGGATGACCAAGTGGTCCATTTTGCCAAGATCAAGAGATCTCTAATGTATACAGAAGTGAAACAATGGTACGTATCCTCACTAACAGAATGGCTAATCTGCCTTAGATCCGTAATGTTGGAATTGCCAGTTCATTTTTAGGTTATTACTATCATCCGAAACAAAAGATAAACCCAAATAATTCTATTGCACAGTGGAATGCACTATCCAGTTTTCAGTAGTTTCCTAGTTAATTTCCCATCTTTGAAATGATGGTTTCCAACAGTGAATATTTTTTGATAGATGTTTGTGTCCAGAATGCAGAAAAGTGTAGGAGAAAGGACAGTTATGCCAAAATACCATTTGTACATCAGCCACTGTTTTAATCTGCTCTGCCAGATTTTTTTTCTGTCATATTCCTGC